>NW_017729029.1:51944311-51953413 GCF_001723915.1 Gavialis gangeticus
CCCCGAGTGACAGTATCTACTGTGAGCGCTCAGTGAGAGGTACAGTTGCTAATTAGCAGAAGTCAAGGGGATGTCATTAGTGGATGGATCACTGCAGTAGTGTAACTGGGTGGGGGGGGGGCACGACTGGGGTAAAAATAGCTGCCTCAGGCATCCTAGAGTAGCCGGGGTCACTGGAGGAGAAGACTTGCTTTGGTGGCTTGCTCTGCTTGTCAGAAAGACAGCAGGGCTAGGAGAGGGCTTGGCGCTGCCTCCACCCAGGCAGTACCTCTGGGCTGCAGTAAGAGTGGGGCAGGATACTCAGAGGCCAGAAATGTCTATGTTTATGAAGGGTGTGAATGGGAACAGGTGTCAGGACCTGTTGCAACCTATTTTGGTGCCTTTTTCACAAGGACTCTGGAATAGATGTTAATACACAGTCTCCCTACACGACCCTCACCATGCTGGTGCACAGCCAGATTCTCCAGTATGGCCTGACGCTTCTGCCCCATCCTGCCAATGCAAAGGGACCAGGAAGTGGCCAGATCCAGCCAACGGAGGAGGAGGGACTTCCCATATGGCACTATCTATCCCGCCCTGACACAGGTAAGAACATACCATTGGCTACTGCGGTTTATGCTGGGGTCACGGCTGACACATGGACCCTGCGGAGCACTTCTGAGTCCTCTTTCCGTTTCTCTGGCCCCTGATACATGTTACTTATAGTATGCGATTAAGCAGTGAATCACGCACTAAATATAGACCAGCTGTGCGTGCAAAGTAATTATCACTTAATAAAAAAGACTATCCAGCTATAAAATGAACCAAGCAGCTATAACATTACTGCTTGAAAATGTGTAACTACTTTATAGCTGGTTTTTATTTAGCTCTAGTCTGAACATGTAGCAGGACCCTGGGAGTGGAAATGCAGCACAGCTAAGAATCTTCTCCTTCATTTAAGAGAGAACGTGTACAACTGAGGATAACCTGGAAATCCAGATTTTTAGTTACAAGAACATAGTTGCAGAATCTCCCGGCCACTACCCAGAATCCTTTGTTCCCCTAAGGGTCTGTAAAAGAACAAGGAGTTTTCTGTCTCCTCTCCAGGCAGCCCATGGTGTCCCAAAAGAGGCAGACAGAGGTGAGAGAGAGAGAGCCAGCAAGAAAGAAAGAGCAAAAACTAAGCATCAATTAATTTTAATTAGATTTTTAGCATAGGAATGTCAGCCCCTGCCTTTCCTACTACCGTCCTTAAAGCAGCACTGAAAAAAGGATTGTCTGAAGTTGGTATGGAATAGGATTTGCATAATGCCTCCTCAGCTGTGAAGACAGGTGCTGACCAACTTGTCAGGTAGCTGGATAGCGCCAGCACAGGGCAGGGGTCCCAAGAAGTAGTGCATCCTACAGCAGCTTAGTTGCACAACAAATCAAACCTCCACACCGATACAGGCATTTCAAAAGCAATCCTCCTTTCATCTGCCCAAAATAGAAGCTGGAAGAGCCAAATGCCACCGTCATTTCCCAGAGGAGGCTCCTGGGGGCATCTGGGGAGACCAATGCTTTTAGTTGCATAATAGGGCTTTACACCCACGGGAAAGAGGAGAGCCATCAGAAAACTGACACTGCCGTTCCTCATGATTAGCACTTCTATAGCACTTCTCATCTTCAAGCACACTCCTGAGCCAGGCCCCTCTGCGTGCAGCTGGCAGGGTGCAGCCCCTTTCCACAGATGGAAAAAGAGACGCGTTCTCTGGGAAGACAGCAGAGGATGGCCGGCGTGGGAGGTGGAGGAGCTGCCTGGAGAAGAGAGCGCCAGGTGGGCTCTCCAAGGCTTGCCGATAAAGCACTACCCTGGCAGAGCTGAGCAAGTGCTAGGCTGGCTCTGCAGGCCGACCTCAGGAGACACTATAGAGGACAGTCCGGTTGTCCTCTGTCCTCTATTGATACAAAACCAGATGCCTTTATGTCCTCTATTTTTCTCTTCAAGAGCCTTCATGAGAAAAATCTTCAAGAGAAAAATCGAGGACATAAAGGCGTCAGGTTTCGTATCAATAGAGGACAGAGGAGCAGAAAACCGGACTGTCCTCTATGATGGCCACCCTAGGAGATGCACATGGCCTCTGGATAACTGAGTGTAGCAGCTAAGTCAGATTCAGATAAGCAAGCCATGGCTGCATCAGAATAAGGAAATTGCTGTCCTCTTCCAAAAGGCACCGGGGGAAAAAAAATGGTTTTCAGTCGGTTGTTGACTAGAAAGGTACACCCTTGCAGAGCTGGTTTTTAAATACAAAGAAACGAACCTCTCGGTAAGGAACAAAAGGCAGCTGTACGGGCAGGTTTTTGATTTTCTAACAGAGCAGTATCAGTGTCTGTGGTGCTCACAAAACTGCTCTTCTCCCTGTGGGGAAAGGTTCGTGAATACTGCTGTGCTGCGGTAAAGCACCTGGGGCTTGAAGCAACATGAAACAGGCACGGCCCTCGGGGCTGCTCCAGTCCCAGAAGGATGCAGCTGAGCACTCTACATCAAACCAGCTTATCCAAGGAAAGGTTGGCTTAAACTCGACCGTTTCTCCCTCAAGAGCTGCACTTTGGGGCCAGACTGCAGAGCTCCCGGACGCATGCCCAGGATGCAGGGGCATCTTCCACTGTCCAGAAGCTGCAGAAGCTAATTTATTTGGACCAAGTCCCTAAGGAAATGACATAGTTCATGCCACACTCTCCTTGCCCCTGTGAGATCAGTCGTGGTCTGTGACTAAAGAATTAGGAATTTAGTTTTCTCTTTGTCATTTGTCTTTCCCTTGGGCACAGGATGGATTTTTAAAAAATAAGCGTGCCTGTTTTATGGGCTGCTATGGACTTAGATGTCTCAGGCAGTTGTAAATGACCCCATTACAAGTAGCACTCTTGAGGTTTCTTGAACAGGACAGAGTTTAGGATGTTGTTGCTACGTAATAATACTTTTCACAGAGCCTTTTCCTTCCTTGGATGGTCTCAAAGTGCTTTACTCTGTGCGGACAGGTAATTCCAATTTTATAAGTGGTAGAAATGGAGGCACAGAGATTGGATGACTTAGCGCTCCAGTTAGGGGAGTGTGGAGACAGAACTAAGGATTCTTGATATCGAATTCTCTTCCCAAAATCTGCCATATCACAAAATCATTGTTGATAATGCATAAACAGATAAAAGTTGAATAGGAAATGCACAGCCAGGCACAGGAAATCACAAGTTTAGCCTGAGAATCCTTTAGAAACCACTTTCTAACTTAAGTTTTGCAACAGAAAAACTGTATCATATGGTGTGATCTATCACAATGGGCGTGTTTACACATGCAATTAATGCAACCGAATATACTCAGGCTCAATTTGAGCCAGAGTATATTCAGTCGCATTAACTGAGCCAGAGTATACTAATCCTGAGCCAGAGTATAGTAATTGAGCCAGAGTATACTAATCCTGACATTATGGTCTCATGCTCAGTAAAGCACACATGTAGACCTGCCCAGTGACATTTTTCTCTGACTTTTACAAACAATATATTCCAAAAGGAGGAATAGAGGTAGAAGCCAGAAATATTCATTCCTGTTCTGATAGCCCAGTAAAAAATAACTTTATTAACAAGAAACTTTAAAAAGGTCTTACAAGAAATAAAAAATAAAATCATGTAATGTGCAATGGAAGAAGTAATCAAAGATGAAATATCAGCTTACAAAATCTCCTGTCTACAAAGCTAAGTATTTCCAGGCCTGAATTATCTGTGTACTGTTTCAGCATTCCAAAAGCCTTTTTTTAAAAATACAATGGTAATAAAACAGCAGTTACTTGGTGCTTTTTTAATCTCTTACACAAAGTGAAACATAAAAATAGAAGCACAGCTAATTAGACAGACTGGTGAACAGGAGATATCTAAAAACGAATGCCAAAGTTATGGAAAGAAAGAGCTTTTTGTGAAGGTGACACTTTCACAACATGGCTGGTAATAGGCCTGTTTCTTACAGTACGCCTTGGTGAAAAGGCACAACGTGCCTTTAGGGCAATTCGGACCTGATTCTATACACATTGGGGCCATCTACACATGTGTTTTACTGCAGAGTCGACTAATTAGCTCTGCAGTGAAGTGTCACTGTCTACACGTGAGCTTGTATTAAACTGCAGTAAGTTCATTAACTCCACCATAGGATAGTACTGCCCGACACAAGCACAAACCTATGGCAGAGATATTTATCCTGCTGCAACACACATGTAGATGGTGACCGGAGCTAGCTGGGGCACAACAGTGTTACATACAGTGCGGGAGCTGCCTGCCACCTAGCCCCACACTGAAGCACCTTCATGCCCCAGCCAGCTCCTCTGGAGCATGTTGAGCTGGGACACAGCAGCTCCAGGCTGGCAGACTGACCCCCCAGGTCCCTTGCCAGCTGAGTCTGCTCCGCCTTGGCTCAATGTGCTGTGGTCCCAGGCACACATGTAACTGCTGTGCCCAGGAGCAATAAACTCTGGTGCGAACTGTGCTGGAGTTTATTCAGCCATGCTAACTGTACATGTAGATGTGCCCAGTGAAACCAAAAGTACAAGTTCCATCAACCTCAGTGTTGCAAGATCAGCCCATTAGGGCCCAATCACACTCCAGTGACATTTATAGTTTTCCACGGACCTAAATGGGGCAGAACTGAGCCCCAGAGCACCATCAGAGACAAGCATGATCACTACCTCCTGAAGCTCCAGCTCTGTACCACCTTTTTATGTGGGCATGGTGTGAACTTCCCCTTCCCCTGTTTTGTGAAAGCCACCCCTACTGCTGATGTTACCTTGTGCAGTTGTAGGGATCCAAGGAGTATGAGGACCCACTCCTGCCTTACGTGTGCACAGATTAGTGGAAGAAGCCTTTGGTATCTCCTGCTCACACTTATGTACTTCATTGGGCCAGGCACAATAAATCCTCTAGCACCTGTTTTTTATTAAAGATTATAGGGAGGAGACTGAAGTGGCTGTCACCCTGCAAGCAGAAAGTGAGGTCTAGCCTGGATCAGCCTACGAAGGCTGTTAGCTCATACAAAGCCAGGAGAACAGAAAAGGTCTTGCTATATTTAAGAAAGTTAAATCTGCCAAATGCCATTTCTCACCATTCCCATGTAATCCTCATTGGAGGCTGGCAGGGAAAAAAAGACATTTTCCCTGCAATGAAAGCCAAACCTTTGGGGTGTAGACCACATCAAGGGGACTGCAAAGAAATCGCTAGAATTTTTAACATTGGATTTAAACAGGAATTCTTTATTTTGCAGGTTATTAACTTTGTGCATCATTTTTCTTTAAAAAGAACATTAAAATGAATGTGAAAGAAAACTTACCCCATAGACCAGCTCACCCACCATGCCATTCCAAATCTTAGTTTCAGGGTCCCTAGCTCCATATTTCCCATCTCCAACAATTGACAGTTTGTATTTTATTCCAACATGTTTTGCTATTTCAAAAGCTAAGTCTACACAATATCCTTCATATCTGTCATTCCCTTCTAGTTGTTCATGGTTTTTCTTATACATTACATATGGTGATTCCTTTGAAACAAAAGCAAAGATCAAAAATCTATGGATATAAAATATGCTTTTCAAACATACAAAATGAGAGCTGTTATAAGCATTTCTTTACTGGCAAATATCTACAGCATTTTCTGCGTTTGTGTGGTAACTAGAACGTTTCTGAAATCAGGCTCACGTATACTTTAAACTTTAATGTGAAGTTTAAAAATCTTTAGTAAAGAGATTAAATTTATGAATGGCTCCACCCAGCAAAATGTAAGCAACTGCCTTTAATCATGGGGTACTCCCACCAAAGGCAATGGGACTACTCATATAAGTAAATTTAAACCCGTTTGCAGGATTAAGACTAACTCTTCAGTAGATCAAAGACAGCAACATAGTAAAATTATGTAAAACTTAATTCTTATAGCATAGACATACCCACTTCTGGTCCCACTAAAGTTAACTGCAAATCTCCCATTTGATTTCAATGGTGCAAGATGGAGCCATAAGGCAGGGGTTTTCGAAGAGACTTAAGGCACTCAGGTGCTCTGCTCACCTCCGTTGCTGAGCACCAAACTGCCTCAGATGTCTTTGAAAAACCTGCCTGAAATGCTGAGTACGTCTCACAAATCATACAAAAGAACAATACTTGCAGAAAGCTCCTAACACTGGCTCATGCTTCATACAAGTGTAATGTGATAAAGGACACACATAACCCATACGACAGAACACATGAGCAACAGGCTTTAGAACTGGCACATGCGACATTGGCTGTAATATATAATAACACCATCCCTCTCCAGTAATTGCACAAGCATTGGATAGCTTTAATATCTCTTTTTATAGCATTTCCAATGCACTATGGGCCAGATTGTGCCATCCTTACTCAGTCAGTGGAGTCTTGCCTGAGTGAGGGCTGCAAGATTTGGTCCAATAGCAGGAAGGCCAGATCCTGCAATCACTGACACACACAAGTTCCTTTACTCACGCGAGGAGTTCCATTGAGCTCAAGTGACCGGGCGGCAAGAAAGCACAATGTTGAGTTCAATGGGACTCCTCCCGTGAGCAAATTTACTCATGCATAAAATGCTTGCAGGATCAGGCCCTCAGTGCATCTCTGGAGGTTACTGAACTTCCCAGTCACTTGAAGTCATATAGCATTCAACATTGTGCTTTCTGGTGAGGCATTCAATAGATCTCAGAGCCGTATGCCCTATTACCCCAAAACAAACAGGCCAAGAACATACAACTTACCAAGATGGTAGTGACAACTATAGTTCTGTTCTCCACAGAAGAAGTGTCGTTAGACATTAGCTGGTCCACAGCTGGCACAAATCGTTCATATTCATTCCAATAACCAGCCTGTAAAAGCAGAGAGTATTACCTTGTTAGGTGTTGTAATGACATTGACCCATGAATCTGATGGCCTACTCAGAGCTGCCCTTTTAATATTAAAACGTGATTTGACTCAGGATTTCTTCAAGATGAAAAAAAATGAATATTGATTAAGAGCTTTTCTTGGACCTTGTACATATTTAATCTCCTATTTGCGAGGCTTTGTTCACAGAACATTTCCTGGCCGGCACTGGAATGAGGTGCCTTTATGTTGAATTGCCTTAAAAACGTGGTGTTCCCATCAAGTTGCAGAACTATTTACATGCAAAATATATGGGAAAATAGATGTTTCATATATATAATTATACAACATATCTTGTCATGATAGCCATGGAATAGATGCCCACATTTCTGCAACCATGGAATATACCACAGACAAGAGAATAAACTGTGGGACAATTAAATAAAATACCTTATTTTGTAGCCTGGACTGTCTCACTCTACCCTTACCCTAGGATGGAGTGACAGCTCTGCTCTTACCCCTACATTTCAGCCTCAGCTACTACTACTATATCAAATTCAAGCACCCGTGAACAACGATTATTCAAAACAAAACAGCATCCCTCAAATAAAACTGGAAACAAAAAGATAAGCTACCATAAATGTGGTTCAAGTCAACTCACAGTCCCTTAACATCCCAGGATGATTTGCACCTCCCTCACAAACCCACCCTGTCAGGGTGGATGGGCTAGTCTTGACCTAAGCTGTCTGCTCCAGTTTAGCAGGGATGTGCTCTAGTGCTCCACAGCTTCTGGCCTGAGCCACTGCAGGCATGTGGCTGCATTTCCTGAATCAAAAGTGAATGTCTGTTCACTTGCTTATCGGTTCAATCTACGCAGCTTAGACTAACCTATGAAGATTGAATCGATTCAGACTGGGGTGTTTTGACTGTCTGTATTTAGCCATGGTGCAATTAAAACCAAGAAGAAGACAGTTTGGGTACTGACAATGGGCAAATATTTGTGCACTAGCTCTTGGTTGGGTCTGTGCTACCACAGCTACTGAGCTACCTATTTTAATGCTCGCTCCAGTCAGTGAGGACAGGCAGGCTGCTTACAGCTGCTAAAAAAACAAAACAAAACAAAACAAAACAAAACTGCACTTTACCAGAAGAAGCAGCACATTAATTCAACCTGGCTCTGCAGCATCTGTATACAGAGGGCACTTCAGCAGGGCTTTCTGACACTTGTATCTAATAGTTGATTGATTCAGCTATTAGATAAAAGTGCCAAAAAAAGCTCTATTAAAGCACCCCATCTATACAGACGGTGGGAGAGCCAGGTGCAACTAACATGCTGCCTCTTTTGGGCATGCACGGGGCTCAGCACAGGAGCACGCTGAATTTAAAGTAAAACACCATATTTTGGGTTTCTTTAACTTCTATTAGCGGCCACAGTGATTGCAGTGTGGACATACCCTCAGGAAAGTTCCTCATATTCAAAGATGCTTAAATGCTTAATGAGCAGGGATCCTGGTTTTCTCTGTTTTAAAAACTGCAAATTCTCTGATAAAAACTGCAAATTCTTCAATTACAGTACCCCAAATCCACATTTTTCTGTGATTAACATGAAACGCTGCAACATATGTGTGTGTGTATCAGTTGAACATAATGTTTAATTGAAATATTTACAATTTTAAAGCAATTTGGAAGGCTATCAGTGCCTGAATCACTATAATAAAATACATTCTAAATACCTATACATTTTGGTAATTAATTTTAAGTTTTTTATGAGTTTTTTTATCATGGAAAAATCAGAGCTCCCCCTGCCCCCTTCACTCACCAGGACATGGGTCCAGCTGTGGCTATCTCTCCTCCCCTGACCCCGCTTTGTGGTGCTGAGCAGACCTGAAATGCCAGTGCCCTGCCCCTGCCACTGCCCCTCACTCCCCACTCACAGCTTCCTGGCCCTGCTGGTGCCCCACAGCCCCCTAGGCACTGGGCCTCCCTGTCCCGCTCTGCCCTGCTGCTCTGGGTCCTGCTAGCTGAGCCACGGAGGCCCAGCGGGGAGGGCTGCAGAGCGGGGAGCCCCAAGCCTGCAGCATGCAGCCCACATCCACCCCCCGCCCTGTGCAAAAACCGTGAGCCACCCATGTCCCCACCAGGAATGCGTGCAGTGGTGGGGAGCCAGCCCTACCGCCGCCCCCAGACGAGCTCTCCATGGCTCTATCCCACACCTCAGCTGGGCCCTATGGCTGCACATTCCCACCCCAGA
>NW_017729029.1:51958413-51962203 GCF_001723915.1 Gavialis gangeticus
CTGCCCCCAGACGAGCTCTCCATGGCTCTATCCCACACCTCAGGTGGGCCCTATGGCTGCACATTCCCACCCCAGACCCAGAACCCAAGCCCCAGGCCCCATGCACCACATACACATGGCGCCCCCTGCCTAATTGCCCTCCTCATGATCCCCCCAGCCCCTTGCAGGCTGGAACTCCGCCAGCCTGCAAGGGGAAACCTGCCATTTCCCATGTTTTTCTCCTCAAAAATAGAAAATCCACATTTTCCCGCAGCAAATGGAAAACCAGGATCCTTGCTAATGAGGAAGATGGGAGTCTAGCAGGATTTTCCAAAGGGGCTTTGTAAGTCAGATGCCTGATTCACATTGAAATAGATGGGATTTAGGTGCCTAACCTAGTTAGGTGCTTCTGGGTGCATCTATAGAAGACACTATGTTGCATAGCGATGAGCTACCATGACGTAGCTTGTCGCTACTGTGGCGTAGTGTCAGTGGGCATGAACCATGATGCTGATGCTACTGTGCAGTAGCTCATTGCTACTGTGCAGTAGCCTTGGGAATGACCTGTGTGATACCAGGACTACACAATAACAGCAGTTACTGCGCAGTCATTTACTACTTGCTTAAGTACTAAAGCAAGTACTTAAGCAAATACTAAATGACTGGGTAGTAACAACTGCACAGTCTGGCGCATGTGTAGATGCACCCTCTATGAGTCCCGTGAAGCACTTGCTCTAGGTGCCAATTACCTTTGGAAATCGTGTCTAAGTCACTTCTGAAAATGGAATTTAGGCCTCCATGTCACTTAGGAACTTCTGCATATTTTCCTTAGGACATGAGATAATGGTCTTCTGAAAAGTCATGTCCTGATTAAAAATCACACACTGCTTTGCTTTATTTATAAGAAGTTTCTATAATATATTAGCTCCAACTTCTCTACTGCTTTGAGGTCTTTTATGGAGGGAAAGGAGGAGATGAAGAAAAAATTAGGTAAGGGGATGGAAGAAATCAGAACTGGGATGTGGCAGTATGGCCTTGAACTTGAAGATAAGAAGTGTGAAGTTGATATAGAAGTCACTGATTTGAGAAGGTGATGTGGTCAGAATAAATACAGTGTTAATGGAAGAAGATTCCTCCAGTAGGGAAGGAGAGAAATAAATAGAATTCAAGAGAATCTATCAGGATATACACTTTCAAAACAGCTGTATAATACTTTTTGAGCTTAAAAAATGTTGGAATAAATAGTTTCAAGAAATCAGGCCACAATATGTATATGGAGAACTTACTTTCCGAGATCCAGCAGCTTTCATTTCATATACATCAATTGTATAATTTGTTCTACGCCCATAGGTGTCAAACTGGATGTTTCCAGTCATTCCTTGTACTTGTACCTGATGAGGAAAATAGAGCATTATTGGTATTATTAACTTTGTAATGTCCTGAAGGAACTTAGTAACTCTGATTATTTCCAGTTGTACCAGCACCATGTCTAGGTTCCTAATTGCAACTAATTATACAAACTTTCCCCAGTTTCCCCAGTTTTAATGGTATCTGTCATTCTTCAATGCCAGTGTGCTACTGAACAGCCAATACCTTTCGCTGTGAATCAGTGATAATATAGTATGTTTATTAAACGTAAGACCCAATTCTACCCTGCTTATTCACAATGGGTGGAATTCAACCCTGTGCAAACGGCCAACACAAGGTATGTGGATAAATGCCACGTAAATCCTGACAATAAGACACAAGCGGTGCCCACTGCATAAGCCCTGTACTATCGGCCAGATCTGATATTCTCATTCCCATGGAGTAGTGCTTTATTCCAGGACTATCCCTACTGAATGAAGTGCCCTGTGTGAATAACGGTGGGAGAACTATGTCTACAGCTCATGAGGAGTTTTGGGCTCTATCTGGATGGATGGTGCTATATAAGTGCAAGTCCTTATCATTACTAAGTCACATTAATCATGTTGTGGGAAAGTATGAGGTACTTTGTTTCAAAAGGAAAAAAAAATCTGTCTCGTTTCCCCTAGTATGAAAGGATGAGCTACTTCAATTCATCACTTATCGATACTGACAAGCTGTCAACGCCGGGAGGAGAGGTAACAGGCTGAAACTTCAGTAGGGATAATTTATGTTAAATATTAGAGAAATTTTATTACAAGACTTGGGGCATGGAAGAATCTGCTAGGGCAGGCAGGCTCTGGAGTCATAGTCTATGGAGATGTTCAAGGTTGGCCACTGATCTGTCAAGGATGGTTTAGTGATGATGCAATCAATCTTGTCATGCTGAATGGGGAGGGGCTACATAATCTAGTAAAAGATCCCTTGGCCCCAAACTGGGCCATATTCAAAGGGGATGTATCAGGCATGTAAATCATACAGCTGCAAGGGGGTGCAAGTCTATGCTAGGGTGATTTATGAGTTGAGGGGCTGGAGGAAGATATAAATTGTACCATCTCTGCCTTGCTGAGGTTCCTCTTGACTTAGCTCTTATTCTGAACTTACTGAACTTTGACTGCAAATACAGAAGCTGTAGATACAGGTTTCCCTTGCTTTATGCAGGTTCTGTATGTGTGAATTCGCTCTTATGCGATGACCCTTTCTATACCAAAAATTCTTTATATGCGAGGTAAATTCACTTTTACGTGATCACTGTGGTGGAAGCCCACAGTCAGCTGCTTGGTGCAGTGCATTGTGGGAGTGACACGCACCAAAATATAGTCTCCTGTGTGGCTCTGTGCGCCTCGCTCATTGTCCGCGACACGTGTTTCTGTAGCTGCCTTCCCCATGATGAAAGTGCCCTGTGGTTGTGTGTACTGTCTGCTGTTGGCGAGTACCAAAACTCTTGTAAACGTGGTAGAAATGGGTCTGGGGGTCAGTACAGTTGAGGGTCTTGGAATATATCCCCATCTGTTACATTGTAACCTGGGTTTTCTTTATGTAAACTCAAGTTATGCGCCGTTTTCCAGGAACACATGTACAGCATAAAAGCGAGGGAAACCTGTATCCTGATTCACCTGGCTACCCCTAATTAACATGTGCTTTACTTTAAGCATGTGCTAATCAGGTGGTGTTCAACCTTTCTGTCTGGTGGGTTGGATGGGCAGTGCCTGGTTTGTGCATGGGCTGGATCTGGCCAGTGGTCCCAATCCAGTGCCCAGTGTGGTCACTGTGGGGCCCCGTCTGGCTGTGCAGGGATGGGGGGTAGCCCAGCCTCAACTGAGCCCCAAGGGGGGAACAGAGGCTTGACTCAGTCCCAACCTGGCCCTGTGGAGGGGGGGGGGGGGGCTTGGTTTAGCCCCGATCCAGCTGTGGGGGTTGGGGCACAGCCTAGCTCTGATCCAGTCACTTGGGGTTTGGCACTTTGGCAGTGGGAGAGGGTGGTGGTATTAATTGCCGCTGCTCCCACACTGCCAAATTTCCTGACCTGTGTGGAGTCTGCAGACCAGATACCATGGCTCCACGGGCTGCTTCTTGCCCATGGGCCAGAGGCTGAGTACCTCTGTGCTAATCCTGTTGATTTAAACTGGACCTTAGTTTTCCTGAGTCAGGAACAATGTGAATGCATTTTAAGTTTAAGAATACATTATACTTATTATCTGCTCCAAATAATGATGCTCTGGCTGCAGACCAGTTGTTTAATTTATAGGGATTAAACAGTGCCTGATATCATGTCCTTGGAAGCAAGGAACTGTGGTCTGTGTTTTATAACAACACATTTGGAGGCAAAATAACATTCTGGTAGCTACTGAGACATGGTCTTAAGAAATAGATGCATGTAACAGCTCATGAATTCAAATTTGTTTTT
>NW_017729029.1:51967203-51969771 GCF_001723915.1 Gavialis gangeticus
TTGAGAAATAGATGCATGTAACAGCTCATGAATTCAAATTTGTTTTTTTTATTTGTTTTTTATACTTCAGTGGGAATGAAGGATGTCCAGCATATTACAGGATCAAGCTTTATTATAGATAAGAGGGAGATAAACAGAGACATCGAATGCTTTTATGATCAGGAAGTGTGGAGGCAATCACAAATGAAGTGATTATTTATACTTGTCCAGGTCACTTATCCACTTATCAGACACTTTGGGGTCAGATACAGATAAGGAAATATAGACTTGCTTAGTTTTACAATGATGCAGAGATGCAGAATCAGGCAATACTGATTTGATTATCATCTCCAATTGGATCATACTCTTGGATGAGTTATTCTGAGGATGTTCTTAGCTGCTTCCTGGCCTGAGTGGGTCAGACACATTATTAAGTAAGAGTCATAAGCTTCTTGAACCAAAGGTATGCAACTTTTGCCTAAAGAAGAGAAAGAACACACCAAATTGTCTGTGCTCTGGTAGGCATCATGGGCATGTAATGATCTTGCACTAGATTGGTTGTAGGAAACCACTGACAGTCATGTGCAAAGCTTGTTTAGTTATGTTCAATATTTAAATATAATGGGATGAAATTAACTCAATAATCTGTGCTTGCAGCAGGCTTAAATTCAGCGCTCTTTGGTTTTGGATTTCTGGCTTTTTCCAGCCAACTTTTGGGTTTTTTAAAACTTCCCCCACAGGGTGTCTCATGGCATTGTCTGTTCCAGTTTGAGTCTTGCTAATGTGGATAGTTTTTGTCTTGTTTGAAGGAGTTTTAGGTTTGATTTGTAATTAAATTCTAACCAGCACTACAAATCCTTTAACAGTTGTGAAGGTTGAATGTAATTAACTTCTCTTCAAGAGTACGTAACACTCCATAAGTGAAACCTCAGTCAGGACATTTGTTAGAAAAATGAAATAAATGACAAAGGGAGACTTCTGACAAGGAGGAAGTGAACCACAGCTTTTGTATTCTTGCAGATCTGGAGAGGGAATAACTCTTTTGATCTAATCCCACCAATTTGGCAAATGTGAAAAAAGCAGTATTTAAAAGCTGAGTGCCCAAAGTCTTATTTAGGGAAATTTTTTAAACAAAGGTCAGCCAGATTCTGATTTTGCTTCCCCAGTCTTACTTCCCCATGCTCACATTTCTTACTCCCACAGAGCTCGTCCTAATACATAGTGGTCCAAGTCAGCACACATGCAGCTGGGCCCTAGGCTTTTCACCTGCGCTCATGAAGATGTTAGCTGACACTTCCTGTTTTCATTCACTTTTATGACTTTAAAAATCAGCCCAATACAAAAGGGAACAAAGTTAACCAAAAGCAAAGAGATTTAACTGATATTTAATCCAGTAGTGTAACTGGTGGGGAGGGAGGGAAGCAAAAGGAGCCACTGCCATAGCGGCAGCTGATCACACTACCACAACTGGTAAGGCAGGAGCCGATGCTAGTCTGGGCACAGAGCTGTGCTGCACTGGATCAAATCACACTAAAATAGGTTACTGCACCTTTTTCTAGTAGTTCACAATGGAGGGTGCCTACACACAAGCATGGAGACTGCTCTGCTGGAATTAATTCCAGTGTCTCGGAGCAGACTCGATTAGAGTCTGCTGGCAATTACTGTGCTCCAGCAGCCTCCTACGTCTCATGTATCAGCATCTCCGCGCTTAAAAATGGCGGCGGGGTGCTTGAACTAAAGCTTATTGTACGTTGAATGAGCTCCAGTTCAAGCACCCCTGCTGCCATTTTTAAGTGCAGGGATGCTGATACACAAGACGTGGCAGCCCTTTAATTCGAGAGACTCTTGGAGCCACTCTAAATAAAGCGCCATCTCCCACTCCCTACCCTCAGAGCACGTGTAAAAGTACCTGGAGGTACTAGACGCAATGCGTATTACCTAAAGTGCACTAATGAATGTGTAGATGTCAAATTGTTTACCTGGTTCTGTTTTGTCTTGGGTTGCATTATCAGCTTTCATCTGGCCTCAAAATACCCGTACAATGCTTTTAATACAGAGGCATTTGCAGAGCTGCTAGCGAACATTGTATTGGGCACCATGAAGCATTGGGTAAACATTACAATTAGTACCCAGTTGCTTGTTTTGTATTTCTGTGGGCCCCGGATGCTAGAGGACAAATTTCTGGCCCAAAAGGACAACGGCAGGCATGTAGTACTGCATAGTTTGAACACATCATTGCTACCCTTTAATAGATGGCATTTCAGATCTCTTGTGTTTGTCATTAACCTTTTTAAAGGCATGGCTGCAGTTGTCCACTTCAGTAGCAAGACTCTGTGCTTATGCAGAATAAGTAGGTGAGTTCTACCCAATTTGGGAACCAAAAAGTCTTTGCAACTGTATGTGTTGTAAAGTTACATTGGCGTATATAGAGGTAGCTCATGACTAGGGATCCTGGTTTTCTCTGATAAAAAACCACAAAATTCTCTGAACCCCCCCTCCCCCCAACACCGGCAATTAAAATAAAATGCTGCTATACATATAGATACCAACTGAACACAATGTTTTATTGACATATTTACAATTTTAAAG
>NW_017729029.1:51979907-51980112 GCF_001723915.1 Gavialis gangeticus
GGGTTCTTTATCATGGGAAATCAGAGCTTTCCCTGCCCCCTTAGCTCACCAGAATGCAGGTCCAGGCACCTCACTCCCAAGCCACAGTCTCCCAGTCCTGCCAGTGCCCCTCACTCTCCACCCACATCCCCCTGGGCTTTGCTGGTGCCCATCACTCCCCACCCACAGCCCCCCCAGCCCTGCTGGTGCCCCTTACCCCCCACCC
>NW_017729029.1:51985112-52004428 GCF_001723915.1 Gavialis gangeticus
GGGAGCCAGACTCCCCCACCACCAGCTGAGCCACTGCGGCCCCGTCTGTTCTGCGCTGGGGCCTTGCAGCTGCGCATTCTGGCCCTGTGCCCCAAGCCCCACACACCACCTGCACTGGGCAGCAGCCCCTGCCCAGCCCTGCCCAACTCACTCCCTCCCTCCCTATGGAGGCCTCAATTCCCCGCCCTGACCTACCTGCAGGACCTGCTGTCCAGGCTGCCTGGTGGCCGCGAGCATGTACATGCACATGGCACCCCCTGCCTGTTCCCCCCAGCTGCTTGCAGGCTGGAACTCTGCCAGGCTGCAGAGAGCTCTTTGCAAAACTGCAACATCCTTGTGCTTCTCTGTTAAAATGAGAAATCTGTGTTTTTCTCGGGCAAAAGGGGAAATTTGTGTTTTTTCCCCATTTTTCTGTGGGAAACAGAAAACCCGGATCGCTGCTCATGACAGTTACATCCTTAACCATGTCCTTGGAGATGCTGCTCAGGAGATAAATAGAGTGCTGTTGCAGTTTTCAAAGCTGTACATTTTAAAAATGCAATACATGCATTCAATAGCTTAGGCATGTCTGCCCTTACCATTTTCAGTGCTCGTTCTATATCGATTCCTTGGCTCCAGGGTACGGCAGGGTTTGCTAGGCAGTCTCCAGCACTGCCTCTCCTGGAGACATCAACACGCTGCCTTCGGAGGTAGCGAAAAGCCTCTGCTATTACTAGGATTGCATCATGGGTCAGTGCAGATGTATACTAAAATTGACACAAATAAAATATTGTGACAAACTGTACTCTGACATTGCCGCAGGTTTATCAGGTCCATTCTTTCTCTTTGCTAAAAGGTTTCCAGAGCAACTGCCCCCTTCCTCCTGCCACAGATCCTGTGTGTTATTTAATGATTGCATCTATTTCAAGTACCAAATAAAAAATGTTTTCATTTCCTACAGCATATAACAAGAACATCAAGCTTATCTTTATGTAAAGTAATGAGTTGATTTAATTGTAGAGCTGCTTCTTTAAATGGAGACCCAGAATGCAAAGCTGGGCCATGTTGTACGAACAGTAATGTAAAATCCTATTTGGTTTTGCTCTGAATTTTTTAAAAACAAGATGGTCAAGACAAGCAGCTGTGAGTCATAGGTAACATTAATGAGTCCTGATATTTCTGATTAGCAAACTTCCGTGGCCAGCAATTAACTGGTTGATTTTTCTGAGCAAAAAAATCCCTCACATTTCTGCTTTCTGCTATTGTACAGAACGGCAGTCATTACTTGGGAAGGGACTGCATTAAGTTTATAGACAACGGATGTAGTCTACCAAAAAGATTACCACTGTATAGTGCTGGTAACACTTTCACATCACAGGCCACAAGCATCACTAGATGGTGCTTTTACATTTATTTTATATTTCCTAGATCACGATTAAACTCTCCTCTGCTAGATACTGCCCCACTCCCTGGAATAGTATATTTTAGCTGTGCACTGTCAATAGGCCTAAGATTTGGAGCTATCTTGTGTACTCAGGATTGAAATGCCACTGAAATATATAGATCCCAAATATTATCATAAAAATTCAACTGCTCAACAATCTATCGGGTCTGATCTTAAAAAAACCCTGCAATCAGCTCCCTCATATATCTGTGGTGTTTGTATGTAAGTGAAATATTGTAAGTTTATAGGAGAGAGAAATACTGGATTTCCAGAAGGAATCTAGTGCTTGTGATTCCCCCCAAACCTTCCTCTGGAATGACTGTGAAAACGCAACCCAGGCACTGGTTGGAAAGATGGAAATCTAGACTTCAAATACATTTTCAGCAGCTCTTCTGCAGGATTTCGGTAACTCCTACTGACTTCAATGGCAGTTATTTCCATTCTGCAGGAGTCTACGGAACTGCTGATGTCCACTGCTTAGTACAACATGTTTGATCTTTTTGAGGGACATCATTGTTGCAATGAGAACCATGTAAAACCTCTTGTGACCTGTACAAAAACAAGGTTTTCTATGCACACAGATCCAGAGAAACACACCTGATAAACAAAGCAGCAAAAGTGTCAGGGAGAAGATTTGTGCCAGATGTTCCTCCCCAGTTTTTAATTACAGCAGCTTATAAACACTTGACTGCCTTGTCCTTTTAATAGTGAGATCTTGAAGATACTGCCTGAATCTGGATGCAACTCTTCTTTCAGTCCCTGTCCACCTCATTTTTGATTTTCTCCTGTGGTTGCAGTATTACAATGGTCTCCTTCTCTCTCTTTTTAATAAATTAGCAAATATGACATGGCACATTCCACCCAACAATGCAGAACCAGATAATATTTTTAAAAGATTTTTTTCAAAACAGTCTCATAATGCCTGTCCAAACTAGCACTACAGAAATCTTACATGATGATAATTTTTTCAGTAGAATGCATCAATTGTCAGTAACTTTAATCTTCCAAGTCATGCCAAGAGAGCTATCTAATTTTCTACTTTATTCAAACTCTACTTACAAATGCATGAGCATGAAAAGAAAAAGAGAGAAAGAGAAAGAGAGAGAGAGAGAGGGGAAAGGCTGATAAAATATGGAATAAATTAAACATCAGGGCTTGAATCTCTAAGCAATTTTATTTACTAATCAAAAGTATTGTACATCAATTTTTAAGCATGCTTTTTGTTTGATTGATAAATAGTGTGCTAGTTTCTGTAATGAGCAGGACATTTGTACAAAGGTAATGTAATCTCTGTGCTGTACTATATACTTAAGATTATTTTTAAAGGCTAGAGAACAATTTTTTGCTCAGTGTGAATTGCCTTTAAGTGGATCAAAATCTGCCTAGAATTCCTTCACGTATTGCTGAGTTTTGAGAGTAGTATGATACTCACCTTCACTCCTGTAAGGTGGCACATACTCCTGGCTCCCTAAAAAATAGGGATATCAGAGCTAGCCCTAACTTTCATGGGGTCTAGCTATCTCTCTCTCCACATATGACCCAGATTCTTAACTGGCAGGTATACGTATCCAGATACCCATTAGGATAGGCCAAAACCAGTCACTGGGGGGCTTCTCTTTTAGAAGTTGGATGGGATTTTGCTGCAAAACGGGTAGATGGAGCTGGTAAAGAAGTAGATGACTATATTGCCTATGGAAAAAACATGGACATAAACTGCAGCAAAGGGCTATTTTTCCTTCCTCATATAAAATCACAGAATCATAGAAATGTAGGGATGGAAGGGACCTAAGGTTTTCCCTTTGTTCAGAGACAGGATACTTAGGCCATCCCTGACAGGTCGTGTCTACCCGCCTTAGAAACATCCAACAACAGGGACCCCACAATCTCTCTTCCAACACTTAACTCTCCTTGTAGCTAGCAAGCTTTTCCTGCTATTTAATCTAAATCTCCTCTGCTACAAATTAAGCCAATTACTTCTTCTCCTACCCTCAGCCGACAGGGATAGGAATTAGTCACCATCCTTTTTATAACCAACTGTGAAGACTGTTTTCATATTTGCCCTTAGTCTTTCCCCACCCCCCCAAACAAACAGACCCACTTATTCCCATCTGTCTTTATAAGTATTTTTCCTAAATCTCCTGTGATTTCAGTTTCTTCCTCCTATTTGCCTAACTGTTTCTTAATATGTGGAGGCTTGAGCTGGACACTAGTCTGAGCAGAGGGGAATGTCTTCCAGACAAGACTCTGATGAATACAACCCAACAAATTTGCCTTTTTTTGAAATAGCAGCTCATTACTAACTTGTGTTCTCTTTTGTGATCTACTACTGTATAGTATTGCTGCTTAGCTAGATATTCCTCATTTTGTGTCTGTCCATCTGGCTTACTCTTCTTACATGTTATATTTCTGCACTGGCCTTTATTGAGCTTTACCTCACTGATTTCAGGTCATTTCTCAGCATTAAGACCATTCTGAATTTTGATCCTGTCCACCAATGTGCCAGTAACCCCTCTCAAATTAGATTGAAGAGTGATGAACACTCAGTCAGAGGTGGTTACTAGATGGTTTAAGTTTCCCCGATATACAGTGAAAAGATGAACTTCCCTCAGATGATCTGCTTTGGAGCGACAGACTTTGAGGGTCTGACTGTGTAAAATGTCACGGAACTGGTAGAAACATTATCACCTGTCCAAACTGGACTTTGCTCTCTCTGGAGGGCTCAGTTCAGCTAGGTAAATAGCTGCAAAAGTGGCCTTACTAGCAGAGGAAGAAGGGAAAAGGGAAAAGCCTAATGATAATACACAGTACTTTAGCAATTCATGTCTGCAAACATTACCTGATGAATTCTTGTGTCTAAAAGCAAAGCCTCAAAAATCTGAATATGCTTCCTTATAATTCAGTCGCCTGTGTGAGATTATTGGGGCCTCATACTTGTGAGGGAATACTGGCCAGGACTAATTGCCGGATCATTTGGACCCAAAACTGAATTTCCACACAACAAAGCTACATTCAGCTCTGGTGTTTGGATTTACATCCATCTTTAGCAGAAGTCAGCGGGAGTTTCCTGTGTGGCAGGACCGTAAAGTTGGAACGTTTTCCTTGTTCAGAGTTTACCACCTTGTGTTTATTTCTTGTTTTCAGCTAACAATCTTTCTCCCTCTCTCTCTTTTGGACTCAAAGTGAAGGTTTTGACCTGTTCCAATCTGGGAAAACTATATTTATCCTTTAATCAGATTCTTGCTAAATGTAACACAAAGGACTTCCATTATTGTCAACAAAAGTTTACCTTTAATGGCGAGTTCTTAGCTTCAGGGAATTCCCTTTCATCCAGCCTAACCCACCGTTGTAAGAACTGTTGAACCATTGGGTTTTCATTGTTCACAATCTGGAATCCAGTAACGTTGGCACCTCCATGCATTACTCTCTCCAACGTAATGTCTGTGAAACCCTTGAAGCATATATACAGAAAAGGAGAATTAGTGTCATATGAAGGTTCTGCTACTTGGCCTAGTTTTAAAGACAAAAATTGGTGGCAAAACTATTTTTGATCAGTTACTAGTTTAGTACAGAAGAAACTGGTGAAAGTTCGTTGTGGCTTATAGAAAATATCCTACCTAGGAGACAACCTTTAGCACTAATAAATTGTGTCACAATGACCTATCCCTGCTCAGGGATCACCAATTGCTAGAAGACTTGAAGTGTAAACCAGCCCAAGTATAGCCTGAACCCATTTCTTTCTCTGCACTGACCAGTAAAGCAGCACAAATGCTCCTTCTTGTCGAGCAGGGTCTGCTGGGAGCCACTGGGTGTGTCTACATGTGCATTAGATCTGGGAGCAGTTTCCTTGCCAGTAAATTACTCATGAGTAAATGCTCCCAGGCAGGCATCTACATGTGTAGGGAAGCAGGAGCAGATGTGCTGCTAATGGCAGCAAACTGCTCTCACTTCTTGGGGCCCTGCAATGGGCCCCAGCTGCCACCAGGGGGAACTCTAGGCTCCCCCTGGGTGCTAGCTCAGCAGCTGGCAGGGAGCACCAGGGCAGGACACAGCTGTCTCCTGGCCAGGGTTGGGACACTGCTCTCTGTCCCTGGGGAGCTGCCTGCTGCAGAAGGGAGCTCCCAGCCCCAGCTCCCTGATCAGGGCAGGGGACTTGAAAAGAGCTGCAGGGGAGGGGCAGGTCCACCACTGGGGCAGCTAGCAGTGAGCCCCTGGCCTGGTGGGGATTCCCCACCCAGCTGGGGGCTTGCTACTAGGTGCCTCACTGGTGTATCAGGACAGGGGGCTGGGACCTGCCCCTCCCATGCAGCTCTTCCCAAGCCCCACACCTCAGTTGCCCAACTGGGACACAGGTTTGGGACCTGCCCCTGACTGGGACAGTTCCCAGCACCAGCTCCGTGATCACAGGGTGGGGAGAGCGGGGAGCTGGAAAGCCTGTTCCTTGCTCAGCAGTGTGATTGCAGGGCTGGGTAGGGAACTGGCTGGAGAGCTTGTTTCCTGCTCAGCTCCATGATCAAGGAGCTGGGTGGGGAACAGGCTCCCCAGGCTCTATGAGCACAAAACTCTCAGCACTGGTAGGGCAGTGCCAGCTTTGCAGTCATGGGGCTAGCACTGGGAGACAAGGATCTCCCAGAGCCCTGCTCCCTGATTGTGATGGCAAAGTGATCTTGGAGTGGGGGGCTTGGAGCTCCATGCTGCTGGAACAGGGGGACATAGTCCCTACCCAGGCTCCGGTGGTGGAAACTGCCCCAGCAGCAGGAAGTTCCTGGGGGCAGGAAGCAATCTCCCCCGGTGGCTGGCTGACCAGGAGCAGATTTGCTCCCAGTCAGGTGTCTATACGAGTGCTACTGAGCAGTTAGTAATCACAAGTAAATTTGCTGTGAATGCTTTCTCTTGCATTTGCAGGTAGCAAATTTTCTCACAATTAGCAAGGTTTACTGCGCAGTAAGCATGTGCCCATGTAGACGTAAATGCTTACTGTGCAGTAAACTACCCTGCTTTACAGTAAAGTATCTTGCATAGTCGCACCCACTGTGTCCTGGAAGCATAATGCTACTTGCTACTCTTACAGCTGTGTTGTGACCAAAATCACCCTCAGTGCCAGGCAGTACTGTGTGTCACAATACTGCCATGATATCACACCTTCAAATAGCGTGGGCTTGATCCACTCTGGCCCTGCACCCCATGTTGTCATTTCACGTCTGTGCCAGGGGACTGCACATTGGTGCTGTTTGATTCCATAGTAAATTCAATGCAATTGGCCATGCATGGAGCAAGGCAGTGCAGAATTAGGCTCCCTGCATTTCTTATGTATATGAACTCCAGTGAATAGGAATGGGACTGACTCTCTAATGCAGTGAGACAATTTAAAGCTGTATCGCCACACTAGAAGTAATGACATTTTAAAATGACTCTTTCCTACTTTAGTCACACAAAGAAAAAAAGTATTACAGAAACTCTTCTCTTAAGTAGAGAGCATGATTTTCCTGGTAGAATGTTTTTTTCCACACAGGAGACACAGAATCTAAAAATTATTCTTCCTGCAGCTTCAACTACAGGAAGTCTAGCAGATGACTTTTCAAAAACATCATAAAGAAGTATAGGCCAACTAGAGTGAGGGGGAATGCATTTTTAATATGGATAAAAATATACTGTCCTGTGCCTGATTAATGAATATGTACAAAGTGGTAACTCTCCAGTAAGATGCTACCTATAAAGCACAAATGACTAGCTATGCAGCCTGGCCATTTTACTAGATGGAATTATAGTTTCAATTTGGCTCTTTATGCCACTTGTATTATATACAAATAAAATGTAATTATTTTCCTAGTGTTTAAATTTAAAAATCTGTTATGCAGAGGATTAGGATTATCAAGTGTGTTATTTAAGAGGATATAAATTAGTGGAAAACATGTAATTGAATTATTATTTTTAAATTAATAGAGGATATGAGCTTCTTAGATAAAACAAAGACTGGATAATTGAGTACAAATTACTATTACATACCAGTTCTGGTATTTACTGAAGTCATTTCTCAAAATCCACGGATTCCTTCATGCATTACTTCCTTGGCTGATTAAAGCTGACACAACCTGAACAGAATACATTACCCACTAACTTAGCTATACTTCTGGTGACAAAAAAAATTCTTACCAGGTTAGCTAGCATGTAGTGATATCCTCGAGAGTGTTTACCAAGGATTACAACCTGTGTGAGGAAGAGATAACATGTATCACTCAGTGCAAGGGAACGATTTTCATAAGGGAAAAACAAACAAATTCAACCATGAATATTTTGGAAACACAGGACCCAGTCCCAGTCAAGTTATCAGGCATTATAACAAAACACCATGATTTAGCTTCAGACACCTCTGACACTGATCTGTGGGGTAGCAGAGGACAGTACATCAGGGTAGCTCTGCCAATATTAGCAGAGCTGGACACAGGCATGGGCACACCCAGGGGGGCTGCCTGGGGACTGGACAGAAAGGGGGCCCGAAAATGGTTTATTTTTTTCTGTTGTCTGATTATTGTCATCGTTATCTCTGGCGAAGGGGAGCCCAATGCTAAAAGTTTGCTCAAGGCCACCAAGAGTCTAGGTACGGTGCTGAATATTAGCACCTGTCACAAAGGGAAACAGAGGAGAAAGCAAAGGCAGGGAAATCTAAAAGAAAAGCTCAGCTGCCAAAGGAGATCGCAGAACAGAGATGAGGGATGAGGCTGCAGCAGCTGGGCTTTGCATTAAACTCTAAGTGTCTCTCTTTAACCTAGGGGAAGTGAATATGTAGCCCATTAGCAAGTGCGCATAACAAATTTCTCTGTCTGGTCCATGGAAGATATGAGTTATACAGTATAACTTCATAAATCTGGATATCAAAAATCCAGAATTCTTGATAATCTAGCACTTTTAAAAAATGCATTACATCAAGGAGTAGTGGTGGCTAGCTGCCACTGCCATCTACCACCCCGCGCTGCCACTCTGTGTGTGGCTGCTGCTCCGGGACCAGCCGCCCCTACCCCCCCGCTCCGCGACCAGCTGCCACTCTGGTTTAAAAAATCCAGAATTTTCAAATTTCCAGCAGGTGCTCGGTCCTGAGCACACTGGATTTATGGGGTTATACTGTACTTGAATCCCCAGGTGTAGCAATTTATATAAGCCTTGGCAGCTCATACTTTTTGCCATAGAGCTCCCTAGCTCAGTCCCTTGAAATTCAGCCAATAGGGCAGCTGCTACACAACTGGGTGGTGTGTGTACCAAGGTTTCCGGAGAAGTTGTGCTCAGAAGCCAGCTTTGGCAATGCTAGACACGATGTCGCTTCCTCTTTTGTATGGAGCTAGCCGCACATTGTCACCAGCAAAACTAAAACTGTGTGGGCCTAGAGGTGCCTTTGCAATGACACCTGTACAATTATGCTGTCTTCAGATTATAACCCCAGGTGTAAAAGTGCAGGCCCCCCACCCACGTAGGCTCCACGTAGAATTGGGTCCTGCAACAACTGCAAATCAGCAAACAATCCTGCTGACCGAGACAGGATAGAGTTCAGCTACCTCGCTCTTGGCTTGATTATACTAACAAGAATGAAAAGTAGGAAACATTTCTATTTGATATGGTATTCAGCAGATAGAGCAATGAACAGAGACAGGAATGAGCTCCGTTGGGTAAAAAGGTGCCATTTTCTGGGACACTCGTCAGAGCAGAATTGTGCTCCGTGTGGAAATATCTAGCCTACCACATTATCCGAACCCTCCGACTGCTCCCTGGATGACAGATAAAGAATCCAGATGCCACTCTCTTGAAGACATCTTTCCAGCAACTCCACTTATCTCTTTGATAAGCTCAACTGACATTTGATTTGATGGCTTTAGATATACTGCTGAGTCTGTTACAATACTTGATTAAATTATTAAGTTCCCAATTGCCTCTTCGGGTTGCCTTGTCCTTAATAGATACCATTACTTTTAAATTCACATTTAATTCTGAGGAATTTGCATACTTCCAGCAGTTCAAAAATAAATTGCCGCTCAGGTCCTCTTGAGAACTGTATGTACACTCTGTTGGTAGAAAGCATCTACTTCTTTACACTCACATTTGTTTTCTATGGAAATGTGTGTGCTTCCCTTAGATCCATCTGGCATGCATGCTATTTGCATACTGAATACTCTGTATGTTTGAGTCTTACATTAACAGGGGTGATTTACTTTTAAAAGGTTAGAGGTAAAGGATTTTAGACCTGTAAATCTTCACTATTCTTCACCATTCAAACCTTAGTAATGAAGGGAACTTTTTTTCTCCTAAAAATGTGCATATTTCCTGAGAGACAATACCACAAGGGATTAAGGGCCAGATTCTGCCCTTGCAAGTGAACATGGGGCTCCTCTTGATATCAATAAAAATACAGCAAATAGGTGTGTAGGAACTGTTAGACTCACTCATGCCAATTGAGCAAGTCTCTTATCAGTGACTGGAAATAGTTTTACTGCATCAGTGTCTAAAGAAAGGTTCAACTGCTAGATTCAAGTCTTAGTTTTAAAGCACTTCCCAGAAGAAAGCTTCAAGCACATATGCTCCAAGATCCCCAAACCTGTTCAAGTTTAATTACTGAATTACCGGATTTCACCGAATCCAAGATCGCTTCAAATTTAACATGCTGCCCTAATGCATGGAAAATTATTCATTTGTTATAATTCTCCATGTATAAAATCTAATTATTGGAGGGGTGTCTTAAATTTGTACCCATCACTGATGCATCAGGGAAAGCAGCAGCAGAGGGGAGAGTGGTGGGTGGTAAATGGCAGGGGGGCAGGCAGCCTGGCCCTGCCTGTCTGGTCTGCCATACCCCCTCTGCCACTTCCCCGGCCTATGCTCCCAGTGCCTGTCCCCCCTAACATATCTCCCTACTGCCCCCCCAGCCACTTATCTCACCCTATCACTGCTTACCCTTTGGGATACAGAGCACATTGTGGCCAGGCAGCAGTGGTAACAGTGGTAGCTCTGGCTTCAGTCCTGGCCCCAGCCCAGGGCAAGTGGCAGCTGTGGCTGCAACTCTGGTTCTGGTCCCACACGCAGCCCCAGCCAGGCAGCAGGGGCAGTGGGAGCTCTGGCCCCAGCCTGTGGCAGGCAGTCCTCCATGACGAACGGGGCAAAAAAACCTCATCTTAGGAAATATGGTAGATCTCACTAATGCTTCTTAAAATTCAACACATATGGCACCCTAAAAGTTGAGCAACCATAACCCACCCCCAGCAAACAGTGCAGCAATATGAATAGAAAGAGGAGTTGCTGGATTAGTGAGCATAGCAGAACCAATCAGCCACATCAGTGTTACTCCTGTGGGAGTGAAAGAATGGATAACCCTTTTCAGATGAAGGAAAGCAGCAGTCTAACAAATAAATCTCATCAACCACTTATATTGTGCAGCTTATATAACAAGTGGGATATTGAACAGTAGCACTGAATAGAAAGCTAGGATTACAGGACAAGGATTTCGCTGAACTACACGTCTTCGGCAAGTTTCACTTCCGAGACTTAATATTGCTTTCACCTTGACTGAAAGAAAAGCTTATAAGATTTTATACTGAACAAAGGAGGAAAAGAAATGGTTAGAAACTATCATGAATAATTCAGACTTCTGAATCGACGTCATTTTTATCTTCTAGATAAAAAAGCTTATATTGTCTGGTTTAATGTAGACTAGCCATAACGTTACAATTTTAAAATTAACCCTTAAAATGTCACTAGTTAATGAGCAGAAAATCTAATAGGGTCACCAGTAAAAAAAAATCCTTGGCTTTAGAATAAGAGTCTCAAATTTATTGGCCTGTACTAGATGTTCTTAATACCGGGTGGATTATGGGATTACATTTGTTGTCAGAGATTAGATCAACCTGGAGAAATTGTAGTTTACTTCCTTGCTTGGGGAAAATGCCATTTGCTTATTATAATTATCAGTTACCATGGTAATCAGCAAGCAAGTAGATTTTGTGCCTGGGCTTTTAAATTTTTATGGCCATTTTGCAAGACTGGACTGCACTGATTAGGTAAATTTGTTCTATTTGTCCCAGGTTGAATTGTTACAAAGCCACTTGACATTTTTCTAGCATTAATGATGAAAAAGCATTTACTTTTGATATGCGGCTGCACAAATTAGCTTGGGTTAAGGGAGCATTATCATTATAAAGAAAATTCTCAATGAAAAGACTCTCTCTTTGCAGGTTAGTGGCTCTCTTCACACCACGTACCTCCTCTCATGGAGTATGTTTTACACAGCAAAATAAACGTACTATATGGTAGGATGCCTATACCATGTGGTATTACATACATCACACTAGCTAGCGAGGGTTATAGCAGCAGTGGCAATGCAGTGGCATGGGTTTTAGCACATGTTAGCAATTACTATACAATTCCCCACAAACTCTGGTTGCTAATATAACCTGAGGCCAGTGTTATCTCACTCTTCATGGTTATCATTACCAGTGCTAGGTAGACTTAGATTGCACAAGTATGCTGGCTCATTTTAAAGTCATGCCTTCACACCATACATGCTCTTCTAGGAGTCTATCTTTGTTAGGATCACAGCAAGCTCCAATCACATTTTATTCACTGAATAAAGCACAGTGAACCTGGAAAATCTCTTAGAATTACCAGTACCAGTGGCTTGCTTAAAAATGTGCATAATCTTTAAAACACCCATTGGGGTGTGACAATCAAGAAGACGCTACTGTATTACTTCCTTGACGTAAATGTACACTGGCCAAGAACAGTGGTGAACAGCAAACTAGCAAGCCCAGCTAATGTCTATTTAGATTTTGTCTAAAATCGGATTCATTGCAGTCTAGTCATTTCAGTGTGTTTGACAATATTATTTATCCCCCTTTCCTTAAAAATAAAAAGTGAAAACTAAAATCAGGCCACAAAAGGATAGAAAACTGTTGTATTCTGTCAGACTGCCTGCTTTAAAGGTCATAATTCAGATATTTATAAGACTATTATATCTTTCTATCAGATAAAATACTGAAGATGACAAGCAGTGTTACTACAAAAGAAGGCCTAAAGATTTTTCCTGTGGTCTTCATAAGTGACAACTCATAGGAATACACCACTTAAAAAGAGTGACAGCCAGAGATGTGCTCTCTTGTAACACATCTTTCCATTTCTATTCAGCTAGGGAACAATGAGGGCATTTAACTTTTGTACTAGTGTTACCCAGATGTTAAAAAAGAAGAATTAAAAGGCGATCGACCTTTCTAGAGCTTCCAATTTTAAGACATAGTAAAAATTAACGAGTTTGGTATCAAGGAATTTTTGTTGTGAAATTTTGTGTAATAAATAATAATAGAGATGAAGCTATCCCAATCCTGAAATGATTTGCACATGTTTAAATATGTGAGTATTCCCACTTCCTTTTAAGCTATGTCTCTGAGGATTTTGGTACGGGTACCTAAGTCCATAGGCCTCGCGTTAGAAATATTACATGGTACGACTTTACCAATAACTGAGACAGGTAACAAGAAGCACTTGAATGGCATTTTTCCTTCTCAAAGTCCTATGTAAATGTAAGTGATATTGTCACAATGCCTTTTAGTAGCAAGCAAACAAATAATGTGGGCCAAATTTTCCAAAAAGCGCAAGACAGGTTTGTTTATTCAGGTGTGGAGTTGACTGGGCCACTCGGGCATGACTACCCAACTCTGAGGTCAATATTGATTGCCCGTTAAGGTGACCTCTGATGTGACAGAGGTTCCCTGCTAGGCTGGCAATAACTGTTTATCAAGCCAAGTGAGTTGTGGGACACCCCACCCTACTCTGTTCTCCTTGGGTTGGCCAAGGGAAGGTTTTGTACAAAAGCATACTATTTAGGGGCTCCAAATAGACCGAGCCTTGTCCACATAGGTGGAATGTGAATGATGTATTTGTGATCCAAGAGAGATTTTTCCATTTGCTGACTGAGGAGGGGTTTTTCACTTCCTCTGGAACTGTCCATAGGGATCATCTGGTGGGAAATGAAAATGTTTGGGCAATCTAAACAGAGGAGCAGGCATATTTTTCTTCCAGTGTACTGTGGCTACTGAGTCTGGCAAGATATAGGGCCCTGATCTGGGTATTAGTGAGATTGTGCTCGGGTGGTGGCTCTTAGGTTGTAAAATGTAAGTCTCTTGCTTTAATTTCCTTGTCTCAGTCCCCTTACTTAAAGCTTGGATCTTGCTTTGGGTGCAAGCTGGTGATGCTTGAGTGCATGGCCTAAGTTAAAGCCTCCTTCATACATGGACTTAATTCTACCTGACACTGGATGAAATGGTTGCAGAGTTGTAGCATCTCAAGCAGCATTTCATGTGGTCTTTAGCAGGGCTGTTCAACTTCCAAGTAGCCAGGGGCTATGCATTTCTCCAACAGCTTCTGAATTGGAAATATGCTTTTGTCTCAAGATGAAGCCTCCCTCAAGGATTCTGAATATCTTTTTTATGCTGGGCCATCTTTGACTAAACAGCCCAACAGATATCAGGCATTTCTCCCTCTATGTTTCTTCCCCCTTTGTTCACCATCACCGAGAGGTTAGATTCCTAAAGGAAGCAGCATGGTGGCAGCAACATGTCCCAACTGAAAAGATGCCACGTGACATGTCTTTGCTTTCAGTGAGAAGAAACTATTTCCATAGTCCATGTACAGTCATGCCTCATACACTGGAACAAATACTAACCCTAAAATCACTGGGGTATATCTACCAAAAGCCATTTATTTCCCCAAATTAAATGGGTTAATGGAATTAGAATCTAGCCTCCAGGGATTTTGAGAGTCCAATAAGGTAACCAATATTTTACGTATATTAGTAACTTGAGTATATTAGATACTTGAATTTAATATTAAAGGAGAATTCTATTAAATACTAAAATTTAGATCCTAAACACATATGCTTTGTCACAGAGAAAAATAACTACATACATTGATGAGATTAATTCATGAACTGTTTTGGAGATACAGTGTCCATGAGGAAGTGTCACAACTATGCAGGCTTTCCAATAGTCAGATTTTGTATTTTCATCTACTATATGAGGTATCTGAAAGTTAACATAAAAATCCACACTCTTTTTTTCCATGTAGTTAAAGATCTATGGATTTTGCCTGTACGCTTCTGCTGCCTCACATAAACTTGTCATTCTGCCTCAGAACTGAAATCCTACCTTTTTACACTGTAATATATTAAGTACTGTAGTTTTGGATGCAAAACATGTACCTTAAGTCTCCTTTAAAGCAATCCAGCATCACAGATATTTAAATTATATGGATCTGAGAATCCATAATTTCCCAATGACAGCTGATCATGTATTAAGTATAGATCCCTTTAAAAGACAGCACTTCTTCCACTACTGCAATATTGCTACAGTTTCTATAACATATGACTTTATGTTCTTACTAGATGTATGAAAATCACAGGGCAGAATTTAACTCTTACTGGATGCATCTACATGAGCTGCTTTACTGCACAGTAGCATAGTTTACTGTGCAGTAAGCATGAACGCCCACATGTGCACATGCTTACTGTGCAGTAAATGATGCTACGCATGTGTAAATCTGCTACCTTTAAATGCAAGTAGCAAATTTACTTGAGAGTAGTTACTGTGCAGTAACACATGTATAGACACCAACTGGCAGCAAATTTGCTCCCAGTTAGCCCTGCCATTGGGCTTGAGGCTAGCTCCAGGGCTCTGGCTGGGTGCCTCTCCTGCCCCAGGACTGGGCTGGCTCTTTGGCAGCCCCAGCCTCAGGCCCTTAAAAGTCTGCAGAGATCTTTAGCTCTGAGGCACATGCAGGGAGCCTGAGGCCACTCCAGGCCTGTGTCGCCCTGGGCAGACTGCAGGTTAGCTGCACCAACCTGCCTGCACCTGGCACTGCTGCCTAGCATTGCAGTGCCACACAGCTGCTAGGCCTGTGCCAAGCAGGCCTGCAGGGTGCCCCAGGACCCAGGCTGCAGCTATGTTGTGTGTAGCAGCATGGGTGGCCTGCCTGAGCCCCTGCCACCAGGTGCCACCAGGTGAGGGCCCCTCGGCCCTCTAGCAGCCCACCCACTGAGCACCCTGGCTGCAGCCTCCATCAGCAGCTTGGGAAGCCCAGGCCAGAGCCTGCCCCAACAGCTCCGCAGCCCCAGCCCCAGCCCCAGCCCCATGGCATGGCCAGCCATGTCACCACCGCCTGCCAGCAAAGTCAGCTCCTCCCTGGGGAGGAGCCCCTGGCTGGGTCCCCGCACACCACACCCTGCCTTCCAAGGACACTGCCTGGAGCCACATGCCATCACCACCAAGCAGAGCCACCAGCCACACCAGCCCAAGCCACATGGTAAGCCCCGCACTGGGGGAAGGCCCTCCAGCCCCTGGCCCTGGTCCCCCTCCCCTCCCCGCCCTGGCCCAGCCACACTCCCCTGGCTCCAGGTTTCCCCCCAACAGTGCACAGGGAGGTTGGAGACAGTGCAAAACTTTATTGAGCAGCTGTGCCCTCGCAGCTGAGTTGGCATGGGCCTCTCACATGCTGGGGAATGCATCAAATCTAACGGTGATGTCCTCCTTGGCTGTGGGAGGCAGAGACATGTAGCACAGCCACAGGTAGCCCTCCAGGTGGCAGTGGAGGCTGTGGGGCAGCCCAGGCAGTAGCAATGCATAGAGGGTGCACGGGGGTGCCCATGCACCCCCTGAGAGCGCTGGTGCACCCCCTGATAGGCACCCCCAGGGGCAGGTGTCGGCTGCTGGCAGCTGCAGCCAGAGCCTGGAGCTCCTCCCAGTAGTGGCAGGGGCCTATCACAGGGCTGCAGGAAGTGGCAGTTGTTTAGTGCTAAGAGCATGTGTAGATGTCTGCCTGGGAGCGTTTACTCACAAGTAGTTTACTTGCAAGTGATCTCAGATCAAATGCACATGTAGACATGCCCACTGGGAAAATTTAGCATTTGACAATAGAGTGCAGGTATTTATTTATCTGCACCAGTAAAAATCTTATACCTCCAAGATAAGTCATGGCTGCGTATTTTGGTTCTTCTAAGTTAAGAAAAGAGCAACATCTGAAAGCCATGTTGCTTTTTCTTGCCATTCCTTCTTATTAATAGCACCTTTTCCTGTAACTTTGTTGAAATTTGCTGACTGAAGGTGATGCAATGCAAGGTGCATCTGATGATGTCTTCATAAAAGTTTTTACCTGAAACTGTTTAGAAAAAAATTACAGCCTGAATCACAGGTTTTGAGCGCACATTCTGTTTTCTCATTTCCTTTCAATTTGGTGTGATGTTTTCTGGAAATGTATGGTGCCTTAAAATGTTCTTCTTGTTTATTTTCCGCTTCCTTCTTGTTGGAACTTAACAATACAACCAGGTCAACTAAACCAGCCGCACTCTTTTTGTTAAAGGATACACTCTACTCCCAAAACATCAGGCCCTTGCAGAGACAGAGATGAAAAGATTTACAGCCTTTTGCAGGTGACATTTATAATCACAACTGTTTACTCTTCAAGCCAAGCAGAATTCTTTACCTAACTCTCTTTTAAATGAAGATCTTTTCTTGTCTGGATGGATGAGAAGAAAAAAAAAAGAAAGGATTTGTATCTCTCAGCATTGCGTCCACCTCCACAAGCCCTGTCCTTCAGAACAAAGACCCTGAAGCCAAAAAATCAATCCAAAACAAAAGCTACCCTTCACCACTCAAAGCCATTCCACACAAACCAAGATCAGAGTCAGGCATTTATTACAATGCATGACACAATTCTTTAGCAGGACATGAAAAAGCTAATCAAAAGGACAGCCACACAGATTTTGTTGGAGAGACATCTTTGTTCCTTTTGCTGCAAAGGGATTCTCAAGAGTAAACCTTCACTCCTACAGGCAAGTCCAACGGGACCAAGAACATGTGTACTGCCTATATGTTTTTGTCACTGCATTTTTTATTAGTAAGCCCTTTAACTTTACAAGGGTAAATAATAAATTAAATAAAATGCCAACTGTATATTGAAGGTACCCTACCAGCACCATAGCTAAGCTTACAATGAATTTTTCACTGCAAGAGGAAGGTAAGTCCTTTAATTAAACAAGTCCATCCCCAGCAGTTATCTCAGAAACAAACACACACTTTAATGTCCCAGGTGCTTTCCACAGAGACTAGATCATCCTTTGTAGAATCCCAAAAGATTGAAAAATTGCTCAATTTTGACAAGTCCAATGTTTTCTCTGAGCTGTATAACATCATATTCTCAAATTCACCAACTTAATATTTCTCACAGGGCTCAAGTCTACAGAAAAGCATAGAATATGCCAATTTCTGGGCATTTCAAAGGGCAATAAGTTACTGGGCTCGGTCACCCAAACTGGTTTATTCTTCATTTTGGTGGCCAGCAGAACATTACGTCTCTCCAGAGGAAATTTGCCCCTTGGCTCCATAGCTTACCTGTTCTGTTTTCCTCTCTCCTTCTTGCCTAGAGAGGAAAGGTGCTCCAGTGACTAAGGGCAACAGCACAGACCCCTGCTGTAAAATTGATGAGAATGTGCCTGAGAAATCTGAGTCATCTGTTTAAAGGAAATTGCATGCATGGGATTTGCCCTCAGCACACATGTAAAACAGCTTCTCAGACATATGAGAATACCAAAAAGATATCCATGTGATTTATTTTTTCCACCTTGTATTCACATAGGATTTAGGGAACTCGTAAGCACTTGTACCACATTATGATCTCACAAGGAGAGCTTACTGCTGACATTTATCACTCCCTCTGGGAACGTACCTTTTAGCATTAAGTCCGTTTGCAAGAGAAAGCCTTATTGCTTCACTACTCTGACACTGGGTCTCTATTGACAACTCTGCTTTTCTCCATTTTTCCTGGGAATCCAAAATAAGCTGAATTCTTGATAGCTGCCAGAAGAGTAAACTTGTGGGTAAACAGCAGATGCTTTGCAGTGAGACAGGACAAAATGAGCCAGTACTTATCAGTCAACTGTCTGCCGGTTAGACTGGAAAAGCAGAGCTCACGCGCATGTCCATATTGGCAGTATTACCTCCCTGTCTCTCCAGCAATAACTAGGAGCTCATCTCCCTCGTTGCACCGGGCAGCCAGTTCTTGTCCCAGTGACTGGACACCTTGGTCCTTTGCTGAAAGGTCCAGTCACGATGCTTTCACATGCTCTGTTTTCCTTCGCCGCCTGTCATTAAAAGCTAATGTCCAGTTGATGACATTGCACTATATCACCAAGGTAACTCCATTCACTTGCTGATGGTTCTTGATGATTTTTTTATACTAACCCAGAGATAGATTTGTCTATGTGGGCAGGGATAAACAGCTATGCATATTTTTCATAAAAATAATACAGAAGTTCTCCTCCCTTCTACAAAGCAGGATCTCGCCCTCCCTCCCTCCCTCACCCCAGAGCCCAGGGAAGATCATGTGCCTCCCTTCAGGACAAAGTGTCTGCTTTGACATGTGCGTTCCTCCTCCACATTAATTGCTTCCTTGTTTTAATCATAGAAGGACAGACTCGGCCTCACAGCCTGGAAGCAAAACCTTTCGTATGATGGAGCCAAGTTGGGGGGTGAGCAGTCAGTCTATGCTGCAAAATGTCCCCAAAAGATGGCTGCAGCTTTCTGAGATGCCATGCAATTGCAAGACACCTCTCGTCCATCACTGCATAGCTCTCTTCCCTAGGAAACAGCTTATTGATCAAATGCCTATATAGTTGGAGCTCTCTATTAGCACCAGCCTGCATTAGCACAGTACACAGCCCTGTCTTCGAAGGGTTGAAGAAAAACAAAAGGTTTGTCAAAACTAGGAGTCACTGGGACTAGATCTTTGTTTAAGGCATCGTTCAGCGTGCAGAAAGGTATTTCATTCTGTTCAGGTCAGATGATCTTTTCTGGACTGTCACTTTGATACAAAGCAG
>NW_017729029.1:52009428-52038424 GCF_001723915.1 Gavialis gangeticus
TCGCTGCATAGCTCTCTTCCCTAGGAAACAGCTTATTGATCAAATGCCTATATAGTTGGAGCTCTCTATTAGCACCAGCCTGCATTAGCACAGTACACAGCCCTGTCTTCGAAGGGTTGAAGAAAAACAAAAGGTTTGTCAAAACTAGGAGTCACTGGGACTAGATCTTTGTTTAAGGCATCGTTCAGCGTGCAGAAAGGTATTTCATTCTGTTCAGGTCAGATGATCTTTTCTGGACTGTCACTTTGATACAAAGCAGTGATGGGAGCTCCTAGGGAGGTCGAATGGGATATTATTTCACAGGATAGAGGCCTTAATAAATGAGTAACGGAAGATTTCATATATAAATCCCCCAAACTAACCCTGCCATTCCAACAAGGAATTGGGCCTATTTTTTGATTTGGGGAGTTCACTAGTCCTTACCTCCTTCCTTTGCAGGTTCTGATTTTCTGTGGCTGCCTCCTGCCACCCCTACTTTATACTTTTCCACCTTTATATTCAAGGTCCTTACTTTTGCAGGCAAGCAAGGACCTTTCTGATCAAAAAACATGTTCTTTTTGGTCAGATAAAATACAAATGTCATCAGTACATACAGGGTAAACCTCTCCATTCCCCTTAACAGCTGATCTACCACATGGTGAACAGTGGCCAAAGCCTCCTTAGACCAAAAGGTAAAGCTGTAATTCAGAAAAGCCCTATACGGTCAAGGCTGAGTACAGATTTAACCTATCACCTGAGTCCAAAGGCGCTTGCCAGTAACTGTCGGTGAGGGCTGTGGTGGTAAGGCAACAGTACCCACTTTTCAGCTTGCCTAGACTCTTTTTAGTCCTAAGCATGGGACAACCTTGAACAGTGTTAACATGAAGCACTCTGCATTCTGCACAGGTTTTGATCAAGCCATCTGTCTGAAGTAGCTGCGCCGATTAGACCCACACGTGGTTTGACTGATGAAATCCCCCTCCGTTTCGCAATGTCTGTGATTTCTTTTTTCCAGGACCCACATAGTTTGCCCCAGGATGTGAGGGAAACATGCAATGGGAGATGTGATCTGTGGGCAGAAAGGTGAGCGAGCCCAGGTTTCCCAGAGAACACCTGCTGCACTTCCCCAATCTCGCTGGGCAGCAGTCAAGTAAAGAAAGGCAGTGATCCCAGCACGCAGCTGATCTCTGTTTCTGCTACCAGGTCTACCAGGGGATCTTCCTCCTTTTCTTCTCACTGTTCACACTGTTAAGACTGTCAGAGCACAGTCTCATAATATTTACTTATTACTCTCTGCAACAATAAGACAATGTTAGCTGCTTGATGACCTTAAAGGGCCCATTTCAGGCAGCTTATTTTTCCACAGTGGAATAAGTAAGCACCATAGCCTACACTGTATGAGCAGTGGTCATAGCAAGCCATACCCTTCTCCTGAGCTGTGGCTGGGCTGTCCAAGGACTTGGGTTTTTCTTACCTAATTGATTCCCAGCTCCTGCAGGGTTCTCATGCACTGGTATCACAATAGGCTCCTCCTGCTCACTGCCAGAGCTGTACAATTAGGCTCCAGATGACTAAATGCTTTAGTATAACTAAAATATTTTTAGGGCTTAATATAGTCCAGGTAAAACTTTTTGGTTTGTAATATGCATTACTTCAGATTACATCACCTAATAGTTCCTTGTAGCCTTAAACTTCATGTAACTATGTTGAAAGACTCTGCTGGTTCTTAGTAATGCAGACCACCCTACACAACCAACACCTGACTCTTCTTGTGACCCAGTGAAGAAATTAATTCCTTCAATCCTAGGAGCTGCCAATACAAAGGTGAGCAGGTAAATCAAGTCAAACATTTTTCAGAAAAGCTATTCAGAAATGCCCTGCTTTCCCTGCACTTTTCATTAGAATTACAAGGCAAATGCTGTATTCACAGCAAGGGTTCTTCGATGTGAATGAGGGTCCTTGGAAAGAGAATTCTTCTTATATAAAGCTTTCCTGTATTCAGCAACCACGTCAGGATCACTTCAAACTATTATTTGGATATAACCCAGAAGTGTCGCAGTAATTCAGTCCCAGTGCTCACACAAGAATCTTTTGAAAGGGGGTTTGTACTGCAGAGAATTGCCTTCAAGCAGGCTGAAAAACACTGAACTGCAGCCACCTTCTCTTCCTTTTAAACATTTACTTTCATTTTTTAAGGCCTTATGAAATTAAAAATACACTGCAACCTCCTATAGGGAAGACAATTTTATAGCACTTCACTGTAAATGGAGGTTCACTATAACTGGAATTATACACAATCTTTTCTTCTCAATACATTAAAGGAGTTTTAAAGGTTTATTCTACTTAATCATAAACAGAGCTCTGTAGTATCTGAGTTCCCTGTATAACTGGGTGTATAAAACCGGAACCAGGAGAAATTATGAAGAGTTAATTCATTTTTATTAGATTTTTATACTGCAATGTAGACTTTTTACTCATAGAGGACAGTAATATTACAGGATTGTTTTCCCTTAACTGTTCTTTTACTTGCAATTTCTTGGGAGGTAAAGGAATATTGGCTATTTTTAAGGGATCATACCTATCACTGATAATTCTGTCCACAAGTATATTTTGAAGGAACTGAATTCCAACAGCAAATACTCAAACAAGCTTGCTGATATAACAATTTATGCATGTAGCAATTCGGGATTTTTCCTCCCCTCTGGTAGCACACGATTTCCTCTTAAATTCTTATGCTATTTTCATTCTTAAAGTTCACCAGGCAAGTTGGCTGCTGAATAAACTGCAAGTCACACAGCCCACACTGTTTGCTACACCTGCATGAAAAAGGGAGTTGCTTAGGTGAGGACATAAAGGGCCCGATTCTCTTCTCACTTAGAATATGTCATTGTACACGTGAAGTCAATGTTAAGCTGGGGTGCGTTAGTAAAGTATCATGGGCATGAATGTAGATAGACTGAGGATGACAGACTTGCAAGGATGCAGCATTTAGTTGAAACACTTTCCATTGCTTTGGATCAGCAGAGCTGCACCTCTACTCCAGAAGCTATACACACTGGTTGTTAAATACCTCCATTGCTCTCCAGACTATGAAAGCTACAGACCCTGAGACAAATCCTGGCCCTGAAGAGCTTACTATTTAAAATTTACTGTGCTAATGCTCCAGAAAACTCACATGGGAACTTCATGGGCCTTTGGGGTTTGAATAGGACTGGTGGCGCCTCTTCCTCTTCTGCGTATCTAATGCTTTTGTACAGCAGTGAAGCAATGTGTCCTGACTTGGGTATTGGCAAGGAAAGACATAAGGCCCCTACAGCTTTGCTTCTCCTGAGTTAGGGTGCCCCCTTATAAAGGAGCTCATGGAGATACCAGCACTCTCATGCTGCCCCTAGTTATGTATATCATCCGTCTGCACAAGGGTATTACACTATTACTGTTCATTTTTTATTCTGTGTTTCTTTCTTCTCTCCGTTGGTTCAACTGAGTTGTCTCCCTGATGGTTGCCTTGGAAACTAATTAAGGAGAGACTTTGGGTGGAAGCAGAGTTTCAAGCATTAAACTCTATTTGAGAGACAGATGCAGAAATTAAAGCAATGCCTGAAAAGATGAAAGGGTTTATCCTTTATTTTGCAAAGAAAGAACTACATTAACTGTTAGGACGGTAACAATGCAGCATCTTATGCAACACTGGTTTTTAAAGAGAAGTGAGCAAGGGATTTAAATCCAGCCTGGTTCAAAGTGGTAAAAGTGACGTGGAAAAGGTTCTCAGTGCAATTAGGGATGGTGAGATGACCACCCACATTGATTCAGATAAAACTGAACAGGTCATTTTTTTGAGCAAGTTCCAGGCATCCATCCTGCTCTCTCCTTCTCTTTTTTATTTAATATTACCATAAAACATGTCTTGCGAATGTTGTTAATAAAAGAAACCACCAAGATAGCCACAAAGATCCAAACTGGCTTTCTCTAGACCATATACTATCCTAAAGTATCAGTACAGCTTCTCTCCTAATATCAGACCTGAGCACCTCCAGCAATCTGAGAGTATCTTAATGGTCCTCTCAGCCCTTGGTCTTTCTACTAAGGCTGCCAACAAGGGGAACAATTAGTGCCAACTACTGAAGTAGTTTGCACAATGTAGATACTGTTTAAATAATAACGCATGCAAAAAGACTTGCTGACAGTACTTGGCAAGAACAACCACAAATGAACATTTGATTTCTGAGCTTTAGAAAGGAAACAAAACATGACTAGTCGTACAACAAATGAAAAAAATTGTTTTTCTAGATACCTATTAATTGAAGTTCAAAGCAAATAGTTCTAGCTTTCTTTCAGAAAATGCATTGTCAACCATCCAAATTCAAGCTAATTCTATTCATTCCAGCTAATTCAAGAACACTATACGATTTCCCTACTTACCCCATTGCAACTACAAAAGATTTTGGCCTAAAATGCATACAATTAATTTACACCATTATCTACATGAATATACCTATCTCATTGCACATACACACATATAATATGTACCATGGTAAAAATATGCAGAAGATCAACAGCGGGTGGATACACATGACTGATTAACCATAAACGGTAAGTGTGAATCCAGGGCAGAATAATACAAGGTCTCACCAGAGACCAGATTTTGGAGCAGGGCAAAAGATTTTTTGTTGAAGCTGATCTACTATTAGAGGTGCTGAATATGTGGGGGCCCAAGGGCCCTGGCCCCCCTCAGGCAGAGGACTGTCACCTGAAATGCGTAAAACTTTTCACACGTCCATCATCTTGGACCCCCCAGCAAAAATAAAAGTCAGCCCCCTTGTCTACTGTACAGCAGAATGTACACTTATGACGCTGAAATTGTTTTAATAGTATCATTATTAATCATGTAATTAATGCTCTGAACTGTGATTTTACTGGCCTTTGAGTCATTTTATTTCAGAATCTGTTAAAATCCAAGTGAGCTTAATCACTCTGCTGTACAAATAATTCTGATTGTTAAATCCTTGTCATTTTGAATCTGGGAAATCTTATGAGAACTAGATGGTGTCCTTTAAAAAAAAATTAACATTTACAAGCTAGGGAATCCATCCCACGGGAATGTCTGAACGGTTTGATATGTTCGGAGAATTATTCTGGTCTGAAAAGAGCGTTTCCTTCTCTATAGCTCATTACCACGTCTGCAGTTTCATTTTTAGTTTAGTTCCTGGTTGCTTCAGGCCCTTCAGGCATATATGGCTGTAGCCACTGGTGCTCATGCATACTTCACTCAATTTTGCCAATATTGCTAGCTAAGGTCTTGAAGAGTGGTGACCTCAGGGGCGCATTTATATGTGAATATTAATGTGATGCAATAAACTCTGGTGCTTATGGCATACGTTTATTGTTCCCAGGCATACATTTACATGTGTGCCTGGGATCACAGCATGCTGAGCAGGGTTCAAGCAGTGCACAGGGGGTCAGCCTGCCAGTCCAGGGCTGCTCCCCCCAGCCCAATGTGCTACAGAGAGGCTGGCTGGGACACGAGGGTACTTCAGCGTCGGGCTAGCCAGCAGGCAGTCCATGCACTGAAACATCCTTGTGCCCCAGGTAGCCGGGGCAGTGTCTTCATCTGCTCTGCTGCATTTTTCACGCTGTTGCAGAATAGTACTTGTATTTGCAAGTGGTATCTTGCTGTGGTGTAAAATAGTTTACTTCAGCCTAATAGGGGGTACATGTGTAGACACATGATGTATAGAACACAACTAATTAGCCTGCTGTGCAGTGAACATCTCATATAGATGATCCCCAGGTGATTCCCATTTCATGTAATGGGAGATCTCAAGTCCAGTTTGTTTTTTTCAAGGCAGAAATGAACACAATGCTTCTGAATTCCTGTCCTCCCTTCCTGTTTCCCAAATGGACTTAAGGGTGTTTGGACTGGTATAATCTGTGTTGGGGAAACAATAGGTTGTTTCTTGGTAATCTCAGATTCCAATGTAAATACTAGATTTTCTCAATACTCAGAACACTTGATGAGCAAATGTCCAACATGTCAAATTTGTAGCTTACTGGGAACATGTAAATTGTTTGTTTTTTTCCCAGTCACTAAATATGTATATAGATTAGATATTTCCTCAGTGCCTCATGCTGAAACTCACTGAAACCCTTTCCCTGGCAAACCAAGGCCTACAGAAGACAAAATCCTGGAAGGTGACCACTCTGTGGGAGAGCCCTTACCAGTGCCCTGGAGCTCTGTGATTCCTATGAGAAATCTGATCCTCAATGGGGGAAAAGAAAAAAGCAGGCAGAGAATACCCAGTCTCTCAGCACCTTACACTTAATATACCAGTTTGCTTGTTTGCAAGCTGTCAGTGCTTCTGGGAGAATGCAGACATGCCAGTACAGTAATTTAGCTTTACAGTGTAACCCAGCCGACTTATAGCACATATGATGTGCAATGTGAAAACAGGACAATCTTTGCACATGGACTTTTCTTCTTTCTTTTTTGTTTTTATGAGCATTAACTGTGCACCATAAATACTAATTTGTTGTTATTTATTTTGAAAATGCCATAAATCCAAACTTCCATGCATGTCACTGAAGGCTCTTTAAAGTATTACAGGGATGGCTGTATCAAAATATTGTAGGCCATCTTCTTAATCTCCAAATTTCAGACTCAAAAGTCAAATCATGTTATATACTTCCACTGAACAGAGTTCAGTCAATCAGATCCCCCTTGTTGCTCCTGTGGACACTTCACTTGAAGGCTTTTCAGCAATTTGACCATCTTTTTCAAATGTCGTGCATTATGTTCTATCCTGCAGTATTACTTACGTTTCGTTCACAGATGCCTCCATTCAATACTGAGATTGCCCTGGAGCCTAAGCCTTATGATTTTGTCTGGAGATAGCCTCCTTTTGATGAACAACATATATTCTCTGGAATAAACAAGTCTTTTGTAATGTTTCACTATTCTGACCTTGAGTGGAGTTTCTACCTCCTTATTTTTCCTTAGGGGATTTGTTTCTAAATGGACACAAAACCACTTTAGTCTGAAATGCAACTTGCTATCTTGGGAATAAAAAAACAAACAAAAATATTTCTGAATCCAAAGATTTGTCTCTAAATATAGAGTCTAATTCTAAAAGCGAATGCTGTTCCCAGAACAAGATGCCTTTCTGTTCATGAAAAACAAAATTGCATATCTATCTGCGAAAGAACATTGGAGCATTTTAGCATCAAGGGACAAGGAGAGATGGGAGGTTATTAATGTTGCAGAGCAGCAATTTTTGATATCAGTAAGTGTGAGAAGCAACTAGATGATTAAATTAGATAATCATCTAGTTGTCAAGTAAGGAGGGAAATGGGCCTCTCTCCTCTCTGGGTTTCACAGATAAAGGAGTGATCCTCAGGCTAAATCTTAACGATAATTTGAAAAACAATTATTTTCATTTAATAAACTTATGAATGGCAGGGAGAATTTTGGGTACTGAATGTGACCAGTAAATTTCATTTTTAAAAGACAAAATTGTACAAAATCCCTGGGACTTGGGATGTTCACTGTGGGCTCACTGCACATACACACATATAAGTAGGTCAGTTAACAAAATACCACAGGTCACATACTTTTGATCAACTAATATATTGGAATAAATCTCTTTATAAACATTGTCGCTTAACCTCTCTTACATAGTTTTTCCAGCTGCAAACTACAGCCAATCTAATCTGACCGAGAAGTTGGGTGCTTTACAAAATTACTCCAGCCCCTATGACTTAAAGTGCCATTTATGTTTAAAATATTAAAATGTCACACGTGTCGCATCTCAGTGAGATTCAAAAGAGCTATTTTTCAGAAATCAGTTGCCAGTTTAACTGAAAGTGCACATCCTGTTGATGTGACTGCAGTACATGCTGCTGATATTATATCAGTTAATCTGAAGCATGTATTGCTTAAATTATATTCTGAGACCAAGATATTGAAAAGCAACAAGAGATTCTGGGGGGACTCAACTGAATGCGGGTTGAGTTTTGGGGGAAGTGTGCCAGGCATATCCTGAAAATTTGGTTCCTTTAAGATTAACATTTATGCTGGGCACTCAAATTCTTAATGTGTATTGGCCTGCATCTATTCTAAGAGTACCGCAATTATCACTCATCAACATTAACAGTCTAAGTGCCTTATATATGTGTGTGTGTGTATACACATACATATACAACTATACATGTGTATATACACACACACACACATATATACACATACATATATATGTGTGTATATATAAACACACACACACACCTCTGTATAGGTGTGTGTGTGTGTGTATGTGTATATATGTATGAAAGAATTCCAGATTCCATCACCTCTGTATAGTTGTGTGTGTAGACACACACGAACACATACATATATAGGGTATTAAGACTATTAATGACGCATGCAAAGATATATAAATGCAATAGCAAGTGCTCACTTTACTCATATTCCAGTGTCTGTTCAGTTCACTTTTTGGCAGAAAACACTTTTAACACTATTAAACAGAAAAAACTCCAAACTGCAATATGCAGATCCAAAGCTATCTTTTCCCACAGCAGCGTACTATCAGCAAACTGCAGTTGTCTCAAAGGAGGACATCTTATGATCCCCTTGAGTGTCTCAGCTGGAGAGTTCTAAGGGTTCTTGGAATTTTTGTAAGATTTTTATTAACTTTATGACAAGATAAGGAGCTAATTTGAAAAGACAAAATAAAAACCTTAAAATGAATTGTTCTATAGTCAGCCCATGGGTATACCAACATTGTTACCTGTAGAAAAGAATGCCATTGTTCTTGAGTCTTGGACCAGAAAACTCTGGTAGTGGCTGTCTATACATATTTTTTTCACAAGGTATCATGATACAGGACACAAACCTGCAATTCTTACTCAGGTAAATGGTCCCAGTAAAGTCAGGTAGTGGGGGGAATACTTGTGGATTAGTGCTATATAGAGATATATATTTATCTGCAATTTTGCCATTATTTTAAAGATACAGTAAATGCCGGAATATTTATCGAAAAGGTGTTTGGTTTGCTTTACTAACTGGATTGTTTCCTTTCAAGACCAGATTACTCAGGATCTAGTTTTAGCCACAATTCTGCATGTGCACGTGAGCACACACACACACACACAAGTAATTTTACACACAAGTAGTTCTGTAGAATCAAGTGGAGTTACTCACATATGCAATGGTACCTATGTCCCATTAGATATCTGCAGAATCCAGGCCATAATACATATTGTAAAATGGTTAACCAGTTAGTCAGATTCTGTGCGACTGGATTACTTAAAACTATAGATTCATGATTAATAGATCAATAGATGGAAAGGTGAATCAAATGTTTAATAAAAAACATAACACCAGCAGATTTGAAGTCAGTGCCTTTGCAGGAGAAAACAGATTATCAATCCATTTTGCTCGAGGTTTGGGATAACACGCAGCTATCATTTTGACCACCGGAATGGGTCCTCTGTATTTTTTCTCATTCATGCAGTACAAATAAATAGAGAATGAAAGAGGCGAATGGATGTGGGGTTAAGAAGTTTGAAAAAAAAGGGCCTGCCCTCATCAGAGGCTGGGCCCAAAGTTCATTCATGGTTCATACTTGGCTCCACTTGGTGCCTGCGATGCTTTCAGACTGCGCTATGGTGCTTCAAGTAAGAACTCAAGCACATGAAAGAAAGAAATCCCCAGGCTTCCCATGTTCTGCTCTGTGCATCTCCCAGTGATAGAAGACCAGAGGACCAAAAGTGGATCCATGTTCATATTACTATATTTTTTGTATTACCATAGTGCAGAAGAGGCACACCCCTCCCAGGACCCCATTGTCCTAATGTGATACAACCAAAGCATTCCCTGGGTAACCATGCTCCACATTTGACTGACTGATGTTGGAGACAGTTAGGCCCAGGGCTAAAGAGGGACTTGGGACAGGGCAAATCTGCATTCCTCACACAGGTAGAAACCAAGAATTTGCCTGGTCAGGAAAAAACTCAAATTCCTTCCCAACTTCTATATACCTTTTATGGACATTTAAGTTCTATGTAAGTCACTTTTATGGACATTTAAGTTCGCTCCTCACTGCACAGCTCTCACAAAGGTGCACTTTTATTACAACTCCTATGAGGTGCTTGTGAGAAGGAGAAATCCCTCTCCCTCCCAATCAACTGCTAAGGGAGGGAGGAGGTATTTTGGATCCCCGTGCCTAGCTGTGTGTCTGGCTCGCAGCTGTGTTTTGTGCAGTTTTTTTTTCACTAGGCTATTTCTCTGCAGAGATACAGTCCTGTCCATCTCCCATCAGTCATCTGGGAGGCTGTCTGCTTCAGAGGAAGTCCTGTCTCCTGACTGTACCAGTGGCAGTCAAGGTGATGGAGTCCGAGACGCCATTGCTAAGGAGGGGAGTCGTGGGGGCTGTGCACACATTACACAAGGTCCCGAGAGGCCAGCATCTCCCAGAATCAGGACACGGGGAGCAACCAAGAACCCCCAAGCCTCAATGCCTTGGACTTGGCTTGGAAGAAGACTCAGACCAGAGTGATTAATTGCAAGGAAAAGCTTATGCAGCCAAACCATCTCATTCTGCTGGTTGGCATTATCAGGGCAAACTCCCATCCGTTTGGAGCCCGTTACGCATGTCTCCAGCAGTTCTCTTTTCTGGACACTGCTCTGAGGCACTCAAACTTTCAGGCTGAATTGGATTGCTAGGACAGAAGGGACGCTTATGATAAATTGCCTGATACTTACCCTGCACATAACAGCACTAGCTTTGAATTTTCAGCAGGGACCTGATCCTTCTCGCAATTAAGTCAACAGCAAAACTCCTATATCATTCAAAGTCAGCAGTGCCCGGCCCTATAATTCCAGGGACTGAAGCCGATTCAAGCTCAGGGCTTCATTGAAATTGAACGCTGTCGGAATTGATTCACGTCTCTTGCAATTCATTGGTTTTGTTTAGGGTATTGAGGTTAGTTTGCTAACAGCTGATGGCATAGGATTTCTAAAAGAGTATGCTAATGCTTCATGAAATTTGCACGTTACTTTTGATTTCTTCCAGACCGTAAAGATGCAGTTAGATTTATGAAGTGGCATTAATTAGAGGGTTTTGCAGTCTTAATAATAAGCAAATCTTTACATGCCTTCATGGGTTGGGCTCCATCAAATCACATGGCTCTGCTGTAGCTTTTAGCTACTACCTAGAGTACAGACAGTGAAGAACTAGTTTGTATTGGTGTGAAGGGGGAGTGCTCCTGCTGCATGCCCTCCTCAGTCCAGAGCACTAGACTGGTTAGTAGTGAAGAGGATAGGACCATGGCCTCACTTCATTCATACCTGCTTTGGGAAGGTTACCAAAGCTACCAGGAGCCCGATCTTTCCCAGTCCCCATGGTTCTTGCACAGATAACCGTGAATGCTGTGCAATGTCTGCTCAGCCACCCCACGCCTGGCAACCCCCTACCTACATGAGTAGTCCACATGGGACTAGGGCTATTTCTATGAGTGAAGGGTTTTAGGATTTGGCCCTTTTTTTAAAAAAAATCTCTATTCGTTTGTAGAAAAAAAAAAAATTTACAGAGATGTTTTCTGATGGGTTACACTGAGCAGAGTTGCCACAAAACATGAATGCTTCCAGGACTGTTATTTTTATAAGGATAATTGGCAGGTTCTTGGGCTCCTGGTTTAATAGTCGTTTAATTCATTTCTATCACCAGACTATTCCAAAACCAAAACTCCCAAAAATGGAAATGAAGTCTGTGACACAAGAGTGCAGACCCAGGAAGTTACCTGTTCCAAAATGGTGTTTATTCTCTCTACTTCACAGTCGATTAAGTATCTTTTTTCTTGCCGTCTGTCCATTTCCTCTATGATTCGCCTAAACTCTTGAACATCCTTTATGTTTCCCACGGATCTGGCTGTCACTTGCCAGTTGTTCTGCACTGCTGCCTCCATAATTGCCTGAAGAATGGAAAATCCTAGAAAGGAAAACAAACACACAAACCCCACCGTCATTTAACAGTAAAACAAAGCAAAATAATCCTGAAGATTTTAGAATAGGTTTAAATAAAATTAAGTGGCCTGAATGGAAATATAGTAGCAACAGCCTGCAATCAGTCCAAGACCAAAAAAAAATATCAATACAGTAGGAGCCAGATTTTGATTTATTTTATACTGCTGTAAAATCTGAGCAACTCCATGGACTTCAGCAGAATTATTCCACTAATAAGTAAGCCCGATTGGAATCTAGTCCAGAAGATCTTCTGATGGCCCTACTGGGCATGTTTATGGGTCTATTGGAGCGTATACGAGCAAAGGGCTGATTCTGCAGTCCTTTCTTGAGCAAAACTCACATCAGCTTCAAAAGATGGACAGAATCCAATGGGAGTCTTGCCTGCATAGACACTGCAGGAATGGGTCGTTAATTGGCATAGACCCAACCACTGCATACCAGAATGCCAATTAAGTTATTGTGCTGATTATTGGAGGCATGTCCCTTAGGAGAATATTTTGCTGATATTCACTTTTATTTCAATAAATGTTTTTAAATATGGAGTTTAATAACATTAACTACACTTCCCATGCTTATATTAAGGTAATATTGACTCATTTAGCAGCCTCAACAGAGCAGAGAAGCAGCATGAAACGAACAAAGAGCTGCACAGTGGGAAATTTATGCTAGCAAACTGCAATTCATTCCTTGCGAACAACTGAGACTGGGCTGCAGATAAAACTTGAGCGCACTGCCGGGAGCTAACTGTAGTGAAGCTGGGGAGGGTAATCTCCTTCCCTAAGGCAGCTTATGCAGGAGCTCCGAGATACTGATTTGTATTCCTTGTCTTGTAGAATTTAGCCTGTGTTTATTGACCCTTCTTTTTATTTTCACGATGTTTAGACCATAGGACATTTCCAATTACTTCCTATTTAGAAGGGCATCAATTCAGGAAGTGTAGGTCACCTACTTGAGATCTCACACCATGGGTGCCAAAGGAACGTATCATTTCCGGCACAGACACTTCCTAGTGGGCTAGGATTCTGTCTAAATAATTCATGTATAAAAGCTCTTAATCCAATAATTTATTTACAGTTTGGGGTTTCTTACCCTGGAAGCTCAGAGGTTCTTTACAGACACACACACAAGCTGGAACAGCTTCATTTTTTTATCTTTAAATATATATATATATAAATAGTGCTGTGTGGCAAACTGCCCCCTCCCTCCCCTTCTGCTTTTGAGACCGGCAATCCTTTTAACACATGCAGGAGCTTTGAGTGATGGCAGTTGCTATTCTGAGCTCAAATCTTAGATTTCACTGTCAGGATACATCTGATTCTAAACAACATGGGCTACAGTCTAACCTCACTTACAATGGAGAAAATCTGCTACGATTCCAATTCAGTCCAGGGAGTTAGTGATGGGCAGGATCTGATCTCTGCTCTTTTGCTAGATCCTGCATTAAGACTATTACAACTTTGCAGGAGTCTTCTCCCCCTGTTCCCCTCCCCCAACCAAAATGTCTGCACTCTAGCTACCTAAAGCTCATTGATTATTAATGTTTTTCCTTTGTATGGACGCACTTCACTAGCTCATGAAAGGTGGTGACAATTAATACATGTTCTGGTTGGGAATCTTTGTTGGCATCCCCTCTCCCCTGAGACCATTAAAAGAAAGACATTTACGTATGTATAGCACAATGAACTCAGTCTTCCTTAACATCATATTTTACAGAGATGGCTGTGATGTCTCAGACAGTGTTATGATTCCAGTGCATGCAGGAGGAAGATCTATGGCAAAGATACTCAATCTTGTAGAATTGGTAATCAGTTACCAATGAAGAATTTTCATTTGAAAACTCATAAATACAACTAATGGCAATATATCAAAGCTGTGCATGTAAAGATTTGGATTTTTTTAAACATTTGATTCTACTGAATAATGAATATCTACACCTGTTTCACTTCATTAACAGATGAATCTTGTGTTTGCTCTGAACAAAGAAAAAACAGTCCATGATTTTAGAAGGTTTTCACTCAAAAAATGTTCAATTAGGTTTCTGTAGTTCATAAACTCTCTGACTCCATTTGGGAACTTGCACATCTTGCATTGGTCCGTCTTTTTGCAAACATATATACTCCCTGGCCATGTATATGCCAGGCGCAATGCAATAAAAATGAATATAATGAGAATTACAAATTTTATCACAGTCTTCCATTAACACCATACTCTGGGTTCTGTGTTTCCTGGTCTCAGCTGAAGTTCTTAAGTCATATTTGGCTCCATCAAAACCAGGAAATCTTACATGAAACGTCTTTAATTCTCACCTCATTGTATGGATCTGTTGGTGTGGGTGTAGATGTGACTGTCCAGTAGTTGCCATTTCAAAGCAGAAAAAGGAGTGGGAAGTTATTCACAAACTTTTTTTCTCACCTGAACATATAGCTACCTTTACCTTCAGCCTGAAAGAATTCCAGATTCCATCAGCAGTCTATCCTCTGCATATCGCTCCTTCTGGCCTTTGCAAACCCCTTTACCTTCCACCACTTTCTCCCCATCTGATCTCTTCTCTCTACTTTTCCCACAACAGTTCTCCTTGCTGTGTCAGCCTCGCGTGTTCTTTCTTGTCTTACTGAGAGGTCTGTCATTTACTTCTAATGCCCCAGCTAACTGGAAAATGATGTGCCTTCCTCCACGTAACTAATTTCCCATGGTTCTATATAAATAAAGTGCATTAACTAGGGGTGTGCAAAGTGGGCCCTATTTGATTTGGATTTGGCCTGAATCAGGGACAGTGATTTGATTCGTTGATTCGGATCACTGTTTATAACTGGGGGTGCTCTTGGAGCTGGTCTGATGTTGGCCCACCCACCTATTCCTGGGCTAACTGCCCACCCCACTCCCCTGCCATGTCTTGTTGTTTCATAATTGGTTCTTATTAGGCGGGAGGCAGCCCATTCTTGCCCCGGTCCCTTGCCCCTGGACCCTGAAATACTTCTGGTCCACTTCCGGGTCTGCCGTGGAGTGCACTGGGGGGCCCCCCTGTACCTCCCCAGCTCAGCAATTGGCCATGGGGGGAACCCCCAACCCAGGAGGCACCAGTTGGTGAGCTGGGAGGGTGCGAGGGGCCCTTCAGTGTGCTCCCTGGAGGACCTGGAAGTGGACTGGAAGGGATTCTGGTCCACTTTCAGGTCTGCTGCTGAGCATGCTGGGGAGCCCCCCACACTTCTGTGGGACACTCCATGAGCCCCAGCATTGCAGCACTCATGAGCCCCTGCTACGTAGAGGTATGTAGATAAAATATTTAAAGCTGTGTCTATGTCCAAATTTCCAACTCTTTCCGAATCTCTCCAAATTGTTTTGGAGGGTTCTGATTCAATTAAATTCAGAGAGATTAAAGGGTCCTCTCATTTGATTTGGAGATTTGGCCACTGAATCGGGATGAATCTCTGCTGAATCGAATCAGAGTCCGAAGCTTTGCACAGTCCTAGTATTAACCCACCCCGCCACAATTTTAGCTTGTTCCCCACACCCACTTTCACTTTCCTCAGCCCTTCAAACCTCTCCATGCTTACTGTTGTCAACAACTTCTTTCTGCAATGCACATCATGAGCCATTACGAGTTATTTGTATGAACAACATGTTCCGGGCTTCAATTGTATTCTTTCCTTGAGAGTCTTGATATATTTAGCAGCAGGATGGTTTAAGGAGGGATATTTTTAATTCAAAGAGTGAGGTTCCCTTTGTTTAACGTCACAGCAATATAAATTGGGGTTGTCTGCAGGATCTATGTTAGGGACTGAATGGTTTCATGAGCAAGCCAGCATATTGACTCTGTCCTTCCTCCTTGCTTTTGCCAATAAATCTATTTTGATATGAGTGTTTCACAAAAGTTACCATGACATGGGCAGAAGCCAGGTGCTCAGGTCCCATGGATACTTTTAGTTTTCCGCACATAGAACCCACTATATCAGGTTTGCCTAGATTTTGTTGATATTTTAAAGCAAACATTGGCTTTTTTCTTTTAAGGGGAAAAGGGACAAACAGTGTTTCTAGTTCATTTCTGGTAGCAAGCCATTCAGGAAAAGCTTGATTTGGTTGTGTTGCCAGTATCAGTTCAACTGTTCCATATAAAACTTAACCAAAGTCTGTGAATAACAGCTGACCCAAGAGAAACTAATATCCTTCTCTGTAATGTTGGTAAGGAGATGATTTTAAAATGTGTTTATGAATACTACTGCCAAGCCCTCACCAGAATCACCTAAATAACCCAGTCTAACTCAGTTGGAGGCCTAACATTCAAACCAGTCATTGTCAGCTGCTTCTACTGGTTCTAGAGATGCTGGTGATACCCAAAATCTAATCCCTGTCAAAACACACCTTTCTGTAACTGAAATAGGCTCACATGTTCTTTCATAGTGAAACCTTTAAGTAAGTGGCTATATACTTCACTAAATTCAGAGGCTTCAGAGGGAAAAGCAAAGTCTGGGAAAGGGTTGTGCACCACTCCAGCTGCCTGTGCATTTGAAATATTCCAGAGCTATCCAGCAGAGAGCTGCACTCTCCTTATGCCCCAGTGACATAGTTTCACTGCTTTCTCTGGGCAGACTAAAACGTAGATACAATCCGTATCTTCACTGCAGAGCCTATATCTTGGCTCCTCTTTCATGCCATTCCTTCTGACCTGGGCTTCTTCTGACTAGCCCTACTAGCACTGTTGAAGAGAGCATTTCACCCACTTCATCCATCTGTGAAACCTCAGGAGACTCTTCCCAAATCCAGCTATGCAAAAACTTTCCATTTGAACAGCTTGTTCAACCAGAAGGAAGTCTACCCTATGCAAGATTAAATTTGGTATTGATGAGGTAGCAAAAATCACCAGTGATGACATCATTGTTTAATTATGTCCAGTTGACCAAATCGGAACATTCTTGGCATCCCTTCATGATTGACACCAAAGAAGTTAATAGAAAACAGCATCATTAATTTTAAATAACTCATAATCTTAATGGGCCATATAAGGTGAATCCTAGATCACTATCTCATATCACAAATGGAAGAGGATTAATGTATTTTGCTGGGTCCTTCTAAGAGGCAGAGATTCAGACTGGCAAACAGGACTGCAACCTGGTTGTGTCTAAAATATCAACAGTGAGCACTGATGATCTGTTTACCTGGGCTACAGACACCTTCAGGCAGTTAGGGATCAAATACTGGAATGTGGGTTCACAACTGAACTTCAGCCATCCAGCTGTGGACCCACTTCGGGCAGACACAAACTGAGTCTGCAAAAAGGCCACCTTGTGCAATTTCTCCTGAATGTCAGATATGAACTTTTCCCAACTATATCTAAACTCCTGGGGCTACATGGAGCCCCAGGAGTTTAACTATAGTTAGTTTCCCAGTGTTTGTTCCTCATCCCAGCACTGATTTAAAGACTAGTAAATTAATGCTGTTCAGAGTAGAGGTATGGTTTGCACTACAAAATCGTTAAGCAGATGTGTCAAGTAGGGGAGAAGTAAAGAACCTAGGCCAAAACTAATAAGAGCCCGAGCAAATGACTAGTACCCTGAAGTGCTCTCTAATTCCAATTACATTCAGTTAAGCTCAAAGGCTTATGATATTAAATAAAATTATCTCATTTCATCCATTTCCTGCTTATTTAAGAAACCCCAATAACTTGCATATGATACACTATGCTCTGCTCTTCTGGGCTCACACATTTGTCTAGCAGGGGAAACATATAAGCCACTAAGTTACCTTTTTCTTTTGCCATCTATATCCAGTAAATCCTATAGTCTCCATGTTCAAAAATTACATTGCTGCAACCTGTCATCCATAAATATAGAAATCGACATAAATAGATGTGTCCATTTGGGTGAGTGAAAAGGAACTTGCCTTGCATTGTCAGCTAGAGGAACATTTACAGGAAACATTTGGTCTGCATTTGTTCAGGGTGGGATACAACTGAACTTGCATGATTTCAGTTCTAATACATGGAACACAGTGGGTGCATCTACACATGCATTAATGCACTTTAGTTAATGCACATTAAATTTACGGGCATTTATATACATGCTCCAGGAGTGGGACCATCATGTGTATTGCATCCCTGCATTGAAAAATGGTGGCGGGGATGTTTTAACTAAAGCTCATCAAATGAGCTTTAGTTAAGGTGCCCCCACTGCCATTTTTCAGCACAGGGACACTGATGCACATGACGCTGGAGTCTGCTCTGACGCACTGTGATTACATTGCATCGGAGCAGCCTTGCTGTACATGTATAGGTGCCCTCCATTGTGAGCTGCTACGAAAATGCACATCAGTCTGTTTTAATGAGCTTTAACTAAAGAGCATGTTTTTTAAAGTGACACTTTAATGCACACTGAAACAAGCTAATGCAGATTCTTAAAAGAGTACTTCTGGTTGATGGCTGCTCACTTCTGTGATGCAATGTTGGCATTTCTGTGGCAATACTGGGCATAGTTCGTGGCTGCATCACTTCAGTTTGTGTCAGCACAATCCTAGTGGGTTCAATGAAGCTGTACCATTGTAGAACTAGAACAAAGTAATTCAGCAGGGAATCAAGCCCCGATGCAGGGCAGGCTGAGGTGTACCTTTCTTAATACTACAAGGTAACTTTAGGAGAAGTCTTTCATAGGGGTGGGGAAATGGGGAGACTGTTCTCATGGCAGTGGAAGGATTCTTAAATCTGGAACCTGCTGCATGATTCAGAGCTTGCAGAAGGCTGAAGCCAACATTTTTCTCTCTCCCTTGGGATTCTTCATTCAAATACTTCCAAGGAAGTTATAAAGATTGGGTAAATTCATAGTTTTCTGACTGGTTTGAAGCCTATTTGAAACCAAGACCTTTTGTGCTTCAGGAAAATCAAGCAATAATGATTGCCCAGATAAGGCAGAAGAACACGCACAGGAAACCAGAGACAGGAAGAATCTATTTTGAGAAGTAAAAGAAGGTGAAGGACATTGTGGGCATGGGCTATAAGGGATTCCCTGCATCCCTACTGCTAAGAATTCGGAGAACTCTGGATATTGATTCTATCAGAAAGGTAATAGAGGGGGTATTAAGGGCACATGTCACCAGGGGATGCAGGTGTGTAGAACGCATAGGCCGAGGCAAAGAGCCTTCCAAAGGGGAAAGCCATTTTAATGTGACTTGTTAAATGCCAAATCTTTTGAATCTAACAAATTTAGTTCCAGACCAACAAACAAGCTTGTTTAAATACAGAGGAACCTTTATCTGACAAGCGCCACGATGAGTCCAGGGCTCTGTCGCTCTTCAGCAAAGAATGATGACATTAAAGCCTAGAGCAGTGCAATAAACACCACTGCCTACATTGCTTGCACTGTCAATAGCACAGTGGGATACCGAGCCATGGAGCTCAAGTCCAATGATATTCCTTCCCAACACAGACTTGTTTAAGTGTCCTGAATTACTCTGTCAGACCAGACTCCCACCGACATCAGGAAAATCAGAATAAACCATTTTCTCAGTATGATCATTTATAATTCCTTTAAAACACCTCAAAGAGCACCATAATGTAGCTCCTTTTGATATGTACCTTCCTGTGGCAGAAAAACTTCATCCACATAAATCCACTTGGGTGATTTACCTCAAAATGATGTGACCACAATAGCTATTTTGCGGGGTAGGGAGTGAAACAAAGAGAAACAAATAGGGCTCTACATGTCTGTACCATTTTAACATAGTCTAGGAATAATCTTTAAAAGAGAAAGCCTAGACAATTACTATGTTGTAGCACAAAGATAAGAGCTGGGACAACAGGTATGTTGGAAGTAGCTGGACACATCACAATAATTTGCAGAAACATTTCTGGAACAAGAACAGCTCTGTAGATAAGACTTATTAATCATCTCTTTCCATTTGCACTGTTCTGGTGCCAAGCCTGTGGAAACTCCTAAAGACTATCATTTAGGCAGACATAAGAGAGAAGGTAAGCAGAAAAAACACAATACGATGAAGAAACATGCTTAAGATAAGGGAGGAAAATTCAGAAAGGAAATTTGCTTACAGCAGTACCTTACGGGTATTACTTGTACCATATACCTGCAATGCACAAAGCCAAATGGGGCAAAGAAATCTGCATGCTTACTACTGCGCAACTGAAGAGGCTAATTACTGTGTGTTAAATATATATATATATCCGTGTTTATATATTTAACACATGAAAAGGGGCTTAATTAGGAATCACAGTTAGTAATTAGCAGGTTAGTGGATAACTTAGACAGCTGATATGCATTCCAGGAGGAATGAGTGCTCAAAGGCAAGACTTGCAATATTTATTGTCAGGCAGCTCACTAATGAGGATGGGATGCCATTGGCTTACTAAGTGCCAAACACAGGAGCTAAGTTTGTCCCTGAAAAAACTGTCAGGAGCAATGGGATTGCACTAGGGATGAATCTAGCTGACTATACCCTTCTGACATGAAAAGTTACCATGTTAATAAAGCATAAAGAGGTGCGAGTAGTAGAATTTGTGCTCAAGAAAGTTTGGTGGTTAAACAGCATTATTTATCATGACCATGGCTGGTCCCTTAGACTAGAGAAGCAAAGGCAAATGACATGCTGTGTCCCATACCAATACCAAGAAGCACAATGCCTGTTGCTGCTGCTGTTCTCCCTTATGAGACCAGCAACAGCAGTGGCTTAATGGCACAATTTAGCACTGCATCCTCATTTCCAACATACATTACATGAGGAGCTGTTTGGCACTCAGTTAAACAGAGAGGTGAAAGAGAAAGGAGTGCACTTCATAAGGGAAGTTTTCTTATTTTCCAATGTTTAGAAGTCTTTCACACTCATGCTAGTAACACGTAGTACTTATCTGGTAGTCATAATTTGCAAGTAACTAATTTATCATCACAACTCCCACACCGCGTAGGCAAATATTATCTCCCAGAGGTAGAGTAACACGTAAGGTGTTCAAGGCCATATAATGAATCAGTCCTGGGGCTGGGATTTGCAGTCAGGAAATCCTGATTCCCAAGCTTAGGTCCATTCCATTAGATTGAACCATAGGGTTAAGCTTAAGATTTTCTTCTTCTTTTTTCTTTTCTTTTTTTTTTAAATCCATCCTGACTGTTAAAACATCCAGAAACCAAAGAAACTTTACATTAAAACCACAATCATCTTGTTTTACAGTAAACATCTCCCCAGGGAACCCTATTCAATGCAGTAAATACACTAATAAACTAGCAGCCAAACCAAATATAGTTTAAAGATTTATCAGGTATACCAAGTAAAAATAATATAGTCCTGAGCAGTATTAAAAATGACTGTGAAATGATAAGCTAGGATGAAAAAGAACTATTTTCCCAGTATATTACAATATTTTTAGACAGGCAAAGCATCAGCCCAAAGTATTCATTTTCTATTCCATATGTATCAGGAATGGGAAAACCTGTATCCACTCATCAGCAGCTGTGGAGTTTCAAAACAGCTGAAACTTGGCCTTACATATTGCTGCTCTTATCTGAGGAAATAAAAATGTAATTTCAACAAGTGCTGCAATCTTACAATTATTGATAATGCAGATTAATTCCTTTTGCGCTATGCGCTGGTCCTTTTAGCAAGAGTATGCAATAATAATGCTTAATGCTTTTTGCTAAAAAAAAGTCTAGAAACTGCAAGTTTAAATAATGATAAATATTATTCCTTTGAAGAAACAATCACAGGAGATTATGGTAATCAGACTATGAATAGAAATACATATTCATCACAAATGAAACCATGTTAACTCAGTGTGCCTTAGATAAATGTCCTGAAGAGAGTAAAATATGACATGGATGGGATTTTTCTCAAGTATTGTAAAATTATTCTTGCTATCAGTCAATCATTTTAGAAAATATTTATTCCTTTCCCTAACCTTTATCTAAACTTTCAGTTGCTCAAAATACCTGAGCAAACAAATCTATTGCTTTTGAAGATTTTCATTAATAAATATTATCAGGCTTCCAAAGTCTGTCTTCATCATCCTCTCACCCCTTGGAAACAGGTATTTTACTTTCCAGCACAGTGGGAGTACATCCCCTGTCCCAAATCATAAATGAATTTCTTTGTATTAATTGTGATCACCAAGAATGCAGTAGTTGAGAGGTCAGAGCACACTTAAGCAAGTAAGCAAAATTTCATCTGCTGTCAGTTGCTGTATAGCGTATAATAAATCTAAAGGCAGCAGAATTACATTCCTTTTGATGAAGTACTGCGCTATACTGCAAGTGGGTCATGAAAAAGTTGCATTATCAATGTTTGTTAAACGGAGATATAGGTCTAATTAAAATGTTGGAGTTGTGTCTGAGGTTCAGCTTTTGCAATAGCTGGGGATTGGTTCAGTCCATTATAAATATGGAAAAGTTTGGATTCAAACCCAGACTTCTCCAGTGTTCATGACTCCTTGAACCTCCTGTTTCTGTCATCCCTTCAGAGACATACAGTTTGTTAGAGCTTTATCACACAATTCATTTTATGTTCTTTGGTCCAATTTTGAGTGGGAAGGAATTAAGGGATTCAGATGCATCAAAGATAAAATAATAATGTTGCCTGCACTTGGCCAGAATTTGTCTAATTCCCAGTCCTGATAAACCCTGTTTAAGAAATGCCACTGTGACGAACTTTGCAAAGGTAATGAAACAGACTTGCGGTGGCAGGAGATGTATCAGCAAAGGTGACCTTCCATCAAAGGTTCAACCTTGCTTCAGATGTGCACCTCAGACATAAACTGTGTTTTCCATGATGATAGATTAGGCAGCCTGTAGGCATTAACATTCTTCCCAATATTAGTGCATAAGAAATGCACACCGTGGCATCACTCTGTGAAGCAGTATTAGTAAAAGGTTAAGGATTCTGCAAAAACTACTGGCCATTAGATTGTAGTTAAGAGCTGCAGGATGCATACAAATGACTATACATCTTAGTCACTGAAAGCGTAAGAAAATACATTTCTCAGCCAAGCACTCATCTGAAGAATGAAAGATTGACAAATCCAGAGCAAATCATACTGGCTGAAATTTGGCCAAACGTGTATTTGATTATCGAATATAAAAAAAATGGTAGGGAATTTCTTTCTTATATGTTACGAGGAGGCAGTGCATTTCCTAATTTTCAGTGTATACTGTATATAATAACATGTTCCTCTAGAAGCAAACCTCAAGACTATTTACACTGATTGGAGATACTTGATGCCTTTACTGTTGCACTTTATTCTCGCACACTCTGAAGATGACTTTAGAATGACTTCCTGTTTGGGCTACACCAATAAGAATTACATTTGAAAAAGATCACATTACACAACATATGAATGAGGAAGCTAGCACAGCTTGCCATAAAATAAACCAAACCAAAGGACTCCCGGTGTGTGGGAATAAGTGTCTGTAGCAAAATTCTACCTTCAAAACACAGTGTAAAGATAATAGGACTGTTGTAGTAGATGCAATTACAGCACTTTGCAAAGTGTATTGATGGACTTGATACAGTTCTAGCAAGAAGAAAAAAGGAATGAAACCAAAAGCACACGCTGGTTTTCTTTTAATAATAAAACATATTTGAGCTATTCTTACATCTGGACACACAGGAAAAAAGGGCCAAGTTATTTGGTCCCCTGGCCTGGATCCAGACTGAAGGGCTTCTCATGGCCCTGATAACCACTCCTGGTGGCAGTGGCTTGTTGGTGTGGATTGGGAACCCAGGGGGTGAATACTGACACTACCCACTCCCCCCTTTCTCTTGATGATGATATGAGCTGCCAGTGACAAGCAAAGACCCCAAATTGGCAGTGGGCAAGGGGATGTGGGCATGACTGATGGCAGTATACCTCCCTGGAATCCAGAGCTGTGTTAATGCAGCAGGCTCCAGAAGCTGTGCTGACAATCCTTGTGGGTGCATCTACACATGAAATTAATTTGATGCAATAAACTCTGGCACAGTTCATGCTGGAGTTTATTGCTCCCCAGTGCAGCACTTACATGTGTGCCTGGGACCACAGCACATTGAGCCAAGGTGGAGTAAATAACTCGCCATAGGATAGTACTTGTATTGGGTAGTAAATACTGTCCTATGGCAGAGTTAATTAATTTACTCCAGCCTAACAGCACCACATGTGTAGACGATGATGCTTTGCTGTGGAGCTAATTAGCTGGCTCTGTAGTAAATGTCTTGTGTAGATGTGCCCTGTGGGTGACAATTTCGCTCCTTGTGGGCCAGCAGTTGGACAGCTCTGTGTTAGCTGATCAAGTAGTGTTAATCCATGCACTGAAATATGCCTGAACTACTTCAAATGACTTCTCTTGCCCACAGGTGCCAGGATATGGAGTCACTTCACGGTGCACTGTGGGTAAAATATTCAAAAGTGCCTAAGTTCTATTTTTAAAAGTGACTTAGGCATGCAAAAGCTGAAGTCTCTCAATGGATCCAAAGCTTTTAGGACCAGATTTTCAAACATTCTTAGGTAACTAAAGAGGCAGAATAGGTTTTCAAAAGTACTCAAACAGGCTAGGCATCTAACTTCCATTGATTTCAACGGAAAAAAGTATATAATTCAATTAGGTGTTCCTGAAAATCCCTCCATGCTTCTCTTTAGGCACCTAAATATTTTTCTATATCTGGATTCTCCATGCTTTAGCCATTTTTGAAAATAGGACTTGACCCCCTAAGTTATTCCAAGACTTGAAATTTTACCCTATGTCCTATTAATAACAGCATGTTGTCACAAAATGACTACATCAACCTATTCTTAACTAGCTATCTTTTTGCAATGAGTTTATTAAGTTGCAGCCATGTAAAATGCATAGCATTATACAAGGGGTGCACGTGTGAATTTGATGTAGGCACATCTGTGAGTGAGTGAAAATCAAATATTTATTTGGAGAAGTCTTTTGGGGTAGTATTCTTTATCCCTGCGGAGTAGGAATCTGGAAGTATATTTATTCATGAATGACAGTGTTTCCTCCAGGTTGCAGTGCAGGCTGCTCTTTAGTTTCCCTGCTTTTAAATTAAATTCCTCTCAGTGTTTTCTTAGACTTATTTTGTAGAATTAAGAAGCTGTAACAAACACATTCCTGGGACCAGTGAGCCACGGCACTCCCATTACTTTGGGTTTTGCAAACAATTACTCTGCCAAGTGTTTACAGTTATTCAGAACATTTATATGCTATTTGAATATTCAATCCCATATCCAGCGAAACAAAAGAACCCTACTATTCCATTTGTTATGATATTACAGCTGATGCATGACTACTCTTCCATGGCGCCAAAGTACAATAAATCCAACTCTATGGTTAGCAGCACACAATGATAAAATATGCAGCAAGCTTGGTATTAACTAGTCTGATAGAGAAAATATATAGTGCTGTGCATGTAGAGAAACAAACAGTCACTGATCTTATGCCCATATTTATCATTATCTTAATAATTCAGCCCATGAAAACTGTTACACATTTAACAAATGAGATTTGGGACAAATACAATGGACAGAGTACAACCGTTCTGCTCAAATGAACTCTTTCAAGCAGAAGATTTAATTTGATAATTCTACTACTGCCATCCTCTTTTTTGTTTCAGATTTGGTATTTTTTTTTCTCTAAAGCAAACAACAGCAGATTTCTTTATTTTTACATTTTCTCCCTATGATATTTATAGCTGTACAAAAATGGAAGGCAAGAGAAAACGGGGTCGCTATTGCCTGTGAGCTAGTGGAGTTGCCTACAAGAAAAATTCCATTTAAACTGACTAATTATTAACATAGAAATGTTCCAGGCTCAAAATATAATGCCAGTGTTTACTCTAGGGAGTTGATCTACCCCCTTTGCCTTGTATATTAACCTTCCTACTGCAGTCAAGCACTGAATCAATCACCTTCTTTTACAAGAGAAGGGGCTGTTTCTTTTAAACATATTCAAACATTTGACAATGCATATTTACTAAATGCTATATTACTTATAGCTTACACTGTATTACTTGGTCATTAACTCATTTGTCACCTTCCAAGTCTTCTACTGAAGTCTCCTTCTCTCACATCTTCTTGATACTAATGTTGCCTTTTTGTGCCAAACGAATCTGTCTTGTTCATCACTTTGAGCATGTTCCAGCTCCTGCCTGTCACCCTTGAGACATTTAACTGTCTTCCCATTGCTCGTCTCAACAAACTCCTTGTCCTTGCCTTCTGGGGTCTACATTATGCAATCCCTGCCTTCAGCTATGACCTGGTTTCTTACTTTCACTCACCTTTTCTGCTCTACCAGTGAAGCTAACCTTCACACTCCCATCGCTCCCTTCTCTCACAAGCATCTCTCAATCTATCCTGCCACTTTTTATGTTTTCAGTGTACTTTGAGAAGTCATTCACCAGGCTACCTCCTTCAGCTCATTCAGCTGCCTCAGACAGACTGACCTCTGTCATCCTATCTGTAAGAAGGGAGGAGAAATTGAAAAGAAAATAAATGCTGACAAAATTACGAAAGAGGGTCTTAGGCCATGATCTAGCCAGGTGCTTAACAGGGCTGCATGAATCTTTGGTCCCTGATTCAATTTGGCAGAGATTTGGCCCGATTTGGTGGCCAAATCTCCAAATCTGAATCAAATCAGAGGACCCTTTAATCTCTCTGAATCGATTCAGAGAGATTTGGACAGATTTGGTGATTCGGACATAGAACAGCTTTAAATGTTTTTTCTACATACCTCTAGGTAGCTGGTGGCTCTGAACGCTGCAGTGCTGGGGCAGATACGGTGATCCACAGAAGCATGGGGGGCTCCCCAGCGTGCTCGGCAATAGACCCAGAAGTGGAGCAGAAGCACTTCCGGGTCCACCAGGGAGCATGCGGGGGGAGGGAGGCATGCTCCCTTGGCTTGGAGACTGGTTCCTCCTGGGTCTTGGGGGGGCACCCAGGGTCCCCTTGTGGCCGATCACCAAGCCAGGGTGGGGTCCCCTCCCTGGCAGACCTGGAAGTGGGTCAGTACTTTTAGTCCGCTTCCAGGTTCACTGCTGACCCCCTGTGCTGCTGTGGGATGCTCCATTCACCCCAGCCCTGCAGGATTCATTAGCTGCGCCTGGTACCTTGAGGTATGTGGAAAAAACTTTAAAACGTTTGGACCTGTGTCCAAATCACTGATTCGCTGAATCAGCATCGCATAGTCAGATTCTGATTCAGCCAAATCGAAAATCAGGGACAGTGATCCAAATCATTGGATTGAATCACTGTCCCTGATTCGGGCTGAATCCAAATCCAAATCCAAATCCAAATCCAAATCCAAATCGAATAAGGCCCATTTCGCACATTCCTAGTGCTTAACCAACAGCATAACCTCAGGTAACCTGAAGATCCCCACTGTAGAGGGCTATGTACCCATCCAGAGGTTCAGTGGGTGTGTCTACATGTGCACTGTAATGCGCATTAAAGCATCACAAAACGCCCATGAGATTTCACATGCACATCAAAATAGGCTAATGAGCCTTTCTCTAGCACCTCACAGTGGAAGGACTAAATTTAATATACATTACCAAAAGTGCATTAATGAATGTGTAGATGTGCCCAGTATTTCATAAGTGCAGTATACTCTGGCAGCTCCTTCTCAAGCCTCCAGGCCATAGTCAGGTCAGTTCCTAATGCCCTCTACATGGTGATGGGGAAAATTTGGAGGCATAGAGTGAGTTATGTTGCCTTTATACTGCCAGTAGATCCTCCTCTGATGGAAAGCCCCAGCTAACTTTTTAGAAGTAGTAGAAAGAATAGAACAGTCTAAAACAGTGACCCAAGAGTTGCCTTCACCTCTATACCCTTCTTTAATACCTACTTTCCTCCAAAGATTCCTTCCTCACCCATAATTTCTCCTCACTCTCTCTTCTTTGAATAGTGCAGTGTCTTTTCTTGTACTTGACTAGTTTATTGTGGGGGCTTGATCCTGTTCAAGAGGATGGGAGATTATTAAGTGGGTTCCATGAGGTTATCTTGGAGTACTGCAATGAAATTAAGCAAAAGAAAATTTGCCATGATTATCAAAGGATGTTTCTTAATGGTTGTCTAGATTCTGATTTGTGGTATGTTATTACTCTGCATATACATCCACATAAATGTGATCAGCTATTGGAATACAATTCTATTGCACTGTTTCATAATCTCTCACAGGAAATGGTGAAAAACTCATTGCCTGAATATTTAAAAGTAAACCAAAGAAAGACCTGGGAATAGATATTATACAGTAGGGAATCTTGTTGTCTGGGGAGAAGAGAATGGAGCAATCTACCAGCTCCTTTTCAGCTCTGGTTTCTAGAGAGTAGGTCTTTCAAAACAGTGGCAATCAGTACAGGCCTAATGACGCCCATAGAAGTTAATGGAGTTTTAGCATTAAGTATAAGGGGAGGTCACTGTACACAACACTTTTGAAAATCCCACCTATATTTTCCCAAGGATCAATATGCTTTGTTCCAAAAGAAATTTTGTATAAGTATTGAGTTTATTCTGTCCAGATCCTGATGACTACCAGGAACTCTTAACTATTCAGAGTTGAAAAGTAAGGAATGCTACATAGGGATACAGCCATTAAAAAAAAGGTTATTTTAATGTTTGTCATATTGATCAGGCAAGCCATGATAACATGGAACCCTGCATAGGTGACTCGCAGCAGGGGCATATGTCCCCCCTGAAATTAGCTCTTACTGGCTGGGGAGTGGGGTACGCTGGCTGGTGCCTCCCCATGAAGCGCCAGTGGCACTTCTGGTTTGCCACTGACGCTTCTGGAGTTGGCAATTGGCCCCTGGGGGACCCCCCCCACCTTTGCCAGTGATCAGCTGCTGGTGCCCTCCCCCCCACCCCAAGCCAGGAGGCACCAGTCACCCATGGAATACTGCATGTCAAGAGCTGGGTGAAACGATGCATGTGTTCAAGTAAGCGTAAGTAGCACTTAACCTCTATAATGCTTTCCAGAAAAGCATTATATGAGCACCCCTGAGGGCCTGCCACCTGCTGCTGCCATGTGGGGGTTTGTGGGGAAGTCC
>NW_017729029.1:52038939-52040518 GCF_001723915.1 Gavialis gangeticus
GCTAGAGTCTGGAACCAGCTTCCAAGTGAGGTGGTGCAGGCTCCCACCCTGGGGGTTTTTAAGAGGAGGTTGGATGACCACCTTACTGGGGTCATTTGACCCCAGTGCTCTTCCTGCCATGGCAGGGGGTCGGACTAGATGATCTGCTCAGGTCCCTTCCGACCCTAGAAACTATGAAACTATAACTATGAAACTATGAAACCTCTATATACACTATGCAAACACACATAAATCAGGATGGAATATTTTTTAAAAATAAAATTAAAATATGTTATAGTAGGTGTTTGACTTTTAGTATATGTTTTGGTTTTTCTCTGGTTCCAAGATGGCACCCCACCACCCCAGATACTTCTGGGAGCAACTAAAGGGCCTTCCAGTGGCAAAGGTCAGACTCCTGGTCCCAAGATGGTGACCAGGGGACAGGGCACCTGTCTAGAACACTTTCCACAAAAACAAGGAATTGTTAGCAATAATAAAGTCTAATTTAGAATCCTTGAAAATCTAAAAGTATTTACTACCAATAGGTGCTTCCTATTCTGAATTGGATCATTCACATGGTGTTTGATCCAATAACACTGAAGTCAGCAGGAGTTACGCCACTGACTTCAGCAGAGCTGGATCAAGCCCCATCTTGGATTATTCATGGTAACAATAATCATGCTGGATATGAGCAGGATGAAGACCTTACTTGACACTTCTTTATTGAAAACCAACACAGAGATTTTGTCATGTGACTGAAGAGTGCATCATTTCTTAATAAACCAAATTATCTGGTACATCAACATTAAAAATGAACTTGTATTGACATGTTATCATAGGCTGTTGCAGAAGATGACTGGAAATGCAAGATGCAGTCTTGCAAAATGCATCTTGTAATTTAAGATGAAACTGCAGACAAGCTGAAAACCAAGACCTTTAAATTTTATTTGTCAAACATGGAATCAGCTCTAAATGCTTTATTCAGGTTAGATTTGTCTCCAGAACCACACCTAAATTTTCAGATATCACCAGGGACAGTTAACAAACTGGAACTTCATTTTCATTCAGAAAAATATTGGTATACAGTTGCTATAATGCACGAAAAGCAAGTGAGCTTTTAGAGAGGGAACTGGGTCAAAGTCTAAAATAGAAAGGTCCAAATGACAATGCAGCATGAACTGACAAAGACATGAAAACACTTGTAACTCATATTTAGACAACAGACATGAGATTCAAGTGATCTTGATGGAACTGTGTCACAAAAATGACATGCCGGAGAGGCTTGGGTACAGGAATGCACTGACTTCTAGAAGAGTGGTGTATATAAAAACTTCAGAAGCATCAGGCTGGGTGCATAGTGTTGAACTGTTTCTAGACTGATTCTCCAGTGTAGCAAACTGTGCTTTTCTCATTTACTATCAGATGTTCATATTACCTTGCCCTCTATTTTTCTTGAACAAACTTGTACTATTGACAGTACAAGAGCAGCACTGTGCCCTATTTCAGCTTGATTTCCCTGTGTGTCCTTTGCTTAATACCCCAGGGCGTGATGCAGAGCCGGATCTGCACACGTGGAATGGGTCCTCCTTTAGCATTCCAG
>NW_017729029.1:52041696-52042039 GCF_001723915.1 Gavialis gangeticus
TACACCCCCTCACAAACCCTCCACACACCCATTCGCACACCCCCCACCATATACTCAAACTCATCCCCCTAACCTCATCCCCCACACACTATATACCAAAGACCTTATTTTTGAGCTATTATGCAAACACTTCTATATAACCTAGGCAAATGCACATAAATCAGGACAAAATATTGTTTGAAATAAAATTAAAATATGTTATAGTAGATGTTTGACTTTTAGTATATGATTTGGGAGTTTTTTTCAGTTCCAAGATAGCAACACGCCCCCCCCCCAACCCCGGAGTACCTCTGGGAGCAAGGGAAGGGACTTCCAGTGACAAAGGGCAGAGGTTAGAGGTGGG
>NW_017729029.1:52042212-52043323 GCF_001723915.1 Gavialis gangeticus
GTGATGCAGAGCCGGATCTGCACACGTGGAATGGGTCCTCCTTTAGCATTCCAGGTCATAGAAGTGATGTGTAGTACTCAATGATCTTCTGCACCAGTAGTTCCTTCTTTTAGGCAGTAAAATTGATTTCCTTTAACTTGGCATGTGAAGACCCACAGCATGCTCTCTCACTCATGAAACACTGGTATTCCATGACATCAGCATCCAAGGAAACAAAGGCAGCAGATTATAAAGCATCAGAAGTGGCAGCATGCAGACTGTGTTGCAGTTCTTTCATACCAGGCATTAACACAGTGCTGGTAGAAATGAAATTTTCCTTCTTGGTTCCACAGGCTGCATCCCTTTACACCAGAGGTGGGCAAAATACAGCCCATGGGCCAGATGCACCCCACCAGGTGATTTAATCTGGCCTGCAGGTGACCACCAATTAACTGTACCCAACCCAGCCCACACATTTTGCTCCCACCCTTGTGTGCGGGAGGCGAGCATGCACAGCTTCCAGGTGAAGCCACTGCTGCAGCTGCCGGGGGACCTGCTTGTTTTTCCCAGCATCCAGTGGCTCCTCCTCACGTCCCTGCTGCAGCACTCACCCAAGGCAGCGGGGAGGGAAGCAGCAGCAGTCGGGGGGAAGCTGCAGATGGGCGGGAAAAAGTAGGTTGGGGCTGAGGCTGGTGGGAATGTGGAGCCCAGGGCCCATGTCCAGTGTGGAGGCAGGAGCGCAGAGCCCAGGTCAGCCCATGTCCATCATGTAGGGCTCACAGCAGAGTCCCAGGAGCTGCACGTGGCAACAGGGAATGGGACCAGGCCACCGGCTCCATCATGCAAGGCTTCCCACCAGTGGTGTGTGTGTCCTGGGAGCTGCACTTGAGCCATGGGGAGCCCTGCATGATAGAGATGGGCTGGCCTGGTTCCTCTTGTTGCTGCCACGTGCAGCTCCTGGAATGGGTTTGAGCCATGTGCCGCCGGATGACAGCACCTGTGAGGGCCATGAGCACCCCTGAGGGCCCACTGCCTGCTGCTGCTGCTACCAGCGGGGCATGTGTGCCATGGGGGACATGTGGGGGGTGTCCCCACACCCTCCCCACCCTCCCTCCCACTCCCAACCCCCCCA
>NW_017729029.1:52043851-52047412 GCF_001723915.1 Gavialis gangeticus
CCCCCACACACTATATACCAAAGACCTTATTTTTGAGCTATTATGCAAACACTTCTATATAACCTAGGCAAATGCACATAAATCAGGACAAAATATTGTTTGAAATAAAATTAAAATATGTTATAGTAGATGTTTGACTTTTAGTATATGATTTGGGAGTTTTTTTCAGTTCCAAGATAGCAACACGCCCCCCCCCCAACCCCGGAGTACCTCTGGGAGCAAGGGAAGGGACTTCCAGTGACAAAGGGCAGAGGTTAGAGGTGGGACTCCCAGTCCCAAGATGGTGACCATGGGACAGGGCACCTGTCAAGGCACGGGGCTACCCTTGCAGCCCAAGACAGCTCACCAAAACTCATTAAGTGGCCCTCCAGCCAAAATAATTGCCCATCCCTGCTTTACATTGTGCATTAAGACAAACGGTGTTACCAATATCTTAAATATGCTCCCAATGGCTACATACCAAATGCATTTTGTTTCCTTTGAAAGAATCCCAAGGGGGTGGAGGGTGGGGGAGAGGAATTTGGAGAGATTGTAAAAGACAAAAAAATCATTACAGAGCCCTTACTCTTTCTTTTTTTTTTTTTTTTTGGCCAGAGGCTGCCAGGCTTGTTCTGTTGCAAACAGAATGACTTTTATTGGTTGGTCAGCAGTTCTGACTGGATTTAATAGAAGTACTGCAGGACTATTACAGTGAGGTTTATGCACTGTAATTGCACCCCTACCCATAGCAGGTATATGAGCTGAAGTACATTTTCAAAGCAATACACAGTAGCTGAATGCCCCAACCCAATTAAGACAGCAAAAGAACTGCATGTATACTGTAACTCCCAGGCACAATTAAGGAGAAAAAAAAAGCCCCCAAACCCTGATGTCTAACATAAAAGACTTCCTTGGCAAAAGCGCATTACTGTTAATTTGAAAAGGGACATTTGGGCTTGCAATCTGACTTTCTGCCACAGAGAACAGCAACCAGGAATCAGGGCATCTTCTCTTGAGGACACTGAGGCATGGCGCTCCGCTTCCCCAACTAGGCTGCACAGAATATCTGGCTAGTCCTTTGTGTTCTGCCCCCATTACTGGTAGAAGACATGGGCTCTCCCCTTTCCTTCTGCACCGAGCTGGTTTGCTTATTCCTCGAGGGTTTGTATCCTGGAATCTTGGATCCTGCCCCAGCTGGAAAAGTCATCTTGCAAAAGCACCACTTGATATCAATGGGCATTTAGAGGAGCGGGTCTTTAGAAGAGGGTATTTGCAAGGACTTTGGCAATCCCGGCATGTACTGATTCATTTTGCTGGGGTTTGGGTGAAGTGCTTTCCTCATGAAGCACCTGACTAGCTTACTCAAAGCATTCCCCATACACCTTTGCAGCTTTAAAAGGAGGGGGCACTGCCACGATTCTACACAGAGAGTCTTCTCTTCTGTGATGTTATGGAAAAATAGCTAGGTCAGGCTGACCATGTCCAAAAAGGCCTCATGGAAGAAGTCTGATATTAAGCAGCGAGTGTCCCAATTTTACCTCATCTATTTATGATTTGCTAGAGTCTGGGAGGACTCATATGTACTCAGCCCCGTTACTTGGGTTGGACTTGGAGCCCTCATTGAAAATAATTGGTATAAAGTGTCCGAAGTATAAAGTATAAATGTGACTGTGAACGCAGGTTTAACCAGCTGAATGTCAAGTGCATGCATGTGTAGGATGCTGATGTGTAGAAAGGATATATCCCTGCCCTGCTAAAAATTTAAAAAAAAATGACACAGAGAGGACGAAACAGAAAGTCTGTCAGTCACAGCAATACCATGAGTCCCACTGTAAATGGCTGAGTATTGAATAAGTGAACAAACATTTTTAAAAAGCCCAGAAGGATAATGAATTAACATTTCTATTGTACTACTAAATCAAAGCACCAAGGTTAGAGGTCTATGGTGCAAATGCTGCATAGGTGCAAGGAATGGTGGTACCCTGAGAAACTGAAGTGCTTACAATACTACAGTTGTCACAATGACCAGGTTTAAGTATTTTTAGAATACTTGATTTGAGGACCACATTTTGTATTAAGGATACATTTACAAATTATGTGTTAAGGAATAAAAATGATTGAGGGATGCAGAAAAAACAGCTTTTTTTTTTATACAACTGAACAAATCAATAGGTCCCTAACATCTCTCTTTAATAACTACTGACAAACAACGTCTACTTATTTGCTCATGCCCATCTTTAACTCTACATCTGTAATACACTTAAAAGTTGCATTAATAAATTATTTGTAAACTACTTCTAAATAGGCTTTTATAGCAAGTGGCCAATACTATATTAATTTAGACATAAACAGCAGCACAGCATCAGTAAAAGGAGACCCTAATGTACAACAATAAGTTACTGAAATAGCCAAGAGAAGCATTGAGATTATCAAAGTAAGGTCCCGCTTCACTTCTTTTTGGTAGCCAGTAATGCTTACGCTGTGTGTGATGTCATTTAGCGAACTTGTGGCTAGGGGCTACTCTGAAACAAATTGAAGAACCTCTGATGCTCTGCACTTTTAGGCATATACATAGCATATGGTCAGGCCAACTGTTTATGAAGTGTCCCCCCCAGTGTGTCCTGCCCATGAATTCAGTACTACAGCCCAACATATATTTTTTTTAATTAATAGTGTATACTCGCTGGAAAAAGTTGAGTTTTGAAGGGGAGAGGAACCAAACATTTTTGTAAAATTTACACCAAATTCAGTGAATAGTTTAAGAGGAAACAGAGAGGGAAGACATTTCAGAAATGCTGTAACCAACTGCTGGCCCTTGGATCAAATCCAGCCCGCAAGGGGTTAACCTACAGCCCCTGGACTCCCACCCAGCTGCTGCTGCTCCATTGCTCTGACTGCAACCCCAGCAGCAGTGAATGTGGTCTCTGGAGCCACCCTGGGGAGGGGCCTGGTGAATGTGTTGTCTGTATGCTGGGACCAGCGCTAGCAGGGAGGCTCACGTAGAGTTGGGGGGAGCTTGTGCTTCTCACACAGCAGTGGTGGAGCAGGGAGGATTTCCTGCCTGGTGGTGGGAGCAGAGAGGGTTATGCTGCTTGAGTGGCTGGGGGGCTGCATTCAGCAGTGGTGGTGAGGAGCCTGCGTAGTCCCCATGGCACGCAGCCCTCGTGGCATGCAGCCCGGGCGCAAGCCCGGTGTGATGTGCTGACCCGGCTGCTCTGAAGTTGGGCAGCCCTGTCGTAACACCTTATTTTGAATGGTTTGGAATGAAACCACATTGAAAAGTCCCATAAAAAAGAACAAAAATAACATGACACTGAATACCCTGACCCCAGAGAGAAGAAATCTATTGAAGAACTAACTCAGCAATGGAAGGTTGTGTAATAAAAGTGGAAGATGGAAACCAGAAATACTGCACTTCACACCCTGCAGTCTGAAATACATATCTGCCTCAGAATTACTGGAAGGAGGAGATCATGTGCAAGAGTGATATAAGGCAGGGATGTTAAACTCACCTCCTGCCCTGGAATGGACCAGGGGGCATAGGTGCCAACTCTGTGGTTGCAGGGCTCAAACACCCACCCA
>NW_017729029.1:52052412-52056248 GCF_001723915.1 Gavialis gangeticus
GCATAGGTGCCAACTCTGTGGTTGCAGGGCTCAAACACCCACCCAAAAAATTAGCGGGTGCTCAGTACCCATGAGCCATGGCCACTTCGTGCTTGCAGACATTAAAATAATCCAAAAAACTGTGCTTTACCGAAAGAAGCAGCATGTTACTTCAACCCAGCTTTGCAGCATCTGTAAAGATCAGGTGCTTCAGTGGGGCTTTTTGGTCCTTTCAGCTAAAGCTGATTCAAGCAGCTGTTAGATAAAAGCGCCAAAAAAGCCCCATTAAAGCACCTGATTTTTACAGACATTGCAGACCTTGGTTCAAGTAACATGCTGTGTTTTGTGGGCATGCGAGGGGCTTGGCATTGGAATGTGCCTAGTTTAAAATAAAGTGCCATTTTTTGTTAGGGGGAAGGGTTACATCTCCAAGCATACACCAGCAAAAACCAAAGTCGGTGCCTGTGCCATGGGGCTTCTTGTAGTCTGGATCCATGCTAGGGCACAGGGTGGCTCTGGCAGCAGCAGCAGCAGCAATGGCTCCAGCTCCTGCCACATGCCACATGCCCCATGCTAGAAGTGGAGCTACTGCCACTATCACTTGTTTCATATTGGGGCAGCAGCACCCACCTGGGGCTGTGGTGTTGGTAACAGGTGGAGGGAGACTGGGGCTGCATCAGGCCTTGCTCACCCTCCTGCCTCCAAGCACCAGGGACTGAGCCTCCAGATTCTGCAGCAGGCCATGTCCCCTGGCCACACACCTCAACTTTCAGTGGCCCTCTGGGAGCTTGGTGGGCTGGATACAGTGGCTCTGCAGGCCACGGCTGTGCTGTTTGTTTGACACCTCTGATGTAGTGCAAGGTAATGTGTGATAATGTAATGAAATGACAGCACTGCAGGTCAGTAGGAGTACTATTCTAAATCTTCAGTTTTGTCGAAGTTCCACTTTTCCTGCATCACTTGTCTCCCTATAACATTCACTAGTTCAACACCAGCCATCTCAAACCCTCGAGCTTGGGGGGAGGGGCGACGCAAATCCAATGTCAAATGGAAACCTACCTCTAACATATCACTTGAATGTGTCACAAAATGCAGGAGAGAAAGCACATATTTGTTATTTCTGTGGCGTAATGTATCACTGTATTGTTAGCCAGTTAAGTATAATGTAACAGTGAATGTGAGGCAAGACTGACTTGTAACTAGAAAATAAGGTAGAGCACTAAAAGCCATTCTGCAAAGGCATACTAAGGGCAATCATTTTCTACATGAAGGGATTAAAAAACAAGCGCTGTGGCTTTTCTGCTGTATGCTAGAAAACTGAAATAAAACTATTCTTTTTCAAAGTGTCCCAAGCAATGCCTTTAAGATGCACCATTTAAATAACTAGATGGGTATTCTATATGTGGTACACACACAAATGAATCCCCTCAAGGTACAGTAGTTACTGCGTTCGTACGGCTAGATCCTGTGGTCCTTAGGTGCTCAGTGGAGCATCCAGACTTCCTGGAGTAATGCGTCTGAATCCTTAGAGTGAGAAAACTGAGTTCTGAAGCCTCAAGCTAAATTCCCCTGGAAGGCCTGATCCTGAAGCCTTGGTCCTACTGCAACAATAAGTGTTTATTATCTGTATGGCAGTAACACTTATCAGCCTTTGGGGTTCATGGACCATGGGCTCACTGTGCTAAGTGTTGTATAAACACAGAACAAAAAGACGGTACATCCCCAAAGAACAGAACTGTTGAAGGGCACGTTTACACGTGCAATTAATTTGAAGCAATAAACTCTGGTGTGATAGGAGCGCCAGGGACCACAGCACATTGAGCCAGATCAGAGCAGCCCCAGCTGGTAGGGGGTCCCAGGGCTCAGCCTGCCAGGCTGGGGCAGCTCCTGACTGGCTCAATATGCTGCAGAGAGGCCGACTCAGGCATGAGGGTGCGTCCGTGTGGGGCTAGCAAGCAGGAAGCCCCTACACTGAAGCACACTTATGCCCCAGCCAGTTGTGTCAGCGTCTATACATGCATTGCTGTGGAGTAAAAAACTCTGCAGCAGCATAGTACCTGTGTTTACAAGTACTACCCTGCTGTTGATTTTATTAATTTACTGTGGCTTAATACGGCTGCATGTGTAGATGCTGAGACATTTACTGCATAGCTAATTAGGCAGCTCTGGAGTGAATGTCTTATGTAGACGCACCCTCTGTTCCCGAGTAAGGACTGAAGGATTAAGTCCAACAATTAACACTTATTTATCACATGATCTTCAATGCTTAGGAAACAGTACTCACCAAGTAATCTGTAATGGGTCAGAAAATAAAATCAGACATTATTCATATATGGGTTACTGGGAAATATATGTTTTTAGGAACATACTGTTTTCCTGAGTGATGTCAAATTAAAAAAAAATAATTTGCAAGGATTCAGGAAAAAAAAATAAAGCCAGGTTTAATATTTGACTTAAGTAGGTGAAAAACCGTACTGTTTATTGGCAAAATAAGCATCATTCAGATCATTATCCACATTGTGCTCTTTCTTTCTCTAAAGCACACAAAGCCAAATCCTCACCTGTTGCAATTCAGCACAGTTCCAGTGACTTCAGGGGGGCTGTGCCACTATGGATCTGAGATATGTTCTGCTTTTTATATAACTAAAGTCATGCAACTACATACTGTATCCTGCTGTCATACTTTTAATAAAATAAAAACACTCTGAAAGGAATCCAGTGCTGTATTCAGAAAAGACCATTAACACAGAGAAAACCATTATCTGCAAAAACAAAATGTACATTCCATAAGCTGAGACTGCATGTATGCAAAATAAATAGCTCTTAAAACTGAAACTTAAGAGCAATATTATTATTGTTGCCATTATCATTTTACACACAACCATCATAAGAGACCTGTTAAAGCACTACGAAGATGCACTTAGCATCTTAATTTCAATGCAACTTGGTCAGTGATGATGCTGGTACTCCCCAACGTTGCCTGTTTTCACAGAAGGTCAGTCCTCAGGTTACTTAAATTAAATCTAAATGAGAACTGCTTACAGCTGCTCCCATTTAATATGTTTGGTTGAAAATATAATTTTAATGAAGACTCAGCATAGCTCTTTTGAAAACTCAGAACTTTCTGCGCCACGGTTCTTTCTCACTTGACCAGACTGGAACTGAAAGCAAAGCTTGCAACCAAATTTCATGCCAGCTAAAGGGAAAATCAAAACTGCATGGTCTGGTTTTCTTCTTTACAGAACGAAAATGGTGGAAAAACCCAACTATAAATACTGGTGTATATGACTTGACAGTTCATATTAACAGGGAAGCCTTCTCTGGTTCTACAGATCAGTGAGGATTATGTGCAGATAGTAACACAGTGAAAACCAGAATGGACATTACTCAAATTAATGACACTAGCATCCATTTTGTTCATTTGAAAAGTGCTATAATGGACAACAGCAACAATACAACTCCCCTGCCTAGTAGGGCTGTGCGAAGCTTCGGGTGCTGACTCAATTCAGAGGAGATTCGGCCTGATTTGGTGGCTGAATCTCCAAATCTGAATCGAATCAGGGGACCAATTAAAAGGCTGGAATGGATTTGAAGCTCTCTGAATTGATTCGGAAAAGATTCGGAGAGCTTTGACGATTTGGGCAGTCCCTGGTTGCTACAGAAGGGAGCTGGAGCTGGACTCAGAGCTGCTAAGTAGCAGGTAGGGAGGTGGGGCTGGAAGAGGGGACTATGGGGGGACCCCTGCCAGGCCCCATCCCCTGCCCGCTCTCCCAGCCCCTCCCATGGCTGCCCCACCTGGCCCTAGCTGTCTATCCTTTAAAAAAAGCTCGCATTCACCGGGTGCTGCTGGGGGGGGG
>NW_017729029.1:52061248-52069924 GCF_001723915.1 Gavialis gangeticus
CCAAAACACAACAACAACAACCACCCCACACTCACTGGCTGCTGTAGCAGCCATTGGGGCTTCTGGGAGTTCGTGGCAGAGCCCCCCATGCAGCATGGGGCAGTTGGGGGCAGTGGAGATCACCCCCCCCGCTGGGCAAGAACCAGTGAGTGTAGGTTTTTTGGGGTTTTCTTTTCTTAAAGGGCCACAGCTGGGGCAGGTGGGGCAGCCATGGGGGGCACTGGGGGATTGGCCGGGGTTGGGAGGCTCATGCACAGCCCCCCCACGCAGCATGGGGCAGTGGGGGGCAGTGGGGATCACCCCCCCACACACCTGGCAGCACCCGGTGAGTCAAGGCTTTTTTTTCTCAAAGAGCCAGGAGCTGGGGCAGGGGAGGCAGCCACTGCCAGGATGGGGGGGATGGGCTTGGCCGATTCGGAGATTCAGCCGATTCAAATTGATTCGAGACAGTGATTCGAATCACCAAATCGAATCGCTGTCCTCTGAATTGGCTGAATCCAAAGTGAATACTAGCCACTTTGCACAGGCCTAGTTTTCACCTTTGCCAGCACATTTACATACACAACAAAGTTGCAACAAAACAATGCTAGAAAATCCATCCAGACACCTGAATTCTTATAAAAGCCAGGGAAAATAAATGTTCTTTCTATATAACTAGTTTTCTTTCCACTGAAATAGGACAACTGCTGTGGAGTGATGTATGTGCTTCAAGTGTTTATGTTCAGACTGTCTCTGTGATGCAGAGCATCTCTAAAACAAACACATACACTAATGTATCAGAAGCAGTTGCTTTGTAAAGCTTTCTTTTTTTTTTTAATAGCAGAGCATGACGCTCAGACTGTCAGTGCATAAATTACTGCTGCCTTGAGGCTGCAATAACTTATGCATCCTTGTTTTCACCCCCAATATACCTCCCCTGAAATTTCTCTCTTTCTTTGACATAGATTCAACCCCCTCTCCATCTCTATCTCCCTCTAGGGCAACCACTCCAATGTCATTAAAAATATGTGCGTTTGCAGTTAAGTGTGTAGGTGGAGGAGACAGAGAACAGTTTAACAATGTGAAGGAAATAGTACATGAAACAAAACAGAAGATTTTTGAGGAGGGGGACATTTTTTGAGGAAGCCCTGCAAAAATGTTATTGCAATAATGATCCTTTCACATAGGCCATTACTACTTGTCTACTACCAGGCATGACCCATAATTAGATTTTATTTCTTTAATAAAACTTGATCTAATTTGAGGTTATCGTTGTCGGTTCATGGACAAAGCACTACTGATCGATACTGCTGCTACGAGTGCTAAGCAATAAAGCAATCCTTGCAACAAAGCAATTACTGGCACTGATGTAGTCAGGTCAGAGGTCTGATCTTGCTGAGCTGGACAGACTGCAGTAAGACTGGCATTATTTTTATGCGTACATACCTATTTTGAAAATAGGGTTTTGATAACCCACAAAGAGAAAACAATCTTGCAATTATGCACGTTTCTTACTTGGGTAAAGAAATAGAGGCAAAATACTGTAGCAAAATACATTTTTGATACAGAGACATAATCCCAGCACTTTAGCTTCAATAGTAGATCATGATATAAGCCAGTCTGGGCTGCTAAGAAGTCAGGTGTCATAAACTGTAGGCAACATAATTAAATGTAATTAAGAGGTTTTAGTCAGAAATTGTTGCCTATACTCAAATTAGATTTCTCCAGGAATTACATGGATCAAGATCAGCACAGTACAATTCACTGACATTTCATACACGTGTGACAGCTAAAGTTTCTCTCATGTGCTTTAGCTTTAGATAGCACAGCAGTATATAAACCAACAGTTGGAAATTTAAGCCGAAGACACTGATCTGCTCTTGCTTTTCTCACAAATCCACTGCTGGCTGAAGACCTAAGACCTAAAAATGATCAAAATGATTTGAATGCTTTCTTGATGAAGCAGAATAGCTTTATTTTCATAACGGTAATTGTGTAAAGTTAGTGGGATGCTAAGAAAAGTTTTTATAACTATAACAATGAAAGAGTTTTTTTTCCAAAAAGTCCACTAGCTATTCAAAACATTTCCCAATGTTGCCAGGTAAGTACAGTAATTACTACACAGACTTTCCTAATATCTTTCTCAACTGACTAAAATCAGAGTACTGGAAGCTGATCCCCTCAGTATCCATCCTTTCAGCAAAGCGGTACTATGCCAGTGGCTTAGTGGATTTCTCTTGTGGGTGCGTGGGTACCACTGAAAGTAATGATGCAGTTGCAGAGGTTACAATGGAAGTTGTTCAAGTTTAATGCAGTTGGTGTGATTAACACTCAGCAAGGTAGAGCTCTAACAGGTAACCATGCCATAAGCTATGATGATGGATCTAGCTGACATAAACATGTCTTTCCTCCTTCGGATTAAATTTCCAACTGTTGGTTTATATACTGCTGTGCTATCTAAAGCTAAAGCACATGAGAGAAACTAGGGTTTTATGGAGGGTGTTCATACTGTTTTTCCCCAGCAACTAATGGTGAAGCATTCATTCATCAGACCAAGCCAAAATAGGTAGAAATGGGCAGCGTAAAAGGGGTCAGATACATGCCACACAATCAAACAGCCACAGGCAGGAAGATACAGAACTGGTTTCAACACAAATTTTGTAAAAGTAACATCTGACTCCCCCCATGACAAATTGGGAAGACTTCAGTACTGGAGCAAAAGCAAGGCAAACAATTTGCAACTGCCCTCAGTTTTATGCAGCACAGAAGCAAGGATTACCTGGGCTGCCCAAAGAGAATCTCAAGTACAACAGGGCAGATATTAGAAAGGTATTAAAAGCGTCAATCATTGCTCCCCTCAGCAACTTCTTGATTATGAAGAGCGAGGAAAAATGCCTTGCCAGCCAGCAGAACAAGCTCCATACAACACCTGAACAACGCGCAGCACAAATATCCAAGACATTCTCTCAGCCAGTATGTGTACTACACTAGCAAGCTACTGCATATCACTGTTACCAGGGGCTCGGTGCACCATCAATAAAACTCTCACCAAGGGAAAGGACGCTTTTAAGTTCTGCGGCATCCAGCAACAAGCCTCCTAAGAATTCTTACCAGCTATCATTATACCTAAACTAAAGCATATTATTTTAATATAAGATGACCCCACTGAGGCTAATGAAAATAAAACTAGGGTTCATGGTTTCATTAGTTACAATTATAGCTTCTGAACTGGATTATGCCTATTTTCTGAATCAGAAACTATCTGTTAACGGGTGGGTGCTACTATACATGGCCAGCTATGGAAAGCCAAGCAGGAGCACCTCTCGTTACCTGGGCAGCATCCCACTCAGCTGAATTATCTGTGCCTCACCAGAGTCTGTATCATGTCTCCTTTGTGCTGCGCTGCTTGTGGATCTAAGCGCAAAACCCACGTATCCTGGCTCAGGTGGGCCACACCAACTGGAGGGAGATCTTTTGCTGTTGTGGTGTTTGCAAATCAGTGTTTATGTCACTCTAACAACCCGTGTAGAGGACACGGCTGGATAGCTCTATGCTGTACTGATACCTGACTGCAGATTTGGTTCCTTGTACCTATTAGCAACCAGGGCATGTTAGAACTGCTTTGACTCAGTGCAGAGCAACAATCATAGAGCAGGTAGGACCTGGAATGGAGAAGTGAGCTTTAGGGGCATGTCCAGATGAGTGGGAACGTGCGCTTTGTGGTGCTTTCGAGGCACGCAAAATGCACACAGCGCACTTGAAAAGGTTGCATCACGGAGCCAAAATTAGATACGAGGAAATCCCAGTATCTAAAAAACCCATGCCAGAAAAAAGTGTGGTGCACATGGCAACAGCACGCGCTGCCCCAAACTGGAGCCTGGCTGGCTGCTGGCTAGGCTCTGCATGCCCAGACTGTCACGGCTGCAGCCCCGGGAGGCACCCTGGGCCGCGGGTAAGGCTGCTGGGTCAGCCCAGCCTCCCCTTCCCCACCTGTGCAATCTGTGCTGGTGCTCTTTGTCCCCAGGGAAATGTATGTGCACACTCGTGGGGACGCAACCTAGGTGATCTTTTTCTCCCAACGACTAGTTCTGTCATTAATCCTAGCCAAAGATCTAACCAGCAGCATGTGTGCATCTGGGCTAAACTAAATTAGTAATTAAGTGTTAAACATTCTTGTCAGAGAACTTTTGATATTGTTTCTTCGGGGATTAATACTTAATCACTTTATGGTGGCATTTTTATTCTTTTGCATAATAGTGGCATACAGTGTTACACGGTTCCTCAAATGCATATTAACAGTGCTGTCAAGCTGTGAAACTGTGGAGGGAGAGTTTAAAAAAACAGATAAGTATGATTTTAAATGTCTCATGAGGAGACAGAACAAAATCCATCTTCATAAAAGGAAAACGCTTTAAAACTACCTTAAAATTAATACTACATGAGGTAGTTTCACCTGCCAGATGAGTGAGGTTTGTCATGACTGCATCCATATTTTTTTTTTCTAGAAAACATTAGTCTCAACTTTGTGCTCACTGAGACGATTAATGCTTTCTGGAAAAAAGGACATGGATAATTAACCAGGTGAGAGGAACTAGTTTGTTTAATTGTCTAAAAGTTTGAAAGAACTAACTGCATCTAAAAAGGCCTTGGCACATAGAGCCTGAACTGTCTTGAGTGAAGCAAGGAATCGGGATTGTCCTGTATAAACTATAGGGCAAATGCAACCTCATTAACTACCCTAGATGCAAAGTTTATTCGGTTTGCATTCATTTGTTTTCCAGAAGAGAAGGGAAATTGAAACTAAATTTAACGGAAAAAGAGTGTTTGAGTGTTGAACTCAATGGGAGTCTTTCCACAGATTAAAGCAGGCTTTGGATCAAGGCTATAATTATCTGCCTCTCTCATGCAGGTATGGTGATGTACAATTTATTCCTATTTGTAAGGTATTTTGACACCATCAGATGTGCAAATTGTCTTTACAGTCTCGGTTCTTAAACTTTGTCCCTCTAGTACAGCCTGCATTTTGGGACTGAAGGAAATTTAAGAGGTAGTTGAACCTGGAGTGACAAAAGAGGTGTCATTACTCATTTGAACTAGAAACTGAGAGCTTGGAATCACTGTATCAAAGAAGAAGGAGCTTTGATTTTTCAGCAGTTCAGATGCTCCATTTTAATCTGTACTCCTTGGGTGGCATAAAAGTTTTATTGGTATTCATTTGTATCAGCACCTGCAGCAACAGAAGTCACTCCCAACTCATAAAAGCCATACCATCATGTGTGCACTCTGGGGCAGGTCCACAGCAGCAGTACACGGCCAACTTATATAAACCCCTCTATCCCTTATCTGTGCAGCATTTGAAATAATGTAGTTTCCCTATATAGGAAATAACTGCCCAAGCACTAATGACAACCCTTGGTCTGCATGAATGAAGATTATCCATTTCTGGATGAAAATGAATGCACCAAAAGACCAAAAGCTGAATCAACAATCACATCCCACAGATAGGGCAAACAAGCTTAAAAAAATCCTACTCTCAACGTTTTTTCTTCCTTCATGGTCACATACACAATTAAAATCCTCTCTCAATTCAGTTCTTGATGAGAATATATAATGTCTTTGAAACTTACACTGATTTTTAACACATTGGACAAAAGCTGAATATATATGTCTCTGTTGATACATATTAGGTATCTGGTTGGGCTGGCTACTCAAGGCCCATCAAACAAGGCACTTAAGCATGTGAGGAGTCTCACTGAAGTCAATCAGGCTCTTTGTGCAATTTAGAATTAAGCATGTGCCTAAGTGCTTTGCTAAACTGGGCTAGCATATCCCCACATGCAGGGGTGTGCGCTTGCAGTGGCAAAAATAGCGGTGGCACATGCCTGCATGTGGGCTTTGGGCAAACTGTCCTTTCCCAGTTTCCACTGGCTCCCAGTGTATTGGAGGAGCCAGGGCAGAAATAAAGGAGGGGAGAGACTCTGGCCAGCAGCTAGAGTGTCTCCTAGGAGGACCCAGCCTCCATGTCTGCCAGCACATGCTCCTGTGGCATGTGCCACACTGCTTTTTTTTTCCACAGCAATTTTTTTTTTTTGCTACCGGGATTTCCTGGTAGCAAATTTTGCCCCTGCACTGGAAGTTTGCAGTGTGGGACACATTTTAACATGCCCAGGATGCAGCCTGTGGTGCCACAAATCAGTTTGTGGCACCACAAACTGCACATGCCTGAATGTCTGGATCCAGCCCAAAGGTATACTGGGGCCGATCCAACTCCAGTTGTTGTCAATGATAAGGCCTCCACTGACAACACTGGCATTGAAGTGGGCCCATTCAGAGCATGAAGAGATTCAGCATTCAACAAACTCTATTTGTTCCATCTTCCCCAGTCTCAAATATCAATGTAGGAAATGAAGCAGCTGCAGTAATATATTAATGTCTTAGTTTGCAGCAAATCTTTCTTCCTATTAGGTCTATAGCACCTTGTTTCACATATATGTGTACAACAGCATTAGAATTCATCCATATACTATTATTTTTAATGGCGGAAGAACAAAAGAAACTCAGAGACGCTTCATAGGGACCTCAAATTATTTCTGCAGTTGTTACAATTGGCAGTCACGTACCGGTTTTGAAATGCACGGTTCCCATGGCTTTCGAGACTAGCAGTAAAACATGTGCTTTATTTTAAGATGAGACTGTGGAGCATACTCAGTTGTATTAAACTTCAAATTATTGCTTTCCCAAGATTTGTCTGGGAAGCACTGAAGAGGTGGCGGGGTGATTAGAAAAGCACTGTCTGATTTCTATTCCACCTAGAAGCCCATTATGGCTTCAGAGAAGCTCAAGCACAGCAGTACAGAAAGCATGATTTCCCATTTCCCCTCCCCCAATCTGGCCATCATGGTTTCAGCTTATTGTCGGGATACTACATTTTGAGTAATGTTTTATTTTTTAGCTGTAGGGAATATTTGATGTTTCAAACAGAATGTTCTGTATTTTCAAAAGGATTGCTTAAAGGTAAAAGGCTGTAATTGCTCCAGGATGAGGGAAAAAGCAGGTGTTTCATTTAGAGACGTTTCAGGGCAGCTTAAATTGGGAAAATTCATATTTCAATGTCTTCTCAAAGCAGAAGAGTATGTTATTTAAATCCTGCAGATACACATATAAACTCTACAGAAAACAAAAGATTCCTTTATTTAAATAATTTATATGTACAATATAAAAATGATGCGTGTTATACCTTATTCACTAAGAGTAGATAAAATATGCATATTCATGAATCAATAAATATTTAAATAACACATTTAAACTACATTAATTTTCTGAACACGGTACAGCACCAGAGATATTTGCTTCTCCATGCTCCTACAATTCCAGTTGCTTTCTTTATGGCTACAGTTTAGTCCACATACTTCTTTAGGATTGTATATACCACCTCCCCGGGTCTTTTCCCTATTTCTAATCCAAAGCCTAGATTTCTTAGCTGATGCGTTCTCACCACCTTATTGTTTTTCCTCCCCAAATTAATACGAACCATCACACAGATTCAGTTTGCAATTGTCTGGATTTTGTTTTCCCTGGGACTCTCAACATGGAGTAAGGTACCAGTTAGCATAATTAAGGGTATCATCATTTTCCCTCAAGTGTGCAGGGAAGAATGAAGGTTACCATATTATCACAGAGTGGGATATGCAGTAGCAATCTCGGTGTGTTGTACCGGATTCCTGCTTTGGTTTCTCTGATTTACTTCTTTTCTTCCTGGTGCACCTGATAACACACACAGGATCTGATCTACAGAATGAACTCTGCTCTGTGGCTGTATCTCATTTGGGCCAGCATGACACATTGCTAGCTGGATGACTTTCAAAAGTTGTTCTGTCCTCTTATGGATGGGTTTGGTACATTTGTTGGCTGACATGAGAGGAAAGGCTGCAGTGATTACCAGGGTTAGCTAATCAAATAGCAGTTATTGTGAAAAACCAGGAGGAAACTGCCTCAGGCACCCAGTCCATCTTAAATGCAGCCAATAGCCATTCTCTTAACATTTGTTTAGGCCAGGATCAGAAAAAGAGCTTTCCCAGAAATCTGAATAGCACAGCGACTTAGATTAAGGAGCCTGTATGAAACTTTACAGAGAACTTTCATGTACGGAGGGAATAAATCAAGAGCGATTATGAAAAGCTAGATTTAACTGGTCATGCTGAGATTATTGCCTGCTGCACACAAGAAAGTCAAACAGAAAAACCATCCTGTGGTCTGTGAAACACTGCAACGTGTCAGTTTAGAGGTGGATTGGGAATAGCAGTATATCACCCTTACTTCCTACATCACCCTTTTGAAGGTACTGATGCTATCTATACACCATGATTAAGAATGTCAGAATATGCCCCTTAGAATAAATTACTTGTATTTGGTTATAAGCAGTGTTCATATACCAAATACGGCTTGCTATTCACCATAAATATAAATTGTAGACATGATAAAAATCTCGCCATGATGATGGTCAAAGTTCGCTCCGAGTTTGAAAGACACAATTACATTTTGTTATTTCTCTCAACCTTCGTCTTTTAACTCCAGTTAGCACATTTCATATCACAGGGTTTACACTACGTGCTCGGCCCTGTAGCAAAGCCTAGGAACTTGCAGCCAGATGGCACCCATTCATGGAAAAAAAAAAAAAAAAAAAAAAAAGGGGGGGGG
>NW_017729029.1:52069936-52077239 GCF_001723915.1 Gavialis gangeticus
AAAAAAAAAAAAAAAAAAAGAGGAGGTGGCAAAATTATGTGGGAAAATTGCTAGTTGCACTTTGCTGACTTTGTAACTCATCATCAATAAGTCAGTAAGACAGCTGATATAAGGCTGGATTCATCTTGAAGCAGACAGACATCTGACACCTGCTACTAGGGATCACTCTTCACCTGCCTGCCTTGTTTCTTATACTTTTCCTAAAACAACCATCGCGTGCCCTTATCAAAAACAGGCCTATTTGATGTGCTGTGGGAAGGTCATGGCAATAAGCCCAACATGGAAAACTATAAGCCTCCCTGAATAAGGGACACCACTGGGGACACATCAGCTGATTATGTGGGACAACAACAAAAAAAACCCAGGAACTGAGTGAGGTCATAGCTTAATAACTGGGTCATCAGAAGGGGACACTGAGCACAGCATACAGGCCAGCATCCACTGCAACCTGAAGGAGTTGAGGGAGCCTGGGGATGCCAACCAGTAAAACTGTTCGGATATGTGATCAGAGTAGTGCTAGTAAAGCAGCCCCACGCTCGCCTGGGCTCCTTCCTGGTCTTGTAGATGGCCAGCTTGGCCAGAGCCAGGAGGTAGCTGACCAGGAGGTCCCAGGACTCAGTGGGCCGGTGGATGGGAAGTCCGTAAAAGAAAAGGTGTGGGGAGAAGTCCAGCCAGAGCCTGAGCACGAGGCTCTGGAGGAGGTAGAAGAGGGGCTGCAGCCTGGCACACTCGAGGTAAGCATGTGCCAGGGTCTCCCTCTGGGCAGACTAAGCAGGTGTCGGGGGTGTCCGTAAAGCACACTAGATACGTGACCGTGGAGGAGATGCCAGCTGAGGTCCCTGGGGGCTCGTGGGATCAAGGTGGGATCAGGATAGTGCACTGGGGACCCTTGCTCTTGCCCTCACCTTGTGTGTCCTGCTGCTTGTTGTTGGGGCGGGATGTGAGGATGGGATGATGGACAGTGTGGAGCACAAGTGTGTAGAGCTGGTGGCAGTGGGCTGTTCAGAAGCAGACTGGTTTAGTGTCCCCCAGCCTGCTGAAGTGGCGGGGCAGGGAGGGCTGTGGGGCCAGCTGAGGCAGCAGCCCCATGACGAGCTCTGGAGGGCTGGTGGCACCGGGCAGTGGGGACTGCCCTGGAGCAGGACCTGGTTGATGTAGGCGAGGGCAGTGGGTGCCAGGGCAGCCTTTACCTCCCACAGTCTGCAGCAGGAGCACAGGCAGCTCCAGACACTGGGCCACCGCAGAGGGATCTGCCCACCCCTGCCTGACATAGTCCAGAAGGGCTCTGACATGAGTGACGTGGGCCAGGATCATGCTCTGGCGCACCCAGGGCACCTCCATCATTGGCACCACCAGCTGCGGGTTTTTTAGCAGGGGCTTGGCAAGGAGGTCAGCACCCTGGGTGACCGTCCCAAGATGGAAACAGGATACTGGGCTAGATGGACCTTTGATCTGACCAAGATACCTAGTGCAACCGCTTCTCATGACTACACGGGCCCCACTAAAAGACTGTGTCTCATTTTTGTGGAGTCTGTTAAAAGTGGACGAAGAAAATAAGATGGTCTCTTGAATGACCATCTAAAGGCTAGAGAGACATAATATATGTCATACACACTATTCTGGGCTGGTGTCCAAAACACTCCAGCAGTACAGCCATAAACCTCCAAAGAACCAGGCAAAGTTAGCAGTAGTTCTTTCCTGTAATAGAGCCCTGAATGGTTTATGGCTTTCCAAACAGACAGTGTGCGCCCCATTATTCTTCTGCACAAACTGATATTTACCAGAAGAAAATGTAAAGATTCTTCATCTTCTAGGAATCTTGAAAATGTAAGCAAAAACATGTTGCATCAGCCTTACATATACGAGCAAAATGACAAGGATGATAGAAGACCTGAAGGTAGCTGCAGCCAAGCTGTAACATTTTTAAGTGGAAAGAGTCCCACAGTTAATAGAGAGAAAATTACACTTGTCCCTAGCTGGTGTTGTTAGACCTTTATTTCCTCATGTAAGACATCAGCCTAATATTTTAGTTAGAGGAATAACTTCCATGCTCTGCAGGATGACCCTTCTAATGAATAACTTCGCTGCTTTGTTGCCTCCAAAAAAATAAAAATAAAATAAAAAAAATCTCTGGTTGCTACAATCTTCATGAATTACCTTGTCAATACTACCACTGATTTCCTTCTCTGACATAAGATTGACAATATATATGTTATCAATATGATGTGTAACAAGGTTATATGAAAGTATCAAATCAGACTACAAGGTTTAAGAAATTAACTATTTACTAGTAGACAAAAATCTCACCCACACCTTTCCAAATAGAGCACTTTTGGATTTAGGATTTAGTAAATTAGCATTGTATTATATTCCCAGTCTGGTTTTGGGCAGAGATTTCCTGATATAGACAACATTTGAATTGGGTCTTCAGAGGCAAAAAGCAACACTCCCTGTTTTATTAACTGTCTGGCAGATGTGGGTATATATGAAGTCTTGAGAAGTTTTGTTAAAGTGAGGTCAGAGCTTGTAATGACTTACCAGAAGGATGGCAGATAATGGAGCACTGTCCCCTCTCCCTTACCTCTCTCTCTTTCTCTCCTGCTCCCTTGTCTTCTGCCTTGTAGTTTCTCTCTCTCTATCTTAGACTCTGCTTTCTGCACATCCTTTCACATCATCTGATTAAGTGAATTCGGGTTCACAAAAGCTTGTGCCCCCCCCCAAATTATATAAATAAAAATCTGGTTAGTTTATAAAGATGCATATCTATCCTACCTTATGACTTCAGATGAACATGGCTAACTACCTCTCTCTGCTTATGGAGGAAAATACCCATATCTAGAAGCTGTCATCAAGATATTTATCCTGTCTATAACACTCCAGTATTAAGAGCAGCAGGCTATGCCATCCATCTCTAGGCCATGAATAACCTAGTGTCACATTCACATTCTTAACTGTTTGTATCCACCAGTCTTCACCTGGGTGAGTGACTATGATTATTCCACTTGTCCACAATGGAGAAACTGATGACTTGCTATGCTAGCTAGTCACTGACCTGTATTGTTGTATGTCTGTCTGTTAAGGATGGCAGCAGCAGTGTATGCCCTACTGGAAGTGTGTCTATGTTCTGCTAATGGAGCCCTTTTTGCTGTCAGTCCTGCAGAGAATGACTGTCCAGATTCTCCTTCCCAAACAATTCTTTTAACATATTACTTTTTATAGTGTCATTCTGTTCTCATAATCTGACAATGGAAGTGCAAAACTCTTTGCTCTGTTATGTGGCAAGCGTGTTGCCTTCTCTATCCAATATGCTGCAGAGATGTCCCTGCTGGAACATGCTTCTAAAACTTGCTGCAGGGATCAAGCCAATGATTTAATCTCAGTGCAATGGTCCCAACAGATAAAATATTAGCACTGGCGCACCCTGCTAGTGAGAATTAGCTCTTACGAGATTCCACCTTAGCTAAGGCAGCATGAGTTTGCTATGCTGTAGCATCTGCACAGTCAACTCACTACAGTTCTTTATGGCAGCATAGTACATGTCTTCTGTGCATGTGACCTATCTGGGATATGTAGAACTGGAAAGCCTTGAAAGTTGATATTTCCAGGCTGCAGAAAATTTCCAGTTTGCAGGAAATACTGAAAAAAGCCATTTTGTAAACGTGTCCTGCATTTCCAAAATGACATGCTTTCCCAGAGTGGAGCTTGTGCAACTGGCAAGTGTCAATTGTGCTCAGCAGCTGCCACCTCTCCCAGGGTCTGGCAGCCCTTGCATGCAGACTGCCTGAGGCTAGGGACACCTTAGCCTCCAGAGTCCAGGGCAAGCTGACTCCCAAACTGACCATTTAGGAGTTGGGCAGCCCTGGAAACCAGTTGACCTGAGAATCTGGCAGTGCTTGTATTTCAGAGCTTCCAGACTCTTGGATTTATAGCTGGAAGCCTTGAGAGTGCTGGCTCTTGTTAGACCTCTTAGGTCTTCCAAGCTTCCTGCTGTGGATACAGAAGCTGATCCATAGCTGAAGGCAGGCTCCCAAGTCTTCTAGGCTAACAGCTCTATGGCAGTGACCTTGCAAATCCTGGACTCTCCCAAGGCTTGTGGGATTCTTGCTCCAGCCGAGGCATCTTAAAAGCCCTGAGTGCCCTGGGCCATGCTACAATTCTCTGGTCTTCCAGTCTTCCTGGTGTGACCCTGGGAGCCTGGAATATGATACGAAAGCCCTGCTGGAGATAGGTCTCTGTCTAGGACTGTCAGGTTTCTAGGTTCATGTCAGGAAGCCTGGATACTCATAAAGCCCCAACCCTGTTGCAAGCATGGGAGCTGAGCCCGTTAGAACTGGAGTTCCCAGGGCTTTCAGGCTCCTGGTTCCACCAGAGCTGCCCTGGAGCCTGAAATACAATTATTTTTCAGTGAAACACGAGATTCTGCTTTCCTTTTGGGAACCTGAGGCTAAGTACAGAAGTTCAAAAAGCCCCTGGTGGAAGCGCTCTATCACACTTTACTTAAAGCACTGTAAATTTGAGTACAAGCAAACCAAACAAACATTTGCTGTTCGCTGGCTGCTGGGATGCCCTGACACCTCCCAGGAGGCTGGTGTGGCACATCTCCCCAGCCCTCCTCACACCCAGCTGACGACTGCCAGCAGGGGCTAGAGGAGGGGGAGACATACCGGACCCCTTCTCCTGCAGCCCTCCTGGCCAGAAAGTGGTGCACGGTGGGGCCAGGGCTGCTGCAGGGGGAGAGACTCCAGACTTCTTCCCCTGCGGCTCCCCCGGCTGGATTGCAGTGCTCTGTAGGGTTGGGACAGCTATGGGGAGAGAGATACCCCTTTACTACCCACTCAGCCAGGCTGCACCCACACCTGGCCAAAGGGAGGAAGCAGGGCTGGTGTCAGTGACAGCTGAGGGGGCAGAGCCAGCCTGGCACTTGGGCACAGCAAATAAGCTCTAACAGAGGCTAGAGCACAGCCCTCTGCTACGTCGCTGGGGCTGGTGGCAGAATGTGACCTAGCTGAACTTGTGATGGATGTTGTGCACATGTTTAAAAGAGCACTTGAACAGAGCTTTAGTCTAGTACCACATCCATCAAGAGTTAACTTGGAGAGTGATCTGCCATTTTAAAGTGCTCTAAGAGCCATGAATATTTGTTCAGTTATGGCTGTAGAGAGCTTTCTGCATGCTTAAAGCATGAAAGGCTAGGTACAGACTTACACCTAAGAACTGGATCCTTAACCAGAGGTCAATAATGCCTCAGCTTTGACTTTGTACAATATCAGTGTTTGGGGGGGGAAAAAAAAGGTGGAAGACAACAGCTGTTAAATACCTGTGCCCACCAAGTCATTTGATCCACAGGTTCCTAATGACATGACTAACTTCAGAACCAGGACCACAAACACTAGGGCTGTGCGAAGTTTTGGTCCCTAATTCCATTTGGTGGAGATTCAGCCCAATTTGGTGGCCAAATCTCCGAATCTGAATCGAATCAGAGGACCCTTTAACCTCTCCGAATCGAACGGGAACCCTTTGAATTGATTCGGAGAGATTCAGGGATTCGGATGTAGACACAGCTTTAACCATTTTTTTCTACATACCTCTAGGTAGCATGGGCTTGTGAATGCTGTGATGCTGGGGCACATGGAGCAATCCACAGAAGTGCGGGGGGCTCCCCAGTGCGCTTGGCAGCCAGCCCAGAAGTGGACCACAAGCACTTTTGATCTACTTCTGGCTCTGCTGGGGATCATGTGGGTGGGCACCCCTGTGGCCCCCTGGCTTGGTGACTGGTGCCTCCTGGGTCTGGGGGGCTGATTGCTGAGCTAGGGAGGTGGGGGGGGGGCAGCGTGCTCCCCAGCAGACCTGGAAGTGGACTGGATGTATTTCCGGTCCACTTCCAGGTTCACCACTAAGCACGTGGAAGCCCCCCCGCACTCCTGTGGGATGCTCCATGTGCCCCACCATCACGGTGATCGTGAGCCATGCCCAATACCTCAAAGTATGCAGAAAAAAACTTTTAAAGATGCGTCTGTGTCTGAATCGTGGCTTCTCTGAATCAGCATCGAATCTTCAGATTCAGATTTGGCCCAGTTGAATCAGAGATAGTGATCCAAATCAACAAATGGAAGCACTGTCCCTGATTCAGACCGAATCCAAATCCAAATTGAATAGGGCCTGCTTCGCACACCCCTAATAAACAGCAAATGCATGAAATTCAGAGTTAGTGTAAAGAGGTGCAATGAAACCACGTATGATTAGCTATTGTATTTTTTATTATATTTGTGTTATAGTAGAATCCAGACACCTCATTGGGGTTGCAGCCTCACTGTGCCACTAGACACTATATCAGCGGGGGCCAACCTTTTTGGCAACTGTGCCATAAACTAAGCCCTGCAACTACTCTGAGCGCCATGCTTCTTCCCCTGCCTAATCTGCTGCTCTGCTTTCTGCCTGCTTCCCTATCTGTTGCTCTTCTCCCCAATCTGGTGCATACTGCACCCAGGCCAGTGGCCACCTGTCATGTGTGTACTGCTGATTGGCCACCTCCGCACTACAAACATCAAAGAAGCTGTGATTAAATGATGAGTAGCGTCAGCCTAAGAAAGGCTAGAACCACACGTATGCACAATATCTGGGACAATTCAAATTATTTACTTTATATAAATAGATGTGTTATGATGGATATAATCATTTTCAGTACACCATATCTGCAGAAACAAATAAATATACTTTTGCTTACTGAAACGTCACATCAGGTGAGATATGAGGTCAAAATGAATGCATTTGACTAGAAGGCTGAAAATGTATAAAAACGCAAAACATACACTGAAATGTTAGTTAAGAAATGCATTAAAAATTCCAATTCAAGAGCTATTCAAATTCAGAATAGTTTCCTGCATGTAACCCTGTCATCATCTGATCCCAACTTGATCGTAATTAGTCTTAGTTCTACTGCAGAGAAGCCTACCAAGGCATGTAGTACCATATAATGAACCGGATATATTGTGGAGACCACAAAAGCAGGGCAGGAACCAACAGTGTAAACTTACTAATTTGTGTTAATCCAAACAAAAAATCAACTCTGCCTTCTTCCCTTTACACATGAGCTATATGATGCAGAGATAGAATATGGGAATAAGTCTTCAATGCCTCACTGACTCACATTTTTTCCTTTAATAGATTTTTCCTAATGTGCCATTCCTTCCCACAGAGCATAATGTATTTGCTTTTGGATTGGTATTGGGAAGAGAATAAGCAAGTCTATATTTCACTCCTATTGTTGAGGCTACAACGCAACAGCACTTAGTCACCTAATAGC
>NW_017729029.1:52082239-52093564 GCF_001723915.1 Gavialis gangeticus
CACTGACTCACATTTTTTCCTTTAATAGATTTTTCCTAATGTGCCATTCCTTCCCACAGAGCATAATGTATTTGCTTTTGGATTGGTATTGGGAAGAGAATAAGCAAGTCTATATTTCACTCCTATTGTTGAGGCTACAACGCAACAGCACTTAGTCACCTAATAGCACCTTGCAAATAAGATTATTGTCCACTGACACACAAGCTTATTGTAAGATTACCTTTGACCACTGACACATGTTTATTTAAGGGTGTGACGGGATCTGATTCCCAGTCCCAACAATTGCACCTACTGCATTTTATGTTTTCCAAACCCGGGCCAGGGGAGGGTCCCCATACGAGCTAATCTGCCCGGGCCCCGTACCCTCCTTGAGCTGGCTCTGGGGCACCTGCCTCCTGTTACCCTGCAGCCCTCCTGCTTGCCCACAACCACAGGAGGGCTGCAGGGCTTGTGCTGGAGTCCTTCCAGGAGTGCAGGCAAGCCTCCGATCTGCATGCTGGATGAGAAAAGCGAGTGTTGCCACCTGGGACTGGCAGCAGCAGAGATCTTCCTAGCCCTGGTCCCAGGGGGCAGCACCTGGCTTCTTTCATCTGGCAGGCAGATTGGGGGTCTGCACCCCTGGGAGGACTCTAGCACAGCCCCTGCAGCCCTTCTGGGGGTACGGGCGAGCTTCTGATCTGCCTGCTGGATGACAGGAGGCGGGTGATGCCAGCTGAGATTGGTGCTGATGCCAGTAAGCCTTTCAAAAGGTTTTCAGTTCCCCTGTTTCATTTTTAAGCTGTTTCAAAAGCTTTTGTTGCATTTCAATTTTACTGTTTCAAGCTCAAAAAGCATCTAAACAGCTTCAAAACGAAATGCAGGTGAAATTTTTCACAGCCCTAGTAGTTATTTTGGTGGCTGGTTTCCTGCTTTATTGCATCATGAATTGGTTAGGTTACACTATAAGATGTGATTAACTGGTTAATTGTGTCTTATGTGTAATACCTGCCAGGGGCCCGAATGTTTTAAACTGCACACATATCTTGCAGAATTAGAGGCCTTATCGGCTCTCTATTTCAGTGGTGCTCAACCTTTTGTCTAAGGCTGTTTCAGATGAAGGATGTGGCATCTACAGACCTAGTCCATCACTGCAGCCCAGCAGGGGCCCCAATCTGGTGCATGGGGATGGCCTGGTCAGGGCCCAATCCAGCACATGGGGTTGGCTTGGGGTGTGGTCCCAGCCCCACACGTCAGATGGGGCCCTGACCCCAGCTCTGGCACAAAATCAGGCCCAGCCAGGGCGGCCCTGCATGTTGTATTGGGTCGCACCCCAGATCATGGTCTCAGTCCCATGCACAATGCCATGTCCTGGTCCACAGGACTTGGAAACTTGATGGCAGGAGTGGTGGCTACCAAATATCCAACCCATGAGGAGCATTGTGGGTCAGTGACATGGCTCCATGGGCCAAACATGGCCTGCAGGCCAAAGGCAGAGCACCACTGCTTTGTTTAATTGTACATCTTCACTTTACTCAGCTGTTTGTAATTTATCAGTCCAGACAGCCACGCTTCATGACTTCCACTTTGCTGATGACTGTGTGTTATGCATGGTCCACGGACCTAGCCTCGTCAGCCTGCGACAACTTCGGATTCACTATTAACATGAAGAAGACTGAAGTGATGGTTCAACCTGCACCTGGCACAACACCCCAGGAACCACATGTCTCAGTTAAAAGGTCAACTATTGATGGTCGACAAGTTTGTCTATCTAGGCAGCACACTCTCCTGTGCCATCCACATCAACGACAAAGTCAACACAAGACTAATGAAAGCTAGCGTGGCCTTTGGCAGACTCCGTAAGTCGGTCTGGGACTGCAGAGGCATCGGAACGTCGATGAAACCGAAGGTATACAAAGTCACCATTCTCCCAACCCTCCTTTACGCCTCCAAAACCTGGACTGCCTACCAGCGTCATGTCAAGAAACGAAACCACTTCCACCTGTGCTGCCTGAGAAAGATACCAAAGATCAAGTGGCAGGACAAGATTCTGGGCACTGAGGTGCTCGGAAGATCAGCTCTCCCCAGTATTCGTACTCTACTGAAACTGGCACAGCTAAGATGGGCCGGCCACCTTTCAAGAATGCCCGAACACCAGCTAGCTGAAGAAAATCTTCTATGGCGAACTGTCAAATGGAATACACTCTTGCTGCACTCCAAAGCAGTGGTACAAGGACACCCTTAAAGTGTCCCTAAAGAGTTCTGGCCTTGACCCAAAGTCATGGAAGCAAATCACTCGTGACCGTCCATCCTGTAGGTCATCAATCCAGAATGGAGCTCTGGCCTTCGAACAGCAATGCACAGCAGAAGCAATGAAGAAACGCATGGCCAGGAAAACAAAGACCTCTCGTACCTGGTCCTTATAGCTTTCCTGACCCTGCTGCAGCACATTGTTCAAGGCAAAGATTGAGCTAATAAGTCACCTACCGACCTAGCCTCCACGCGACCTAGCCTCCACCCCCTCTTTTCTCCTTCTTTTCCTCCTCCTCCTTTTTTTTCTCCCTCCCAGTTTCCTTCCCATTTATTTTCTGTCTCCCCTATTTCCCCAGCTGGATGCAGTCGTCTTTGCCCGCAAAGGATGAACAACACATATAATTTATCTGTACTGTCAACATCAGAGCTGAACACCATGATCTTAAATCTACTCATACCAAAGCATCAGTACTGATAGCGGGTTAAAAAATGTTGATACTGGCTTAAGCCACAGGCTATTGTCAACCATCAAACCTTCTTACACCCTTTATACCTTTTAACAACTGACTTTTAGTTGAAAACACTATCAAGGCATGTAGTGCTTGGTGCCATCTGCAGACTATTTATCATTGCCTGGTGGACAACAGCTCGAGAACCACTGAGTAACCATCATATGATTAGACTGTTTAGTGAAGGAGGAGGGGAAAAAAAATCACTGCTTTAGGGAAATGGGTTTAAAGAGAATCCGACTCCCATAGGCTTAGCTTGAAATAGTTCAGTAAACAATATAAAACCCCAAGAAGACTTACTAAGTTTTGTATGACATTTGCAATATGTTACAGTATTTATTAATAGCAAATGCAGTGTTTAATACCTGGCAGAGCCTTGCTTTATCAGACTATTGTAAAACTACCTGTGAGAACAATATGCTAGTAACTAATATTCAACATACGAAGGAATAGCGTAATGTTTTGTGATTTCTCACAGATAGCTTTTAATAATTTGTACCATAGATACTCAACTGCTCTGGGGCATAAACACTATAGAGAGGAAGTGTTGAGCAGTTTGCTGTCACTTAAATGCTTAAATAAATTATAATTTAAATGCTTCTTCTCTATAAATGTTATTATCTTACTGGCTTGTCCTCTGAATTGAACTATGACAGCTCTAGTATTTTCATTTTCAATGGAGTATCAGCACAGGCATGCGTATTATCTTTTATTCACTATCCACCAAAAAATCCTTCACCATAATTATTGTTCAGGCTCTTGAGATGCTCTCTCATTTGAAGACTCATCACAATAAATTAGGCAGGCTACTGAAATTGCCAAAAGTTTCAGGTGCTGCCACATACAATTACTGGTTGTGAGACAAAGAAGTTAATGTTTGCTTCATGGTGGATAATGCCCTACCTCTTCCTGTTACATGCCTTCCTAATTTTTTAGGATGCTTTACAAAATAGGGATTTGAATTTCAATAGCAATAACACACACTGAGACTATTTTCACTAGACTAAGCTCATTGGATCAGAACATAATTAATTGCTAATATTTGTTCCTGTTTACCAATCAGTAAGTCTGCTATCCAACCAAGGTGGGTGAGGATATTTGTCATGAAAGGCAAATATAAAAGATCTTAACCTTCCCTAGTTACACATCCATCAGAACTACCAGGATACAGATACACTTAGGTAAGATTTTCTCACAGTTCACTACTACTCCTGCAATGCTCCAAAAGCACTTATACTTCTTCCATCCCTACAGGCTTCCCAAAGATGCAGTCTTCCATTACCATGCAAGATCACACCCTATAGTTCAGCAACTCTGTTAGCCTTCTCACTGGATTCTTGCTGTCCTTTAATTGAAATTAAGGTATGTGATAGTCAAAATGTGATAGCGAGTCTAGGCTTATGATGGAAGCTTCCTAAAAAAACTGTAAGGACCTATTAGGATGCAAATGGGAAGGCAGGAAGCAGGGAGATGTGGAAAACTGCAAGGAAAGAAAAAGTGACAGAGTGATTCCCAGGTCTAGTTTTCTATAGGAAAAAAGTAGTATGCTGTTACTCATAGGATATATAAGGGGGTGGTTGATGTGTGATATGGGTGCCTCAGGTGACATGGACAGCTTCCCTCCAAACATTCTGAGCATTGCTAGTCATGACCTTGCATTATTGCATGTCTCACCAAACCCAAAAGATATTCATCTGCAAAATTTCTTCCACTTTTAAAGATATGAAATATTGCATTGCATCTTAGTCATTCCCTTCCTACTTCAGTAAATGGCACAGCTGCCTAAAACTGCATCTACAAATGCCCAGATGAGTTGTATGGGCTGAATTAAAATAAAAACACGAACTTTTTTGTAGTGGTTTGAAAAAGTTTCAGCAGCATTTACAACTGCAGCGTGATTTCTCCAGGTATTTCTCTTTGTCTCTGATCTCACACCTAAGCAAAGACATTTCAACTTTACCACTATCTACACTTCCAACATATATTGGCACTTATACCTTTCTCTACATTGAATCTCATGTTTAAAATGTTAGCTAACATAGACTCTAGCCCTACCAAATGCTATAAAAACTTTGCACGAACCTTCTTAGTAAGAATGTGCAAAAGTAGCCGCTTAGGACTTGACCTTTGTTAATACACTGTAGAACCAAGTCCCTCAGGACTGTAGGGCAATAGCTTGGACAGACCTAAGATCCTTTTTGCTCCAAATATGACATTCTTCCCAACTGAACTAATGGTGCTCTGTTTGTTCTTAGCTACATAGATTCTATGGCACCCAGTTGTCTGCTGAATTTATTCAACATGGGGGATTACTAGTAATATTTTATTGTAACAATCATTATCAGAAAATGTCATACTGTATCATACCTGTATCATACCACTTTATGCAGTACGTGGTCAATCGCAACACCAGCTGCTTGAGAGGAAGGTATTAAACTCCTATAGCTAGTAGTTGTGGGGTACCCTGCCCCTCCTTATGGTTTCAACCCATTTCTTAATATAGTTAAAAACTGGCCTAAGCCCTAAAGAAAGTGGTTAAAAAAAAAAACCCACATCTCCCAGGTTTTCTTGTGGGACTAACTACTATAGGCTTCTATAGATGTGCAGGGATGCAGCTCCAGCATGCTGGAAATCCAATGCATCGGAGCAGAATTAACACGCAAATTAACATCCTCCAGCAGCCTCCTGCATCATGTGCATCAGCATCCCCGAGTTGCAACATGGCAGCGGGGCACTTTGAACTAAAGCTCGTTCGATGAGCTTTAGTTCAAAGCACCCACCGTCATTTTTCAGTATAGGGGAGGCTGATACACATGACATCTGGGCACTTTTAATTAACACAGCTTGCTAATTAAAGTGCCCCCCCAATGCCTCCCAGAGCACGTGTTAAATACCCTGTGAGTCAGGATATACTGGCTATCACCTAAATATCCAAGTTACACATCACTCACCCCAAAGAGCTCAAAAGCAAGCAAAAATTACATGCTGAGAATACCTCCAAGTCCGAGTGGCTATGGGGTGCAGGATGGCGTTATGCATAGCCTGTGTGTAGTAGGGCACTGTGGGGTGCCTGCCACTTCAAGAGGAGAAGCTGCCCAAGAGGCAGCTTGCAGGTGGTGTGGGGGATGATTGCAGGGTCATCTGATGAGAGGGCGGCCTGCCTACGGCTTGATAGCCCAGTGCCTGCGCCGGTCAGGGAGCCTGGCCCCAAGAACCTGAGGAGAGGCATTCTCTGCAGCAAGCAGCAGGACTCCTGAAGGACCCATGAAGGTAGGGGAAGCAGAAGGACTCTGAAAGCCTGGGAACCAGAGAATATTGCCTGGGGCAAAGAAGATAGGGTTTATGCAGGCAAGGGACCTTTGTTATATGTTAGAATTAATATTTGAGTTACAAGCCTTGAGCCCTGCTGGAGGCAGGCTCAAGGCCTACAGAGAATTCCCCAGCCCTGAAAATGGGCTGAATAAGGGAACAGTGCCCACCAGCTCAGAGAAAGATCTGAGCGGGGTACAAATGGTTTCCCAGTCCAGAGAAGGGACTCCATCAGGAAGCTGAACAGAGGACCCACTGGCTAGGAAGAGTTGGAGTGAGGGATTAGAGGGTCTACAGTCTCCGAAGGCACTGCGTGGGGGGCTAGGGGTCTGAAGACCCAACAATAGAGGGCTGAGAGACCCAGAAAGTCTGAGAGTCCTAAGTGGGGCTAAGAGAAGTTAACACCTGGAGTGATAACACCTGAAAGGCTTGGGTTGTGGTGTAGGGGAGGCATGGAGCTACACACACTTTGCCCTTAAGGCTATAGGTGCCCTGCGGGGGCACTGCCAAGCCAAGAGGGCCTATTTAGCATAAGAGTTGGATTGAGACTAGTGGGGTCTAGGAGGGACCCGTTGAGGAGTTGATTGGGCTCAGGCTCTCTCTAAGGCTCATAGACATCCTTGCTTACTTAACTTCAATAAGAACAAGGCATGGAGGCAGAAGCCACACAGACATGAGGGGGTATCATGGCTGCTCCTGTGGCATGAACCTGCTACAATGTGGCATAACAACCTGGATTAATTTTGTCCAATCCCATAAAATAAAGCACATTTGTAAAAAGCGCTCTGGGATCTTCATTGCCAACACATGGCAAATAGGGGGTTAATGCTTTTACCATTTACTCCCCCTTCCAACACCCACTGCAGTGTGAGTATAAGATGGTAAAAATGGGCTGAGCAGCAGTGGTTTTAATCTCTTAAGTGCTGGCTGCATCAAAACACCTTGCAAGAGTTGAATCTATGGTCCCGTGCGAAGCAGGTATTCAATCCTCATGCTTAAGCTCTTAAGTATTCCCTCAAGCAACTATGCTTGCAAATGACTGAGAATATAAAGAGGCCGCCTTTCTCATTTCCCCCTTCATTCCCTTCCCGCAGAATAAATGTCTGCTTGCTAGGACAGTCGTTCTGAACGCATGCTTTGTGTTCAAAGGCTGCCATGGATGTCATGTATTCCATTGGTACAATTAATATTTCTAGCATGCAGCATAATATGCCACCTACACGGAGCGGTGCTCACCTCTCTCGGTGTCGTAGAGGTACACAAACTTTTCCCATTTGTAATACGTCAAAAGACTCAAGATGGCTCCTTTTAAGGCTGGCCGCATCTGGATGACAAACTGCACATCTGCATCTGTTGGGAAGCTGGGGGTGATGAAGGATGTGTGCAGAGCCCCACAAAACGACGTCAGTGTGTTCATTGACATCTGGTCATAGAATCCAAAGATGGCATAAACTCCTCTGGAGAACTGTGAACAGACTAACAGAGAGGAGATGGAGCTATTAGAATCTCAGACCACCATGAAACCATGAATAATTCATGAAGAGAAAAGATACATTGCAGTTATGCAGTGGCTAAGTGCTCAGGCATCAGACTAAGGAAAGCAGCAAGTTTCAGAGTAGAGGCTTTTTCCCCCTCTATCCCCAATACAGTACACTTTGCCTGAGCCTTCAGTTGTTTAAATTTAGAGAGACTGTTGGCTCCCACATTGCAGCTAATCTCAACCAGCAGGTATCATCACAAAAAGGTAAGAGATCTCTGAAACCTTCCAGCCTTTTATCCTAGAGCTGTACTGCATCATTGGCAGCTCTATTTCTTCTTCCCAAAGTTCATCATAAACGTGAAATCATCCCTCCTAAAGAGCAGAGGGACTTTTCTGGTGGCAAAACTCTCCAGTGACAAAGCAGCTGTGTGAATTCCCAGCCATCATATGGACCTGGGCAATTAATCCCATGCATGCAATGCCCCTTTTATTTTCTTGTCATCTGTGAAGATCATTACAAGTCAGAAATCTGACAAAGCCTCTGGTGTTCTTGTGAGCTGATGGCCTCTTATTTACCACAATGGAAGGAATTCAGATATACAATAGCTTAATGTGATTACCCTCAAAGGGCACATCTACACGTTCATCAACACGCAGTGGCTACTGCACATTTAATTAAGTACTTGTATGAATCAGGTACTAAATAAATGCATAGTAGCCAGAGTTACTGCACGGTAGTGCCAGTGAACGCCTTTTAGTTATGCTACTGCACAGTAGCCTAATAATACGGTGCAGCAACGTATTAGCACTGTCCGTGCTGTGACGTGCTACTGCACAGTGTTATTAGACTACTGTGCAGTTAGCGTATCATGTAAATGAGCCCAAAAAGTAGTAAAAGAGAGGGGTGATACTCATGGAATGCTATAACCATTTATGGGATACTGGGATTCATTTATGTAAAAACAGATAGTGACAGCACAAGACTACTTTTTAGTCACTTACACTTTTACTACGATCACAGGGCACCAAGCTACCACCAAAAGACACCCCTCCTCCTGCAACAAAGGGGAAACCACATGGAAAACTTTACTTATCCTATAAGGGAGGCTCGCAAGCTTCCCTAACCCCTGATATAACTCCACTTTCAAGCCCCTCAGAATCATGAACCATCAGTTCTTCAACAAATCACAGGTTCAGAAGTAAATATTGCTTGTCCTGAGCCTCTGGGAGATTAGATGCCTTTGTCATGCGATCTTGGAAAGCCACATTTAAGGAACAACAGGCACATTTCTCTTGCTAGTTGCTTAATGAAAAAAAAATGGCCACTTGAGTAGGAGGAAGTGGCTAAAAGTGTCTCCCTTTTTCCAAAAGATGTCTTTTATGTAAAGCTGTTCTGGTTGCTCAAAAAAGAAAAGAAAAAAAAAGAAACCATGGCAAAAAGAAAGCTTCACCTTATTTAATATTATAATGAAAGTAATACTTGTGAAAGGTCCTATAAAAATGGCTTTGAGACTATATACTGTTTCCATCAACAGAGCAGCCATGGGACCTGCAGCAAAAATACTTCTTCACCACATGCACCAACCTTCATCACGCAGCAGAGGCCAGTCATGTCTGAAAAGCAGGTGGACAAGACAGACATGTACATGGAGGCCTTTGGGCCAATGTCTCAAAGCAAAGTTGGAAAGCCTGTTCTGATGATCCTTCCTTATTGTACCATTTGGGTCTCACCTAAGACTGCTCAGAGGTATTGTTTTTGTGATGTATGCACTCATTTACTAGGAAGTGGCTTGAGGACAGCCACCAGATGTTACCAGCTGTGTGTCTACTGTGCTGGGATGAGCTCATGTTTAACATGAGCAAAATAAAAGATACTATTAAAAGGTATGATGAATTTTATCCCACTGTGTTGTAATAATCCACCAGCCTTTCCATGTTATTTGAAAACAAACATTGGATCCCAGTACTGAGATACAAGATCCTTCACTTGAATCATGCTATATGTCTCAAAGGCTCTACTTTCAATTACATTAGTAATTTTGGACTCATCTACCAGTAATTGTTATGGAGCTGCTGGCCTGCCTAGACTACTTTGCCTGAAAAAAGCTTTCAGAGCAACCTTCACCCTTTCATTCCATTCCTTCACAAAATCCACATGCAGAGTGCAGACTTCTTATGGTAGGAAATGACGCAGGCAGTGAAGAGCACAGCCTGGCAGCTTGGAGAGCTGCATGCAGCTGGTAAGTCTGGGATAGTGCAAGGGGAGGGGGGAGGGAAAGGGTGTGTGGCTGGGCAGATCAAGGCCCCCGTGGTGAGGGAGGATTGGGGCTGGGGATGGAGATGTGGCTCGTCCGGGGGGGCAACTCCCACCCCTGCTCCCGCTGCTCATCTGGGAGGGCACCGGGGGGGTACCCCTGGCCCTGCACGGGATGGGGCACGGTGGGCTGGGGCTGCACGGGGCTCTTCCTGGCCCACCCTGCCCCAACCTCACACAGAACCGGGGACACAGCCCACCCCCCCAGTGCCATCCCAGATGAGTGAATGGCAGGAGCAGCGGTGGGAGCTGCCTGACGAGTTGCCCCTGGATGAGTGGCACGAGCCACCCTCCCCTCCTTGTGCCCCCGGATGAGCCACAGCTCCATCCCACACCTGCCCCACCCTGACTGGGCAGTGCTTGCTGTCCCAGCCCCACTTCTCCCTCAGCCCAATGCCACCCCGCCCACTCCCCATCCACCACACCAGACTTACTAGCTGCAGGCAGCTCTTCAAGCTGCCAGACTGGTATCAGAAATTAGATCAGTATTGGCAGATATGCCTCCTTAAAAATCAGCTATTGTTATTGGCCCCAAAATCGCTATCAGTGCACCCCTAGTGTATTTGCATGCGTGCTTACACTGGATAGGCATAGACATGCCCATACAGTGTTTGTGAAAACACTTTTAAAGATCTTGCCAGGTTTTCCTGAAATTACTTGCAACTACAGACTTTGGTTGGGAGTCCACCAGAGGTTAACTATAAGGGCAAGTCTAAATGTTTTCTTCTATGGAAAATTATCTAAATTTTCCTTGAAAATATTTTTTTGTGGAGATTTGAAGATAGAAAAATTTTGGCTGAAAACCCAAATATTTCACTCTGAAAATGCGATTAACACTATCACTGGGGAGCTCGAGTATCTGAGCCTCTTGGTGCATCTCAATGCTTTAAGAGAGGTATGTTTTTGAGCACAGAATGTGCTCTTGGAAAAGGGAAACTGGAGTGCCTGGCCATGATAGGGGATGAAGTCTGTCCAGGAAACTTGACCCAGAGTGGAGAATGAAACCACAAGGCAACCAAACTACAACTCCCAAGAAGCACTGGCAGAAGATTTCAAAACCAAAATATCTGTGGTTTGCCATGCAATATACCCACTTGGGGAGGGGGGGAAGGGGACGAAATCAGTAATATCCATGGAAATGGATGCTTTTCAGAAAACTTTTCATTTAGTCAAAAAACACTCAACAAAATTTTCAACCTGCCCTACTAATCACCAGTGCCTTAAAGCCATACATTTTACCTACCAAACTGTAAAGGGAAGTAATTACGTAAAAGGAGTCATGACTTCTATATGAAAAAAACATTCAAGCACTTTCTAGAGCACCACCGCAAAAAAACATTTCTACCATAAATGCTAACAGTCCGAATCACTAAAGCTTGTTATAGTAATTTTAAAAAGGATAATCTACAATACCAGCTCACTGACAAGGCATCATAGATAACACCTAGGATAGTTACTCAGGTGTGAAAATTTGATTTTCTTCC
>NW_017729029.1:52098564-52099595 GCF_001723915.1 Gavialis gangeticus
CAGAAAACTTTTCATTTAGTCAAAAAACACTCAACAAAATTTTCAACCTGCCCTACTAATCACCAGTGCCTTAAAGCCATACATTTTACCTACCAAACTGTAAAGGGAAGTAATTACGTAAAAGGAGTCATGACTTCTATATGAAAAAAACATTCAAGCACTTTCTAGAGCACCACCGCAAAAAAACATTTCTACCATAAATGCTAACAGTCCGAATCACTAAAGCTTGTTATAGTAATTTTAAAAAGGATAATCTACAATACCAGCTCACTGACAAGGCATCATAGATAACACCTAGGATAGTTACTCAGGTGTGAAAATTTGATTTTCTTCCAGGAGACCCAAATATAAAAATAGTAGCACCATTGAGGAGTTTTTTTTAAGTGCATAACCATTGTAAATGGACATGAGCAAGAGTGGATATTAAAGCAAATAATACCAGCTGCTTAAAGGTAGAAAAGAGTCATCTGGCAGTCCTAGAGAGGGAGAATAAACAATAAAGTCTTCTAAAGATTTTTAAAAGAGCAAAGAAAAAAGATACAGAAAGACAGCCACAATCCAACATGCAGTTACTCCCTAAAGGCATGACAGATTAAATGCACTACCTTAAAATGCATGTTTGCTATATTATATATCAGCAGGAAGTAAAAATAGAAACACTACTATAAAATGTGTCATCTGAAGAAAAAAATTAAAATGAAAACAAAACAAACAAACCTGAACCCGACCTACAGGAAAATGAAAGAGTAGCAAAAAGAAGGTTAAAAATGCATCCAAAATTGATAACATTAAATCATCTCAACAGCATAAAAAAAACCTTTCCATTCCCTGAGAAAGATTTACTAGCTCAGTGGCGTTCAACGTTCTGGCCTCATAGGCCAGATGAATGGTGTGGGGCCAGCCATCCATCAAGAACAGGGCCCTGGGGCTCTACACCATCCATGCCCTCCCCCCTGCTGGGACTGGGGCTCTAGGGCCCTGTGCCAGCCCTGCATGCTTCCGGGAGGGTGGATTGCTGGGGCGGGATGGGC
>NW_017729029.1:52099606-52103084 GCF_001723915.1 Gavialis gangeticus
GAAGATCTACTAGGTCCCTTCCAACCCTTAATCTATGAATCAGTGCCCTGGGTCCCCAGGCGACCCCTGCTCAGCCCCACATGCTGGGATTGGGCCCTGTGCAGCCAATCTAGTGAGCAGGACCACAGGGCTCCTCACATATCCATCCCCAACCAGGATGACCCAGTGCTGGGGGCTGGATCTGGCATGTGGGCTAAGCATCCCTGGATGAGGCTAATGCCTGATGCTGAGGCTGTCAAGAATTGTTATAACAGACAACTCCACCCAGACTTATTGGCCAGCTGGGGTACATCAGGCTGGCCATATATGAAGACCTCCTGATTGCCTAAGAGGAGCAACAGGCACAATTGTCTGTAGGCTGTTTGGCAAGCTAGCAACCTTGCTCTTGGACATCCTGCTCCTTGCTTCTTAATCCCATCTCCCCTTCCCTGGCTCCAAACCTCTCTTTTTACTATAGGGTCTGACTATGCACATCCCAGTACCATAGCTGAGAACAGGTAGGTGCCTCAATTTCCACTGGCTGAACACCCAAAAGACTTGGACCCTTAGGCTAAGTACAGACAGTCAAAAAGTCTGAGGCTGAATCATTTCAAACTGGGCAATTTCCTCTAAGCTGCACAGGTTGAACCGATAACCAACTGAACTGACATTCAGTTTTCAATTGGGGAAGGTGGGGGAGGCCTGCACCGACCCAGGCCAGTAGGCAGGGGATGCTAGATCACATCTGCCAGCCTGTTGGCCATTGCCAACCCACCCAACTGTCCCCAGTGCCCTGCTGTCCCCCAACAGAGGTTAAGGAGCCTCCTGTCCAGGTCTTGGTCCACTTTGGGGGAGCCTCTCTCTCAGGAGGTTTCTCTCAGTCTGGGTTCCCCAGCCCAGGCAGCCCTGGGGAGCCGCCCCCCCAGCTGCTGCAGGAGTGAGGAAGAAGTCCTCTTGGCCAGGTGCTTGCCCCTGCAGCCCAGCATGGGGGCACTGGGGAATCCCCATCGTGGGGGCTTCCCCAGCCCAGCCCAGCCCAGGGTCCCCCAGCTCCCAGCAGGTCCAGGAGCTGGGGGGAATTCTTCCTAACCCCACCCATTTGCTTTGGCTGCTGGAGTCTCAGGGATATCCCAGGGAGTAGAGGGAATTTTGCCTCAGACTCATAGTAACTAAAGCAAAACTGGCTGTGGAGGAGCAGCAGAATTTCCCTCCACTCCCTCAAGCTGCCTGAGACTAGCAGGGGCTAAGGCAAGGCTCTAAGATTTAAGAGGGAAAGAAGTCTCCTCAGCTCCCTGGGGCTGCCAGGGGCGGGGGGACCCAGGGCTGGGGTGAGGGGAAGCCCCCCAAGGCAGGGGCTCCCCAGTGGCAGACACCTAGCAGGGATAACTCCTCCTCTTTCCCTCCTGCGGCAGCCGCTGAGGGGAGAGGGCTGACAGGGTCTGAAAAGCCGATACGCCAGGGGCTTTCCCTCCCGCCATGTGCTGTGTAGACCCTGGCTAGAGCGGGCTGGGGGTCTGTTCCCCTGTCCCTTTTTGGCTGATGGACACAGGCAGGAAGTAGGCTAAGGCGAGGCAATCCCTGCTTCACTGGAACAGGCAGCATAGCCCAGGGCTGCAAAGCATCCTGGGATGCTGGGGGACTGAGTTAACTTGAACCAGGAAGAGGTCTGGGACAGAAGTTCCATAAACCGGTTTGACCTAAATTAATTAGGTCTGATACTACATCCAACCAGGTTTATTTTAAAGTGGTTTTGGTCATTTTCAAAGCAGTTCATGTGCACTGAACTTCTGTTCTGTTACAGGTTTAAACCAGTTTCTAATCACTTAAAGCAGTTTATGTGTAACTTCTGCCCCTAGCCTTATTGACTTATTTTGTTAATACTGTAGATGGATTGTGTATCATAGAGAACACAGGGCATTTATTGCACAAACATATCCGCTTAAATGCTACTGGTCAAGGAAGCAGGAAGTGTCTTTTTGAGATGCAGTACCTCTTAGATCTTCATATAACTGCATTACTACTTCCCTCTACCAGTTAGAAGGTCAGAACAATGAAATTCATATCATCACACTGTTGTCTTGCCACTGCAACTTTAAGGCTTAGAAGATTAAAGTTTTAAGATTAACAGGCTTGATTATACTGTAGATCATCACTGATAAATGAATAATGTTTGACAGCAATTTCCCTATAGATGGTTTTTTTCCCCTGTTATTCCTCTGTAGTTTCAACATTGCTTTGCTTCCCAATAACATGGCAATAAATGCAGGGTTAATCACAAAAACAGTCTTTCAGCACTATATTGATAGTGAAGTTTTAATTCTTAAAATGGTTCAGCAGAATCACCAGAGGCACACAGAAATGCAGACATTTATTATTAAATAGATGTAAGCATAGGGTATACAAAAAGTAACTACCATTTTGGGTAGTTCCTGACTTATGGATTCAATATTGATTTCTGATCAAAATGAGTGCCTGAAAAAACTGGCTTTAAACTTATGGTTCATAAAGTGCTAAACACATAACCAAAGGAACAAGCCAGAGATGAAACTAAAACTGTCCTATAGCTGTTGCATGTTAAGGGTTAATACCGTTTCATGCCTGCACAGCTCTGGTTAGTGAGTAGGGACATAGCTAGGAGTCAGGACACCTGAGCTCTATCCCTGTTTTGCAGGTGGGAGGGCGAGGGGCAAGGGAGAGGAGGGGGCCGAGCAGTGCACTCGAGGATGCTGGAAGACTGCAAATTGCTTATTTTAATCTCATTTGCTCATTTTAACTGAAGTTACCCTAATACAAGCTGGACAGTATGGCCCAGTTTTAACCCTTGCCTGAAGTGGCGTAACTTTGAGATGCTCAGAGGGCACTTAGCACAAGTAAACCAACTTTAACATGCGGATGCTCATGTTTTAAGTGTCCTCTGTATGGTCTAAGTGTAATGTGTAACTTTACCCTACATATTATGCATTTTATATGTATGTAGTACCAGATATTGAGAAATGTTTGATAATCTGCCTTTCATGTGGAAGCAAGGGTTTAGTACCTCCTAAAAACAGGCTCTCCATCCTGTGGACCGATTTATGTTTCTCTTGGCTTTTAGAAAGCAGATTTGGCTTATACCTATATGCTAATCAGTTCAAAACTACTTGCACAGAGTGCATTTTCTATGGGCATGAGTAACTTGAGCAAGGAGACTGCTTAGTGACTGCGGGCAGACTGGATATGTATCAGCATCTATGCCAGACCAGACCTACAAAGCAAAAGTTGGATGTTACTGGCCTGGAGCATCCCAGGAGAGCTGACATTACTTGCTACTTTTATTCTGCCTCAGCTCATACCTGTAACTAACTCTTTTCTGAGTTGCTTCTTCCACAGCTCCAGTATTTATAGGGTTGTCTTAATAACACCCCTCCCCCCAAACTCATATTTCCTTTAAATTATGTCACAATTCAATATGAATCTTTACCTATTTAATGCTTTACAGCGTGATTATCTTAATTTGCTC
>NW_017729029.1:52108084-52108311 GCF_001723915.1 Gavialis gangeticus
ATTGGCCTGGAGCATCCCAGGAGAGCTGACATTACTTGCTACTTTTATTCTGCCTCAGCTCATACCTGTAACTAACTCTTTTCTGAGTTGCTTCTTCCACAGCTCCAGTATTTATAGGGTTGTCTTAATAACACCCCTCCCCCCAAACTCGTATTTCCTTTAAATTATGTCACAATTCAATATGAATCTTTACCTATTTAATGCTTTACAGCGTGATTATCTTAATT
>NW_017729029.1:52113311-52119179 GCF_001723915.1 Gavialis gangeticus
ATATTTCCTTTAAATTATGTCACAATTCAATATGAATCTTTACCTATTTAATGCTTTACAGCGTGATTATCTTAATTTGCTCCATTACTTGAGAATATCTTCATCTCTTAAGCTTCTCTGCTTCATTCTTTACAGCTTAAGACTCCCGATTATCTATTCAGCACACACTGTAGGGTGCCAATTTGATTTTACTGGCACATTTAAAGGGCAAATAAGCCTTTGTTTTTATAAGAGGAAGATAAAAGGCCAATTATCTTAGTCCTCAACATTCATTCATTTTGGGGGTTTTTTTGAGCTTATAATTCTGTTATGATTCTGTACCATAAAAATCTCTCCTTCACTAAGCATGCTGTTCACTGTGTATATCTCAGGACATTTTCTAGCTTGGTTTCTAATAAACAAATATATCTTTAAAACCATTAATTTCATTATCTATTTATAAAAGCAGGTGCAAAGGCAAACCAAACACTAACTTGATCTTGGTGGTCAAATGCATAAATGGATTGTTAAATATGCAATTTTATCTAGTCACAATACATACAAACAACCAACCTCTCCCCCCCCCCAGGATAATTTCTTTATGAGGAATCCTGTCCTTACTAGATTCATCACAGTAGTCATTATTATTTCTAAGAATTGCTTTCTTATTTATGCATTACAATATACCATTTTATTTCAAAGCGGGAAAAGAAAAACTACTTGTATTCCAGTATTTACCTACAGGGAATTTGGCTACAAAATAGGTGATCAATCTTATGGGAGATGAAGTGCAGTATATTACTTGGCATGTACAGTAAGAGGTCTTTTGGAAGAGTTGGAAGTTCTTTTTTATATCAGTAACAAACAAACCAGCAGTATTATTAGTTACATGGAAAGCCTAGGATGATTTTGATGTACAACATTGTATTCAATATACATCTAACAAAGTAAAAATATATATTTTAACATCATAAGAAATGTTAAGTGGACCAGTCCACAGGAATTCTTCAATCGAAGTTTCCATTGCAAAATGTAGCCCCAGTCAGTCTGCTAATAATATCTTTCCCAGAGTATTCATTCTTCTAACAATACTTCTGACTATATATCCTCTAGCAACAAACACCTGACCCATCTATTTCTACGTAATGCATTAGGGCTAAAACTGGTAAAGTCTAAGTGATAGAAAGTTTGTCCACAGCAGTGAAAAGACAAAGCACAATAATGTGTGTGGCAACAGCTATACTCTGAAAACCTATAGATAAATCAGTGACAGCTGTGCTAGATAAACTATAACATCTATGTTTGCCTCTGCAACTGATAAGCCCACTCTTCCTTTTTCTTTCATTTGCACTGAAACACATACAGAAATAAAGTATGAGACAGGTGAGATGCTATTTTGGCATGACTCAAAACATGGAAACAAGATCATTAAAAGATGGTGAAGATGTGACTGCTAACAGAATAAGACATTTACTGATATTTGTTACCACTTACGTTGAATAAGTACAGAAACTGATGAGTCCTTAACTAGGTCAAGAGAAGATGAGGAAGTTTAGGGACGTGGGAATTTGAAGATTTCCTCTCAAGGGAAAATAAAGTTCATAGAATTAAACCACAGATGTCTGGAAATTTTCCTTTCCTTTCTTTGAGTTCAGAAGGACTCAGCCATCATTTACATTTATCTCAAAATCTTATATCAGTTACAGCATATGAATTGAATTTGACTATAACACCTGTCTATGGTATCTTAGAGGGAAACAAAAATATAATGATTAGGCCAGTATATTGGTAGTGTTAGACTGATGTTTTAGCCATGATGGTCCAGGCATTATGTTTGGGTGAATTTCTTTGGGTAATTTATTTTACTGGACCGACTTCAGGAATTAGACAAGCATTCAAAAGCTTGTCTTTCTCCCAAATATGCAGCTGGTCCGACAAAAAAATATCACCCACAAAAATCCTTGCCAGCGCACTGGTCATTCAGTACACTTCTCTCTCTCTCTAAGTGAGTATTCACAAGCAGTTGATTCTTCCAAACCTTGCAAGCTGAAACCTCAACCTTAGTGAACAGAAACCAGGGTACAACTCCAGGGCAGAATGCCAGACTTCAATTCTATCTCCACCAGTACTTAGTCTCACAGCAGATCATGGCTCCTACTGAAGTTGTCCTACAGATGGTTGTGGTATCTCTGATGTGGTTCCCAGACAGGAAGACTACAGGGAACACAACTACACAGAGATGTCCAACTCTTTTACAGAATTAAAAGATGGTTGATCTTTTGCCATTATTTTTTATTTCTGTTTTTTAACAGTATCTGGTTCTCATGGCTTCTTCTAAATTGTATGTACTCATGACTGGAAGGCTGCAATAGTTCTAGTAATTCTACAGTCTATCAGGTAGAATCAGGAGGCGTCCATCTTATTTTTGAGGCCTTTATAAAATAACACAAAATGACCTGTTTTCACCTAAAGGACCTTACTAGCGAGGTTTATACTTATCCTATTGGCTTTGTGTTTTTGAAGAAAATATGAGTAAGGCCAACAAAAATGATATGATAGAATCATAGAAAAGAATCATAGGTCATCCAGTTCAACCCCCTGTTCAAAGCAGGACCATCACCAACTAAATCATCCCACACTATTTGATATCACCTGCCAACTAGATATTGATCCATTGATTAAAACCCTCTGAGCCTGATGATCCAACCTTTTTCTATCTACCTTACAGTCCATTTATCCAACCTGTACTTCCTTAGCTGATACTGATGGAACTGTTGCCAGCTTGTTTCTTTATATGGTATTATTAATAATTGATGTTTAAATAGGGTTCCATACACATCCAGCATGTATTGTACCTCTGAATAGCAGGAATGCTGTCTAGCATTAATGGAGTCATGAACAAGTAGTTAGCCAGTCTACTGCCTCACTGTGTAACCACAGACAAGTTACTTCCATTCTTTGAACATTCATTTCTTCCTCGGGATAATGGGTATGAAAAAAAAATATACAAAACGTACTCGTGTAACAAGGATACCGGTGAATTTTAATTTGTTAATATTTGTGTAACTCTTTGGACAAGAGTCATTATTAATACATAATAATCAGTATTATTATGATTTTCATAGTTTTCTCATACAGTTGCTTCAGTTTTGTGCTCATTTCCCTGCCCTATATTTTCAGTCCCACCTCTGAGTCTATACGATTGCTGTTGCCAATAGCTACCAATAACAGTTAATATGTGAAGGAGTGTTATCCAGTATGTCCCCTACACCACAGACAACATCCTGGCAATTTTGCTCCATCTAAGGCCCTCCATTCTGACTCCTTTACTCTAAAACTTTAAGGATTCTCCCAGAAGTGCACCAAATTCCACTTCACACAGAGACTAGATGGACTCTTTAAAGAGGAGGATGATGCAGCTCTTTTGCCCCTTCACTTGGAAATAAATCTTGTGCAACAAAAAGATACTCCTTTCCCCAGACTAGGCCTTGGGGAGAACTGTGCTGTAGAGCTAAAGGGATATTGAACTGTGAGACTATTCACTCTCCTTGAATGATAAACTTGCCCTATGAAAACGGAAATCAGTGTGAACGGCAATAATTTATAGCTAGCAAAACTACAGGCTATTGAACAAATTATAGAAGCAGCTTATTAATTCAACTATAGGAAGTCAGATGCATCACAAAAGGAGTGGTCTTTTGGGCATTAAATTGTGAAAAAGAATAATTTGGTTTCATAGAAAAAACTACAAGCTACTATTTCTGCTTTTTAACCCTTCCTTCAATCAGGCTGAAGACTAAAAACTGGAACTAGATGATAATACTCCTAGGATTGTTGGTCATAACATTATTTCTCACCCTACCTAATAAAGTATGTGTTCTTGCACTATCAAAACAGGCTCACATCACAGAGACACGTGACCTATGCTTGCTACTTCATTTAAGACACCAAGACTTTTCATACTGCCACGTGGAGGCATCTTTTTTCCTTTCATAGAAAAGACAAACTTCTTAGATTTACTATATTCTACTAAGTGTCTTCTAATAAGTGTTTGTCTTTTCCCTTAGTTAGCATTTCTTTGTAAATGAGCCAATAAAATAAAAAATTGAAAGTTCATTCACCTGTATTAGAGAAAATTGCCACTGAGAGGCATATGGCTAAATCCCTGTGTTTTTACAAACACCTTATGGAAATCAAGCCAAATGAAAACCCCAGCCCTGAGCATCCCTAAACATTGTTGTGTTCAAAAGCCTGATCCACCTGCACACATGAATAAAGAATGTTACTTAATTATAATCCATATTTCAGAAGAACCTAGAAGCTTTGATGCCAATAAGCCCTCCAAAGTGATAGGTGCGGCATGGACACACATTGTTGCAATCTCTTTCCTTAATGACCTGCCCAGTCTCCACTCACAGCTTTTTATATGCAATTAGTTGCGTCACCTAGGATAGTCAAAACTGCTGTATACAGCTTACTCTTATAAACATTTTAATAGGAATATTTGTGAAAGATGCCAGCTTGAAAGCAATAGAAACAAGGAGCTAACTAGCTCAGGCAGACTGCCGCACTAATGAAGCTGTATTGCTTCTGGTATCTCAGCTGACTCGTTTACTGTCCTTTGGTGTGCAGACATGCTGCTAATCCGTAAAAGCTCCAGTATTGACAGTAGCAGTGAAAGCTTTTGGCGTACGATGTCCCTGCTGTAACCTGGGAGAACTGCCTGTAAAATTAAGAGAACAATTCAGTCTCCCCCACCCACCAGTTCAGTCCTTAGCTTTCCACTGGAGATGGCCATCAAAACGGTAAATCAGTAAGGAGACCTCCATTATGAATACTATAGGCATCTTCCCAGTAGAAATAAGATGGAAATAAACTGGTGAAACGTGGCCCACCCTACATGTTGATCCAAACATTGACCGAGCCATAAACATTCCCATCCTCAAATTCATAAGCCTTCCAGTCACCTTGAGATTTCTATATATTCTTGATAAACTGACTTTTCATTCACAAGCATCCATTGATCCCCTGTATAGTTTTAAAGCCACTTGACGGTAAAGACGGTGCCCATTCTGAAAGTGGAGTGAGACTGCCCCGATGGCTATGGCTTCCATCTTGAAAGAAAACTCGGAGGAGTTAGGAGAAATTTCAGGAGAAGGACTATGGTGAAACTTGAATGACAGTCTATTTAAAAGTAACACTCCTGGACAAAGAGATAGCTGCTGCCCAAAGCAAACCAGTTTTCAAATCTGAACTTCAAGGGACTGATAACTAAGCAATTATCACATGGTAAGGGACTTTGATCACCTCACCAGGCTGCTCAGGGTGTCATCTGCAAAAAGCAGACTTGAAGTAATAAAAGAAACAGTCTGTTATAAAATAAAACAGGCCATTTTAAATAGTGTGCAGAAAGAAATGGGCTGCAGAGCAGAGACAACCTCCATGTTCTGGAGAAGAACCCATGTGCAGAACTGCACTGAAGAGCTCAGACCTAAATCCAGAAACCTGGTGAGTGTCCAGCAGCAGGGACTTCATCAGCGCTGTGGTATACCCCAACATATCCCATAGCTTTTTGTAAGAGCAATATCGGTAGTAAAACAAATCTCCTTAACTATATGAGTTTTAGTAATTTAGGAATTTAACCAACCCCACTTTAAAAGCCTTATGTAACATGAAAGATATTCAAGGTACCAGCAGCTCAAGCATTTTGCAAAAACCAAAATGCCCCTTCATTTACTTTCTTCAGATAAACAAAGATATATCAAATGTTTCCAACTTGCTGAAATGCATAGTCATAGAAAATGTTGTGAAGGGCTATGGGGTTTGGAATGGCTTGTGACATGCTGTGTTATGTTTTTACATCTACTTTGTTGCTTACTAGCTGCTTAG
>NW_017729029.1:52124179-52134015 GCF_001723915.1 Gavialis gangeticus
AAGGTACCAGCATCTCAAGCATTTTGCAAAAACCAAAATGCCCCTTCATTTACTTTCTTCAGATAAACAAAGATATATCAAATGTTTCCAACTTGCTGAAATGCATAGTCATAGAAAATGTTGTGAAGGGCTATGGGGTTTGGAATGGCTTGTGACATGCTGTGTTATGTTTTTACATCTACTTTGTTGCTTACTAGCTGCTTAGAAAGCTAAAAATTATGAAGAAGTGCGGTTATTATGCCGTCTTTATTTCTAGCGTATTACCCCAAAAAGCTAAAAAAATAGGTATAAACTTGAAGAAAATCATGCATGAAATGAGTACTGTGGCCTACAACCTGCTACATTTTCCAAAAATCCCTTGAAATTCTCTGTATTTCAACCATTCTTACAATATCTAGGAAACCCAGGAGTCCCCAAAACAATTTTTTAGTAAAATTTTGTTTCTTCAAGATGTTGGATCAAGGGTTTTTTTGGTAGGTCTCAAAAATGAAAAAACATTTTGTATGTTTTTATCCTTGGAAACTTGCTTGTTGATTTAAAAAAAATAATAATTTAGATGCAGTATTTTATGAGACTATTCCTTGTAGAAGGATATTAAACTGATTATTATGGATGAATACGAAAAGTAATCTGCTGAAGTTCTATAGAACCAAAATGGAGGTTTAAAGATTAAAATGGATTAAAAGGTGAGAGGAATGAGAACTTGCCAGCTTATTAATTAATTTTTTTCTTGGAGGATTTCAAAATGAATAAAACATATGAGGGCTGTATTTTAATGTATGCTGCTCAGAATATTACTTGACATTGCCCAGAGAGATTACTTTTTATTATTTAAAAGTTAACAAGTTAGTTCTAGTAAGCTCTAGTATCCCACAGAGTACATCATATCACCTTTTTTTGTCAAAATGTTCAATTACATTGCCCAAGTTCCTTGATTTACCACAGAAACATTAGTTCAAAGCATTACTTCTTAACTTGCATTTCTACTTTAATGCCATAGGCTCCACTAAGTCCAACAGCTAAAATATTATAAAAAAGCTCTGTGAATAACTGAGCTTTCAGTTGACTGAAGGATTTTTTTTTAAACAGAGAAAAAGGTTTTGATTCTGAACATTTTTAAACAAATTAAAAATAAAAACATAAAACTCATTGTGAGATAGTGCTCATGCTAAGCAAGGCCTAGCATACTTACCAACGCACTAAAACTCCCAGAATGCTTCAAGGAGGTTGAGAAGTCAACGGTTGACATTCTGGTAATCATTATCTGACCCTTGAATAAGAATGCTGACAGTCTGATAAAAATTGCAAGCACGCAGCTTCTATTGCGAACTACGGAAACCGCATGGCTACACCGCAATGACGAAAGATAACCGCTTATTATTGGAGCAGTCTGGAAAATATTATAATATAGATGGGTTAACTAGTAACCAATAGAGGTAAGAATTAGAAATGCATATGTACGTGTGTTACCATATATAAGTAATAGAAAAAGTATGTTAGAGGCCTCACTCAGAGCAGAGTGTGGACAGTTTTGTATCTTTTGTCTTAAAAAAAGATAAGGGACTCCTTTTACCTAAGCTGTTGACCAGTTCTGAGACTACTGAATCGGGCAGCCGCACCTAGCCTTCGGGTTAGAAAGCAAGGGCCTGATTTGGGAACCTTGTGAACCAACAGACCTCCTTAGTTTATGACTTTGTGAAACAATAAAAGTTTTAAATTGAACATCAGGGTCTGAGCCTGTGCTTAATTCAGTCCTTATATAATTCAGCACAAACTCACACACTCATGAGAACTTCTAAACTAGAAGTCATGTCAAAATGGAACAGCAAAAAGTTCCGATTTAAAATGACTGTAATGGGCGAATCGTTTTGGCATTTAAAAATATTTTTCAACATGAAAAACCAGTATGAATTAGCAAACTGAATCTGCAGTTTTGCTGCAAAATAATCATGAAAATTTTGCTAATTACTATGCCCTTGCTTAATACCACTTAAGTCATACTATGACAGCAGTGAAAGAAAGTGGAAGAACTGCCAAAAAACTATACTCTCCCATTCTGGGAAGGTATTTGTATTGTGTATTATAACATTCAAAAGTACAACAGGGATCATGAACTATATACTGTACAATAACATCCTTTTTCCATCAGTTTAGAACAAAATTTTAAATGAGTCAAGCCTAAAGTTCAAAAGTAGGATCAAGTCAGGTCAAAGCCAGACATCCCAGGTGAACACTGTCATCAGTTTTATATGTGTTTGGCATTTCTTTCTGGAGTCCAAAACATTTAGATATAATCAATTTATGAAGAAAAAACATGGTATGTATAGCACACTGTTTTAATGGGAGGCACATACAACATCTCAACAACTCATTTCTTTAGCATATAAACCATTTATACTGTTAAAATAAAGTGTTATGATAGCCTCTGATTATAACTATTTCTTGTGTTTTCTAATGCCCTATCTTGGATGAAAGACTAGATCTCTCTAAACACACTTACATGGTAGCATTAATTTAACATCTATTTCTCTGAAAAATAAATCACAGTAACAAAACAGAAGGGAATGTAGCAATAATGAATTTACTAGCAGCTGAAATACTTTGCCAATATGCATATACTAACAAGTAGCCACATTTACTAGCTTGATATAAAATAATGAATGTTTCTATATTATAGAAGGCAATATAGCTAGGGACAGAAGTTACACATAAACCGGTACAGGTGATCAGAAACCAGCTCAGGTCTGCAACACAACAGAAGTTCAGTGCACATAAACTGCTTTCAAAATGGATGAAAGCAGTGCAAGATAAATTTGGATGAATGTAGCATCAGGCTTAACTGATTTAGGTTAAATTGATTTATTGAACTTCTGTCCCAGATCCCTTCCAGATTCAAGTTAACTCACAGTCCCCTAGCATGCTCTGGTGTCCCCCAGCTTCTGGCCTGGGCCACTGCAGGCATGTGGCTCTTTTTCTGAAATCAAAATGAATGTCTGTCCACCTGCTTCTCAGTTCAATTTACACAGCTTAGACTAACCTGTGAAGTTTGAATCAATTCAGCTTTGGGCTTTTTGACTGTCTGTATTTAAGCTAAGTGCTTCACAAAACACCAAATATACTGCATCTTGAACATTCAGACATTTAAAAAAAAATTACACATGAATTCGGCAAGGTTTGACAGATCTTATAACTGAATTATTATTTTTCAATGTCATGTTTGATCATATGATCCATAAATAATAAAAAGTTAAGGAAGCATTTTGTCACCTACAGGAAACAGGCATTTGCTAGACTATAGATCTAACACATAATAGTAAGCTTTGTTCCATTAAAAATAATAGTTAAATGCAATGTTGTGTGTCACAATCAATTCCAGAACATCTATAACAGTCCACCAATTCCATAGGGAACCATTACTTGACTAATAAGAATGCATAAGACGTTTGAAGCGGGGTTGTGTTTTCTGAAATGCATTAGGCAAATTAATCATTTAACTGATTCTTAACCAAGGAAAAGATTTCAATCCACTTCCTCTTTTTTTTTGTTTTAAAGCAGCTGATTTTTCAGGTTTACTTTGTCATTTACCAGCAGAACGTATGACAAGCCAAGGCAAGCGTGTGCAAAGGTACGCTAGGTATGTTGAGGAAGCGGCCATCCACAGGCCTTTCAAGATATGCTGCACAGGGTGAGATGTAAGAAGCGCTCTTTGCTAGCAATACTGATTGAGCAGGATGGAAGCCACTCTGATGTAACAGGCTGGTGCAAGGCCTACATGAACCCCAGTCTGGGGGCTGTCCAGGGAAGGAAGAAAAATGCGATTGACAGCACAGCAGCTGTGCAAGAGGCCTTTACACCTGTCCTTTCAGGACGACATAGGCCAGAACTGAGAATGGCAGCGGTCAATGGCTGTCCTTGTTCAATCAACAGAGTGCAGTACATTGCTGGAGTCTCTACAGTAGCTATTTGAACAAGAGCTGCTACTGCATTCCCAAATTGGTAGGCTGGACATCACATCTCCAAGTCCCCTCCCTTTGATTACTCAAGGCTTCGCGGAGCCAAGTAACGTTCACCCACTAATTTATATCCCACAGCTGTCGGCACATCGATCTGTGAGGCTTCAGATCAGCTTCTGCCAAAGGGAAAAGAATCGCTGTAAAAACAGGATTTCAGACTTCAGTGCCTCTGCCATTTTTTAAATCCATGTGTACCTACCTTGGGCTAACTTCTGTTTCAGAGAACTATTTGTGAAGAATATTCAACAGGATCTATGTTCTTTTAAGCTAAACTTTGAGGGAATGTTTAAACATATACACAATTCTGCTTCCAGTTAAATAATTTCAACGTGCTGTTTGTGGATCCCATCCAATTCCCTCCTGAAGTCATTGGGGATATTCTCACTAGCCTCATTGACTGGGCCTGAAATGACTACTTGATTCAAAAGCAGAGAAAGCTAGGGGAGTCACTAAAGGCAAACAAATAAAATCACATGCCATTATTTTTTGGTGTCGATTATTCCTCGCACACAAAATCAAAAGTTCTTCCATGGTACCAGTATGAGCACATCAAAGATCATATTTGTCCATAATTTATAGAATTGAATGCCCCCCACCTAGGTTAGTGTTTTATTTACAAGTAAGATGAGAATATTCTTCTTTATAAATTATGCATAATCACTATTCATCATGCTGGGTTAATTAGCACATAACAAAGGAGTTGTCTAGTATGTAGCTGAATAACATGCAGGCCAGAATTGATGGAGATCATACAAAAAGCACTTGATTGCAATACAGAAGTTGTGTGTTTGGGATCCTAATTTTTAACAGATCCACTCACTTTTTCAAAACAAAAGAAAATGTCAGGTTAAAGTGGAAGTATACATTATTTTTAAAAATTCTCTTAATCTAAGGGAGGTTTGGACAAAGGCTCAAATCAACGCCTTCCTTTTATCATCCTATTATTTTTCAGGAATAGGCAACACTAGCTTTAAGGCACAGAATAATCCCAAAACGTGCTCTTAGCAAGCACTGCTGTAACTCTGGAACAATTCTTTCCGATACAGAATCTGAGGCCCAGGGGTGGGTGGAAAGAGTCAAGGAAAGGCATGTGGACCACACTGGCAACCCCAATACAACCATCCAAATCCATGATGAACTGGTGCACTGCCATGCCTTACAATGCAACAAGACACCCCTCCTTCAAAGCACAGTGAATCCATTTACAGCTGATCTACCCACACCTGTTGCAACTGGGGTTGGTGACTTTTCAGACCGCAAACACCACGTGCTTCTCCATGCTAAGGAGTGAACTTGCATTTCTAGAAATCTGTCCTCTGAAATCTGGCTGTTCTGTTGCAACTGTGGGTCATCCCAGGTGTGTACCACAATCCTGTCCTGATGCCTAATGCCTGTTTGCAGAGTCCAGAAAGTGATGCCTCACTGGGTGAACCTACTCCAAGCGAAGTTCATGCTAAAGCGATTACTCGAGTCCTGCCTCCTCCTCAGTTGCTTTTATCTCCCCGTTTCTCAACTTGCTGCATGACTTGAGACATCTGTGCATACTCCTGTTTAAATTTAATGACAGTTGGGAACTCGGTACTTCCTCTGTGCCGCCCAACTGTGCTTTGAAAATTGCATGAGCTCACAAAAACCAGAAGACTCACTGGACAGCAGGGAAGGAATCGTGAGAATCATTTTGTTTGACACCAAGTCCCAGAAATCTGGGGGCTTCCGGCAATATTCTGAAACGCACAATCAGAAAAATCCCAGAATGCATAGAGCCTCGTGGCAGAGCAATGCATCATGGGATATCTGCTTAGAGGGCTGAGCACTTCAAAACAATGCTGGGCTGTGTAACAATACTCCTAAAGGGAAGCGGTTTAAGCAGGACTAGCAAAGAGGACGATACAATGTTACTGCAACAGTCCTAGGTCACTTAACATGGATAAACCTAACATGTAGGGAGAATCTGTCATAATTAATTTTTTTAACTTCCTTTCAAATAAGCTTTTAAAAGATCAACTTGCCATGCACATTACAGTGGAACTTAATATGCGCCTCCCATTAGAAATTGTAAATAAAACCTTGTTTTAAATTAAAACTTACCCATGACCCACCAAATATAAATGTGTTAAGTCTGTGCATTCTAATTTGTCATAGGTTAATTTGTAATATCTCCAGTTTTTACAAGTTAATGACTCTGACTTTTAACTTGCAAATGTCAGGGTCAATTCCAGTTTAAATTCAGAATAAATGTTTGTCCTCTGCATTAAAACCAATATAGTAGTCATTAAGTGATTTTTATTCAAGAGGAAGTATGCGTTTCACTCAACTGACAGCAGCCTATCACAACATTAGATTCTAAGCATGGGGAAGTATCATAACCAGTAGTGTGATGAGGGGCAGGTGAATGGGGCTTGGGGTACAGGAACCTACTTTCAGGGGGTGCCAGAATGACAGCTGCTGCAACTGTGGACCTAGCCACCCCCACCACTGCAGCTAGCCCAGCCCCTGCTGTCCACGGCACACACCATGGTTGTTATGCCCTCTGAAGTCAATATTGCAATATACCAAAGATGTCTTTGTTCCACAGAAAATGCTGTATTATAGGATTTTTGTACCTTTCACCTGAACTTTCCAGGGTGATGAAGGTCAATTTCCCACCAGATTTACTGGCCAGTCAGTCCTTCATTTTTAGGAATCATAGTTTTTGCAGTCCTTTAAATAGATCTGCTTGGTGAACTAGGGTAGTGTAGCTTTTCAGACATTAACAGATTAAGTGAAGTGTCTCTTCAGACTATAACATAAAGACAAGAGGTTTCACTTTCCAAGAAGTGTTGGTTATAGGAGTGGAGGACTTTGTGCTACTGTAGCCTCCTGCACATGCTTAATTACCAGAAAAGAACCAGGCCTTTCTTCCCACCAGAATACTAACACAGAACACATCTTCCTGTACAACAACAGCATGAATAAAGTATACTGATTCTTGCTTTGTTCACACAGATTCAATACACTCGCAGGCACAAAGGCCACAAACATACCAAGTCCGGTGGCATCCTCACAGGCCACCACCTAGATCAGAAACAGTATAGCTGTATTTGCATATTGCTGTGGATAAATTAATTGGCATGGACTCTCAGCAGTGCAGATACAACTACAATCCTTCCAGACTGAGCAGTTACATAGATGGAGCCATGTGATGCATTACCAGCAGAGCATGGTAAATTTACAATCTAGATGTGGACAAAGATTAAAATTCTCTAGTGGAGCTGCAGAAAAGAGAAAGTAAGTACAGCAGCACTTCAAGTATTTAAACAGTCACCATCCAATGCACCTTATCCCTTCTTATGGCCATACATTCCATAAAAGGGGAATAGGTTGTCTGTCTCTTGGTGTCTTTACTGAAGAAGCCACTGACTTTGCACTAAATAAATAACACAAAGAAGTTTTAATGTTTTTCTCTCCAATTTCTTGCAAATCTTTCTGGTGAGAAATAAGAGGCTCATAACTCCCTATACCATTAAAAGATTTTTTTCTGAACTTGCAAGTAATCATGTAGGGATGGGTGCAGGCTTTTGACATGCCTGATTTTTCTGTGGATCTAACAAAAAGTGAACCAATGTTAAGATTTCAGAACATGTGAACCAGGTACAATGTACCATGTGTTTGCAAAAGGAGGCAAGAAAGGCAATCAGGATGCATGCAATCAGAATGCAATCAATCCAATCAAGAATGCAATCAGTCCAACATTTCAAGATGCCTGGATGCCAGTATAGGGAAAGGAAAAAAACAAAACTGATAACTTAAAAAAACTCTAAAAGAGATAACTATTTGCAATGGAACCCCAGGCCAGATCCTGCTGTGTTTGGCATGTACGTGATTGCAAAATCCTTACTCATGTTGAACTCAACAGCTTCTTGCTTCACATTTCATCCCAACAGAATCACCTAGCATACCTGGGAAGTTAAATGCTGCTGAGTGGGAGTATGAGCACCTCAGTTAGCGCCATGTGAATAACTGATTGCAGAGGTTGGCAGCTCTACCAAAAATTAAAAAAAAAAAAAGAAAAAGGTTCAGACTGAAATAACTGCAAATTTGTTTGTTTTTTCTTGCTAAAACAAGAAACTGAAAGATTCTCTTTTGTTTTTTGCCAAATGTTTCATTCAGCCCCCAACTAGCTATTCAGTTTTCAGGCCCTTGAAAGAGAAGTAAAGGACATGAGGAGTTTGCATGCCAAAACTGACAGGGGAGCAGGTGTTCCCCCTTTATTCTATAGCTCAGCAGCCAGAGCAGGCACCCAGGAGGCACAAAGCCAGCATTTTTAATATCCCCCCTCTCCCTAACAATTTTCCCCAAGATGCTCCCAATTATCAGGCTGTAGAAGACAAGAACCCATGCTCTACCTGCTGATCCACTGGCACAGTAATCCAGATGCCCACCTCCCTAGTGACAGTTCTAACCACCCCAGTGTAGTCGCACATTCACCTGCAATGATTGCAAGTTACTGGAATGCTATGACCTATTGAAGTCAGTATGTATTCAAGTTATTACGTTCAATTGGTGGTTTTCAACCTTTTTCATCTGAGGACCCCTAAAAAATTTTGAATGGAGGCACACACCACTTTGAATTGTAAGCGTAGGTATTCACATACCTTTGATGGATCACAGTCGTCTTTTGCGGACTCTTTCAACATAGTCTGTGGACTGCCCAGGGTCTGCAGACCACAGATTGAAAATCACTGGGTTAGATAATCCACACCTGAAAGGGAGCAACTTTGCTATGCTATGACGGCACTTAACATGTACTAAACTGCTTGAACGTGCATTTGCTCATGTTTTAACTGTACTTGGCGAGTGATAAGATGAACATGTGACACCACCCTCAATAACTAGTTAAGTGTTTTACAGAATGTAGAACAACTCCATTGAGAGCGACTGAAGAAGACCTGCTGAAGAATTCTGTGCAAGAATGGACTGACTTGGTTCAAATCTGTGTTTTATAATCAGGCAGAGAGGCAATCCAAGCTTGCTGTTTTGTTGCACTGTAAATCACAAGGTGCAACTGAAGCCTAGATAATTAGCAGGGCTGTGTGAAGCTTCGGGTGCCGATTCAATTCAGAGGAGATTCAGCACGATTTGGTGGCAGAATCTCCAAATCTGAATTGAGTCAGGAGACCAATTAAAAAGTCTGAATCAATTCAAAGCTCTCCAAAAAGGTTCGGAAAAGATTTGGAGAGCTTTGGCAATTCAGACAGTCCCTGCTCGCTGCAGCTGGACCCGGATTCTGTGTTGGTAAGTAGGGGTGGGAGAAGGAGGGCTGGGTGGGGGGGAAAGGGAACCATGGGGGACCCCTGCTAGGTCCCATCCCCTGCCTGCTCTCTCAGCCCCTCTGAGCACCCCCCAACCTCCACCTGCTCTCCCAGTGCCCCCCATGCCTGCCCTGCCCAACCCAGCTCCTGGCCCTTTAAAAAAAATAAACAAGCCCCCTCTCATTGGCTGCTGCAGTGGCCTCAGGATTTCTGGGGGCTCATGACAGAGCACCCCCATGCAGCACAGGGCAGTGGAGGGGCAGCAAGGATTGCTCCCCCCTCCTCCACCTGGCAGCAGCCAGTGAATCAGGGTTTTTTTTTGTTTTTTGTTTTAAAGGGCTGGGAGCTGGGATGGGTGGGGCAGCCATGGGCGGGGCTGGGAGCAGGCGGGGGTTGGGGACCTCGTGGGAGAGCCTCCCACATGGTGCGAGGCAGCAGGGATCACCACCCCCTTCCCCCGTCTGGCAGCAGCTGGTGGGTGCAGGTTTTTTTTTTTTTTTTCTAAGAGCCGGGGGCTGGGGGGGGGGACGGG
>NW_017729029.1:52134323-52143156 GCF_001723915.1 Gavialis gangeticus
GTTTTTTTTTTTTTTTTCTAAGAGCCGGGAGCTGGGAGAGTGGACGGGGCAGCCATTGAGAGCAGGTGGGGGATAGGGCTGATTCAGAGATTTGGCTGCGGCTGAATCGATTTGGGACAGTGATTCGAATCACCAAATTGAATCACTGTCCCCCAAATTTGCTGAATCTGAATCCAAAGCAAATACTATCCGCTTCACACAGGCCTAATAATTAGATTAAACTAGCTTGGGTATGTTTGTCTTGGTTCATAACCCTTGCTAATCACTTGCAGTTGAAGATTATTGTTTTCCATGATTGTTTTATTTGTGGGTTCAAAGATGGCAGACGGGGCCAATCTGGGAATATCAGACCCTGCTGCAACTTGGGCATGCGTTTCCGTGTGGGGTGGGTAGCTCTGGATTGGGTGGGGTAATTGTGATCAGTTCACAACAGCAGGGAAGAGACAACAGCAAAAGTATCAAGGGGACCCCAGGTACTTACTCAGTTTACCTAGATTAAGTAGTTCTACTTTAGCTGCAGGTGGAGACACAGCTGGAGGAACTGACCATTAGCCAGGTAGCTAGGGCACTCACTTGAGGCTCAGACCACTGGCCTCCACTCCTTGCTTTACTATTTATACTAAGTGGAACACCATTATCAGGAGAGGGATTTACAGTTCCTTTGCCCAGGAATACTCTTCAGAAGTGGGTGGTTAGCTCCTTCCGGAGCTGAGCTCTGTGGGCCGGACACCTTTACACAGCAAAAGAACTGAATCCCACTGTCCCATCCAAGCAAGTGCTGTAAGCGCTGCAATAATGAACAGAAGGGAAGAGATGCCACACATTTTTTTTCCCCCAGCAGAAGCTAATCAAGCAAACCACTTCCTTTTTTTTTTTGTGGAAAATTCACCATTTCCTGAAAAATTTTCATCCAGGTCTAATCTCAGTCTAGTTTTATATAAGTGATCCTAAAATTAGGTCCTATTATGACCATCAGGACTGGTTCACAGTCTTGAACATGGAAAAGAGGCTACCATAACAAGCAGGAAATTAGTGATACTCAAATTCCTCTTGATTTTCTTAAGTTTCTACCAACACCTGGATAGAGGATGCATCTACACATTCAATTAGTGTGGTGCAAAAAACAGTGCAGTTTTACGCTGGAGTTAATGGCTCCCGGGTGCAGCATCTACAAGTGTGCCTGGGACCACAGCAGTCTGAGCTAGGGCAGAGCAGACCTAGTTTTGTAGCATGCTTGGGGGGTTGGCCCCAGGCTCCGGATCATGTTATCTGGCAGCAGAGGGGTTGGCTGGGGCACAAGAGTGCCCAAAGAGTGGAGCCACGTGGCTAGACAGCAGACAGCGGTCTGGCCCCCCGCTACCTGAGCTAACTGGGTGCAAGTTACACCTGGGTCAGCATTTACACATGCATTTAGGCACGGTTATTTTTGCCACTGATACTGTCATCATCAGTACTATCTTATGATGGCAAAAATTAAATTTGCGGTGGTCTAACAGCATTACACTTGTAGACAATGATGCTTTGCTCCACAGCAAATTAGTAGGGCTATGCAAAATTTCACCAAGTGTCTAGTTTCAAAGCTGTATTGATGTGTTTCAAGCCTGAACAGTGAAATAAAAACAAAACAAAAAGCTTCAAAACAAAATGAGGGCACTCTAAACATTTCAAAACATTTTGAGTTTCAAAGCAGCCCAGTGGCGGGAGGCAGGGGAGAGCCAGGGCTGTGCTCCGAGTGGCTCCACAGCCCCATGAAGCTCAGCCCAGTGGTGGGAGGCAGAGTGCAGCCCTGGCTCTGCCCACCTCCCACCGCTGGGCTGCGCTCCATGGAGCTGCAGAGCCCCATGGAGCTCAGCCTGGCAGTGGGAGGCAGGCAGAGCCAGGGCTGTTCTCCAATCAGCTTTGCCGGCCCCATGGGGCACAGCCCAGCAGCAGGAAGCAGGCAGAGCCAGGGCTGCACTTCATATCCTGCCACCGACCTGAGCTCCAAGGAGCCCAGTGGCAGCGGCAGCCTCTTGTCATCCAGCGCAGATCCAGGGGCTCGCACCCCCGGGAGGAGTCCAGCACAGCCCTGCAGACCTCCCAGGGGTGTGGGCCCCCAGATCTGCATGCCAGATAACAGGAGGCTGCCACTGCTGCCTGGGGCTGGGGGCCAGTTGCATCATCAGTTGCGGGCTGCACCCAGTGCCCGTCCCAGGTGGCAGCAGCAACCTGCTGTCATCTGGCACAGATCCAGGGACCCAGGAGGAGTCTGGCACAGATCTCCTGGGGGTGCACGTCCCCAGATCTGCGCGTTGGATGACAGAAGGCTGCCACTGCCAGCAAGTGTAATGAGTTTTGCTTTTTACAGTTTGAGGTGCAGTTTCTGAGAAACTGCTACAGATATATCCTTGAAACTTGTCAGGCTTCATGCCCTCATATGGGGCTACCATCCCTGCAATTTTCATCTGCATCAGGCAAAAAATGACAAAGTTTTAGGCATTTTCATGGTTCCATATTATAGTCTTTGGGCAAAATGTCAAAATAACGAAACAGTTTCGACGAAACAAAATGGGACAGTGCTTTGAAACGCAACAAAACAATGAAACGAAACACTGTCCCTTCGAAACAGCGAAATAAAAGTATGGTGTTTTGCACAGCCCTACAAATTAGTCTACTGAGTAGTTAAGAGCATGTGTAGATGCAGCCAGACAGTCAGTGTTAAAAGGCATAATTTACAAGGAATTGCAGGTACTAAATTCAGTCCAATTCTTGTGGTTTTACAGTCATATTTATCTATGCAGAACAAACTCATAATAACAAACCTCCCTGAAACTTGGAGATTTGTTCATTAAAAAGGTTCTTTGCTATACTCGTGCTTGTCAATTAGCTGTATTATCATATTTAAAAAAATTAGCTCCTGTTGGGATTGTTATAAACAGGTTTTATTATAGTGAGGTTATGAGATATACCTTGTTTTCATTTTTCTCTCTGCCTCTTGCTACCGTAAAAAGGCCAGAACAAAACAGTGGTCAAACTAACAAACATAGAAAAGGAAAGGGTACAACTTTCTAAACAAACATTTGCCTTGGACAGTGTACACAGGGCTGATCCTGCCTTGAGCAGGGGATTTGTCCAGTTGATCTCCTGAGGTTTCTTCCATCCCTGTTTTTGTTCCGATTCTGAACTAGTCAGAAATTGCTGATGCTCACAAAATACACTGACTGAAGAAAAGTTGTTTCTCCTCTAATCCTTTTCAGTTGCATTGGACTTTGAGCTACTTGTAAAGAGAGTAAAAGCCATTGTCAGACAAGAGTAAATTTCTTTTATGTGAGAGGCAAGGATTTGTGTGGGTGATGAATGATAGAGAATGCTTTGGATTTGAAAGTTTGTCTAACTGTATTCCAGCCATGCTGTTGGTTCAATTAAAAATATCACCCATAAAATCCTCGCCTCTTGCATAGGATGACCAGCTGTCCCTCATTGGGCAGAACAGTCCTGGAATGGGAACCTCAAATCCCAGTCCTGGGCTGCATAACTATGGGACAACAATGTTCTGGATTTGCAGCATCAGGCAGGGATCTGCAGGAAGTGGCAGGTTTCTGGGAGCAGGGTGCAGAGGGCACCATGTGCATGTCTGCACATACGCACATGGCTGAGGAATACAACTGGTCAGCATGGAGACCAGCTCCCTGCAGGTAAGTCTATGTGGGGGAGCAGTTTTGGGGGGGGGAGGGACGGGACAAATCAAGATCCCCATGGTGAGGGAGGGAGTGGGGCTGGGGACGCTGCCCAACCAGGGCAGTGCATGGAGCTGGGGTGTGGAGCAGGACAGTCATGAACAGCTTGTCCAGGGGGTGCAGGGCATGGGAGGAGCAGCTTCCCACTGCTGTGTGCACCCCCTTGGGGAAGCATGGAGGTCATGTGCTCCCCCAAATGTGCGTGGGGTGGGAGTGGATGTGGGCAGCCTGCTGCAGGCTTGGGGCTCCGCACCCTTCTGCCCTCCCCCTGGAAGCCCCACGCCGCTATAACGACGTGCCCCCTGCCTGCCCAGCATCAGTGGGGGTAGCCGAAGCATGGAGTTGTGCTCTCTACTGCTGCTGGGTAGGCAGGGGGCACATCGCCATGGCAGCACGGGGCTCCTAGGGGAAGAGCAGCAGGGTGGGGAGCCCCAAGCCCACAGTGGGTTGCCCATATCCACTCCTCTCAGCATGGCTTGGCTCCGGCCATGCCGCTGGCATGGGGAGGAGGTGAGGTGGGAGGCAGGCACGTGTCCTGCCTTTACATTTCAAAAAGGTAATCACCCTACTCTTTCATAATTCCTGGACCATCACAGCTACAATATCATTCCAACCCTACCAAAAGAGTTTTCTCTATGAATTCACAACGTCTCTTTAAAATCACAGCCCCTTTAGAATTTTTTTCCATTTGAACTTATGTTTTGGGTATTAAAGTACTTCCATCCTTCCTAGCTATAGCACTATTCTAGATAGGATGAGCTGATGGAAAACTTTTGAACCATTGCTTCATTTCTGATCTAGTCTACAGGAATTCAGATTACTCTGATGCTGAGCACTCACATTACTGGAGGACTAATAGCAGCAATAGGTTAATAAGACCAACACAGCTTGGCACATAAAGAAATCATCTCTCAACAACAGTACATCACAGGTGCCCTAGAAAGTATGATCAAGGGGAAATCCACATAGGGGTCACACTGGTGGGAGCAGGACTGGAATCTGGTTCAGCTAATGTATTAAATACCTCCTAAAAATAGCTCATTGCAAATAACAAGGGATGATTGGAATCCAAGAATAATTCACAATTTTATGAGATTATAAACAACATGAGAACCTTTTACAGCAAAAGGAAATAGTTTTTCACATCCAGAACGTTACTTATATTGTTACCCAGCTATACTGCTGTTCTTCCAGTATTTCTGTTCCTTTTGTTTAATATTAGACAACTTAAAGTATAAATGGAAAATGAAGGTTGTTTCTTCTGTCAGTGAAGTGAGCTAGATTTTCCTACATCTTCTATACAGCCCAGACTTTGCCCGTGTGGGGGTTCAATAAGAGTTTCAGTCCCTGCACGCCCTCATACATTTGACATGTTGCATCTGTTCATTGCATCAAGATTCTTGAGTGCTCCTTGGAGTTGTGTGTGAAGTGGTTACCAAGCCCCTCCCCTCCCAAAAAAACAAAACCAAAAATATCAGTCAGATTTTCTAGAGATGACAGCAATGCAATCCTTTTGGTCCTACCCCCTGCTACAAGCGATGCCTTTTTTTTGTTACATTCGTTTTAAGAAAAAAAAACGAAAACAAGTAAAGCAGATCCTGCCACCCTGCAATTTATCCTGACTAGTAAAATAAAATCCCATCATGGGATATTTAGAAGTCAAAAGAGACCAAACTGACATATTGGAAATATTTCCTTCAACCAAGGGGGCGTCCAAACTAAAGTAAACAAGTGTGCCACCTAGTGCTTTCATAGCTTGAATGAAGGACAGCAAATGTGATAGGTCAAGCAAGTAAGTCAAAATAATCACTCTGTCCAGCAGTTGTCTGAAAAGTAAGCCACATTGTGGAGTCAATTCCTAAACTGGAAGTACTTACAAGGACTTTCACACACAGCTCATTATAACTTCCTGAATAAAGGAGAGGACCCAAACCTACTTAATTAATTAGATCCAATGATGTGGGAAATACAAGACGAATTCTTAAAAAAAAAAAAAAAAAATTTAACTTCGTGAATGTGGCTCATGGGAGGTTTTTGGTGGAGCAGGTAGGAGATCTTCATTCTTCTTCTTCTGCTTTGAAACTAATATTCTTTAGGAAATTATGTTCAGAGAGCAGCCTAGCAGGCTGTAGTATAGGATTGTTAAGAAGCAGCACTGATTTGACTTTGCACTGCAGTTTATATTTCAAACTTTTAAGCAGTTGTCAGGGATAAGAGTTCATCTCACCTGCACAAAAAAGGAGCTGGACATTTCATTTATGAAACTACTGCAAAGAGGAGGAAGACTAAAGAAAGGGACTTTGAAATCCATGAAATAATTAAACAATCTTTTTTTAAATTAGGAGAAATCCTTCACAAGAAGAAATATAGTTCAATAGATGCATTTACTTCATCAAAACAACATCGATACTACCTCTTTTTCTGATTGAAAAATTACATTATTGACTAGAATAGGAAAAAAAACCTACTTAAATCACACTCCAAGGAGCAGTTAGCTAATGCAGAAAACACTGAACCTTTTTTATTAAATATAATATTTGTTGTTCTGATTGGCCCTCAAAAAAAGCAACAAATCAGAGCCATTACAGCTAGGCAGCAGGCTGTCTCCTCAACAAGACCAAAATGAAAAGATGATAAGTGATGTCTTGTGTTGCAGATCTCATATGAAGGAAACTTCTGTTAGAACCTGAAACTGCACCATCTTTCAGAGGGCAGTGACAGAAGTGACATTTGTTACATGACTGGCACCCTGAAAGTGCTCTACAACCATGCCACAACACTTGTGCACAGCTGCAGTGTATTTAAAAGTGGCCAGTCATGTGACAAATTAACCCTCATTTAATGAGGGAATCAGATGGAGGTGCTCCAAAGCAAAGTACCTCTGTCAGTCTCTGAGTGCAATGGGGCTGGGCTGATAAAGCCACCCTGGCCCCCAGTGCCGTCTGCAAAAAGGGAGGGGAGAGAAGGGAAGAAGGAGCTGCAGGCTGGGGTTTGCTCAGAGTGTGCTGGAATGAGGCAGGTGGATTGGAGCCCCTCGCCTCACAGTCATCCCCTACAGACACCTCCTCACTCCTGCCCCACTCCAGCTCAGGCCGAGCAAATCCCTGCAGCTCCCTCCCTCTCCCCCATCCTCCCTCCTTTCCTACAGATAGCACTGGAGCTGGGAATGAGGGGTGGGGCTAGGGGAGAATGGCTGCTCCTCTGCTGGATTGGCTCCAAAGTGGAGCTCAATCCCTACCTTCCCCACTCCCAACCCAACAGCAAATTTCTGTTGGGTTGGGCGGCTCACTAATGGTGCTTTTTGTAAAATGCCATGAGTTAGAACAGGAAGCTGTACATCTGTCAGCACCCACAATGTAATTTTCTAATAAGTGACTATAGGAAATTCAGGACCACCATGTATTTGGATCAGAGAGATACAAAGCTGCAAAATACTCTCTCCAGCTGCACGTTTGGCTAACATATTAAGGTGCTTATGTTTAACAACTGGGTCTTTGAGAAAGCTGTAGCGTATTTCAGAGGTGGGTGTTCCCTTTGTGCATGATTCTAAATAACTTCAGAGGCCTAGAATGACGTTTTTACCTTCAAGTTGCATGCTCAGCAATAGAAATATGTTGTCCTCTGACAGAATGGTCCAGTACTATGAACTATCACTTAAAATGCTTTACATTAAGGCTAATTACAGACAGTCAAAAAGCTCAAGGCTGTAATAATTCAGTCTCTGCAGGTTAGTCTTAGCTACATAGACTGAACCAATAAGCAAGTGAACAGACGTCCACTTTTGATTCTGGAAATGTAGCCACATGCCTGCAGTGGCTCAGGCTAGATGCTGGGGGGCACTACAGCACACCTCCCTGCTTGGCTAGAGCAGACATCTTGGGCCAAGGCTAGGCCACCCACCTTGCAAGGGGAGGCAGGGCTTGCTGTGGAGGTGCAAAGGATCCTGGGAAGCTGGGAACTGTGAGCTAATGTGAAGCTGGGACAGTAGTTCAATAGACCAATTTAATCTAAACCAGTTAAGTCTGATACTACATCCATCCAGGTTCATTTTAAACCAGTTTTTTGGAAGCAGTTTATGTGCACTGAATTTCTGTTGTATTACAGATTTGAGTTGGTTTCTGATCACTTATACAGGTTTATGTGTAATTTCTGCCTCGGAGTAATCCCATTATTGGGATGAATAGGATCATTTAGCTCAGAAAGCACGAGGGTTTGTAGGAGTAGGATCATAGTATGGATGTACATTGCACATACAAGCAGTCCCATTGAGGGTCAATGTAATAATACTCATGGGTGCCAACTCAGTCACATGCATGTGTGTTTCTAGGACTGTGATTATGTCAGAGCAAAGAATCAGATGTGTTGTAGCACACGCTTGTACCACTACAGTGGTAATAGGTAAAAGATGAATAAAAAGAGAGCAGTCCTCTAGAGCTTCAGGGGATTTGTATTTTACTCTGTAGTGATCTATGGAAAGAATCACAATTTCTGATAATACGAAAAATTCAAGACTCTTTTGACTGCTGTTTTCCCCCAAACTGTCCTTTTTGCTGAGAAAAGCAAAGTTGTTAAGACTAGTTTACCAAGCAAAAATACCTACTTTTCAACTCCCAAGTTAGCTATTTGAATATCTTGGTCCTGCAGCTGAACAGTCAAACTTTGCATACATGTTTTAATTAGAGGTAAGATGAGCACCTACTGTTTGCCTTTACAGTATATCTGGTTCGTGAACAGCAGGAGCAAGTTCACCCAACACAAATGTTCAGTTTGTGTTGCTTTGCTATATAATTTCAGCAGAGAAGGCTTTGATAACAATTAAGCAACAACATTCACAGCTGAAGAGACCCCTAGATTTTATAGAATACAGTAGCTAGTGTTTTATCTTCTTTGCCATATCCCGTCAGAAGCTGCATTGCACAAATCATCAAAAGAATCCATCTTACACTTGTTTCATGCTGAAAACATAGGGGGTCTATTCTCTCAGTGAGGCGTAGCTGAATAAATCTCCTAACTCCCATTAGCTTTTATGGAGGTTGAACATGTAAATATTCTGTACCCTGATAGGTGAACAGACCCTTAGAGAGTGGTATTCTATTATCTGCTCAGAAAAGTGACTA
>NW_017729029.1:52148156-52165071 GCF_001723915.1 Gavialis gangeticus
TAGGGGGTCTATTCTCTCAGTGAGGCGTAGCTGAATAAATCTCCTAACTCCCATTAGCTTTTATGGAGGTTGAACATGTAAATATTCTGTACCCTGATAGGTGAACAGACCCTTAGAGAGTGGTATTCTATTATCTGCTCAGAAAAGTGACTATCAATTAATGCAGCAGTGTTCAAGGTACACTAGACTCATTCCAGAAACTGGTACAAAAGGAAAAGAGAACAAATATCTGGAACATTAATAGTCAGGTGAAAAGCAATGGTTCACTAAGATTGGAGTTACCAGTCAAACAAAAAACCTAACCCAAGTTTTAATCCATATTTAAAAGTAGTATAAGGAAATACTTCCTCATTTGAAGCTATTAATATTCAAAGAAAAGAAAAAAGGAAAAAGTACTTGGGAACAGATTTCACATATTAAATATTAAAAATATTACATGTAAAAATATAGTGGAAACAGAATACAAAATTGCAAATCAAATGAACCTTCTGATAAAGGAAGAATATGCCGGTTGAGAATTATCAAGTTTTATATCAGCATAGTGCTCTACAAAAAAAGTGATATTTTAAGAATTACGGGTCAAATCTTCAACTGATGTAAACCAGTTTAGGTTCAATGAAACCAGTAGTCCAAAGTCAGCTCATAGCAACTGAGGATCCAGTCATATATGTTGCATAAAATTAAAAGTATGGTTGTAAACTTTCATAAAACTGAGCATTTAATTCTAACTATGCCAGACCTTTCAAACAACTCTTGACAAGTGGAAAGCTTATAGTCTAAAGTGTCTAGTGAAACACTTCTCTCTGTTCCTCCAGTCTTAATTTTAGAGTCAACTAGAGTTACTCCAGAAATCCCATTAGTAAAACAATGGCAAAAGAAAAATACCCTTAGAGCACATGAATCTATTTTTGGTTCTCTTGGGAACTACAAAGAAAAATGTGTATAAATGAACTCTTGACGTTAGTGTCCAGAATTCAATACAAATATCAATCAATCATAAATACAGTAATGCATCAATAAAAGGGCACAACATCCAAGTCAGGCATGGGCTTTTCTTTCTTTTTCTTGGTTAACGACCTGATTGAGAATAACAGATTGCTCTAGGAAGAGCACAGAAGCAGCCGCCAAAAAGACATCTGCTGAGCTTCTCTCTGGTGAATCCAATACGGTAAGAGGAAGGTGACTGGACTATTTGGGTAACTGGGGTATCACCATCAGCACAGCAATGAATGAGTGAGACAGGCTCATGTAGACTCACACAACCTAGAGCCGATTCTACTGAAAATCAGAACAGGAATAAGAGGTATGAGCCTGGAAAATTCTGTCGCTGGGTTTTTCTTGCCTTTTAATGTACAGATTATGGGTTGAAAAAGGCACTTACATCTTTACCTGACAGCAGATCATTTAATAAAACCAAATTTCTTTAGCATCTATAGTCGACAGTTGTTCACACCAGTTAGAGCTCATCCCAGTCTCATCATATCATACCTTGTTTCAACATACATTTCTTAACTAACCCTACTACTGAAGGCATTATAGTAATCTTCTGAGCCCACTTTGGGTATCCCCAATTATGCCTTTTGTAAGTAACCTCAGTTCTCTTAAACTACAAGAGATTTTCAAAATGAAACCTGCACTAAAACTGTATTAAGGAGAAGCCTCTGAATTTACAGCATACAAGGAAGCATAACTTAGTGTATCATTTCATATCCTGGCTGTCAGAGACACAACATTTTTATAATACATGTATTGTATGCATGCCAGTGTGAGATGAATAGTCCTGTAACTATAATCAATACAGTTCATTCAAACAAATGGCAATAGCATTTCAGACAACTGGCAATTTCATCAGTTTTACCAGGCCGTCCAAAAATAAACAAGTTCAGATGACTGACTGATTTCTACACTTTTCTATAAATAACGCTCATCTGGTTTGTTTTAGGGGGCATCATTAAGGATGGCAGAAATCTCTTTTTGGTACAAAAATTAGTGAGAAGCCTGCCTGATTTCTAAAACCTGAAAAAGTGCTAAATAATTTTGTTGTATTAATAAAAATCCATTACAAACACAAAGGGGAATATTTCCACAGTGAATACAATCCGGCCAGTGGGGTCAAGGTTTAGCAACAACTCCAAAAGTCAGGGCCAATTCACTGAATGCTTCATGCAGTGATCTGAGTGGCCTTGGCCCCGGCCCAGGTTTGAGGACAAGTGGTTAAAATATGGGTCTGCACCAAAATTCTCATTTAAAAATGACTTCAATGTTAAGCATGGCAGCTTCAAATGGAGTCTCTGAGATGCAAACAAGTCCTATTGCTTGAAGAGAAGCAGAGTAAAATTCAGACTGGAGGGTTGAAAGCAAACTCAGGCAGATAAAAAAAACCCCAATGTTCACAGTCTGTTTGCAGTTCCTGTGAAGTGAAAAAGCTTTGCTTATTGAGCTCTATATTCTCCTCTCCGCAGACTGCAAGAAAGGAGCAGCCCTCATCTGGGTTGCCAAGGTCTGACAGAGAAGTACAATTACACACACACCCCCAGCTCTCTAGTATTCAGGCCCTAGCTCCAAATCCCATTCAACCTGGCCACAATCTGTCCCAGTTCCATACAACTGGGGATATCAAGCTAGGATTTAGAGTTCTGCAAACACTTTCTTCTCCTGCAGAAAACCCCCAGATCACTAGAGTTTATCAGGTTCTCTCTCAATTTTTTATTTTATTTTTACCCGTTGGTTCTGAGCGAACTGCACTTCCCCTAGGAACAGAGAGGACAGTCCCATCAAGCAGCACTGAGCTTTTCATTCCCCTCTTCCAGGAGGTGCTGATGCTGCCATAAGACAACTGCTGAGTTTGATATGCCACAAAACTGTAGCAGTTGCTTTTTCATACAGATGCCCGGGGAATGGGAGCCAAGGTCTCCATCACTCCCCTACAGCACATGGAGTAACCTTCCACTAGGTGAGCTTTGCAAAGGTGCCTGGCCCCTTTAGGCAGACTGTCCAGTAGGAAGCTAAACAGCCTTCTTTGACACTCATTTGAGTTTGGAAAGCCACAAAATTTCAGAGGGCTCATAAGGCAAGTGGAACTTGAGTTAAGCATCAACACTATGAAATAATCCCTTTTACCTTTGCTAATGCTCAACCCTTCTTTTTCGATTCTGGCCATCACAAGTAAAATTTAAGCATCAGCACATTCAAAACTTGCAGCCTTGCATCTATGGAATAGGTCAAGACATGAGCTTATCACACCACAGCAAATAAGCCCATCTGCTGCACATTTCTGGCATGATGATGATCAATAGTGCAAAGATTAATAACGTTAACTCCAAAATGCTCAGAATTAGGCAAACTCTCCAGACTGAATGAATACTGGGCGCACAACCCTGTTGGCGATATTGCCTCAGGGTCTCTGAGGACTCAGAGTTTGCAAGTTGGAGGAGTCTCTCTTGCAGTCGCGAAGTCAACAACTCTTTCAAAAGAAAGCTTTGAGTGTCATTTTTGAAAGTATCAATATCTGCAACATATTTATAGGGAGATCCTAGATCTTTGAGAACTGGTGCATTTTTCCAGCTTGCGGATTTGTGTTGTCCTACTCATTATTATTTAAAAATTACATTGGCTTAAACATGACTAACCTATTTTCTAGCCATTGCTACACTGAGGATCAATCTGTACAATAGCAGCTGCGATTGCTGTTCTGTCACATTGCTTGCTTCCCAAGGAAGTGAATATTAAACTGCACTGTAGCTGAACAGTTAAAAAAAAAAAAAAAAAATCAAACAAACAAACCTGGGCATTGGATGATTCAAAGAACAGCTAACAGGGCATATAAAGCCTTTCAGTTCTAGGTAATGACCAAGAAAGCAATGTAGGGTGGTAGTAACTGATTCAATGATGCACAAAGTGAACATTTCTTAGCGGACAGCAGGTAACAAAAACCACAGCCCTACAACTGGCACTAATTGACCCCTTTCCTGCCAGGCTCAGCAGATAAGTTAGACAGTAGCATCTGCACTACAGACCCTTCTCATACAGAACAAAGCCAAGCAGCCACCTGATCATTGAGCTGCTTTGATAATAATACTTTACAGTTCTACAGTACATTTCATCTGGAATTGAGACTGGCAGGGCACCTTGGCGATACTTAAACTGCTGCTGACTTTCCTGTACCTGGTATGTAGAAAGAGAATTCAGGACATTCAGGCACTTTTTGCAAATGCTCAATATTTTAATATATATATGGAATAGCTCAGCTCAGTCTCCGAGACACTGAAAGGATTAGGTCAACTCTGACATGCAATGATCCTTTGTCTTCTTGAAGGCTCAGTTAATGATCAATAAATGACACAATTTTGACTGCCCAAAAGATTTGGGACACCTTAAGGAATTATAACACTGTAATTAAAACACTGATATAGTCTGAAGATAGGATCAAATGCCACCCAGCAACCCACATGACACGTAAGACACATGCTTTAAAGCACCACATAGTACAAAAAAGGATTCCATATAAACAAAGCTTGCAAATCTGTCTAAAAGGATGTTACATGCACATCTGAGTGAAGGTACAAGGCAAGACAAGTCATTCCAGGGTAACAGACGCGGGAACTGATTAATCAAACAGTACTTATTAACATGGGGAATCTGCAGCCACTACTAACAAAGCATAAACATTTTTTCCCAAAAAAGTTTGTTTGGGGAATTTAGCAAGTGAAGAATAAGGTATCCAAATGAAGTTTGAAGGAAATAAAGAAGCATATTTGGTAATTACCCAAACTGAAATTAGATTGGGATATCAAGGTAGCTCCACTCTGCATGGAAAAAAAAAAAAAAAAGCTCTCTTGACCACAGTTGGTCAAAGCAACTGTGTCACAAGTTTATGCAGAAGGCTAAAGCTGTACTTAATAGACTGTACCAGATAAGCATAAGCTTCCATGAGCAAGAGCTCGCTTCATTGAATACTATGAAAGAACATGCCGAAGTTTGTTTAATCTATAAACACAGAGGAACATGGTCCACTGTCCTATTGGCTTTGTCCTCACTCAGAGGGACAGAGCCATCTACTTCAATCACAGTACCACTTTACCTATGCAGGTAAGCGCCACCAAGTGTTATTTGACTCCCATTAAAATCAATGACAAAACTCCTGCTGATTTTAATGAGGTCAGGATTTCACCCAACCCTTCTGTACATCAAGTTGAGGTTGCAAAATCCAGAAACTGGAGCAGACATAGAAAACAGAAATGAGGGCATGGATACCGAGAAAAAAAAAACAACCCGTTGCATATTTGGAAAACAACACAAAAACCAGAGAAATGGAGAGTAAGTGAAACAGGCTAAAAGCTAGGTCAGTATTCTGCACTGAAGAATGCTTGATTTACGAGCGTTTCAACTGAAAAAAAATCTTTCTTCAGCAGATTCTGCAGCCTATTACAGATACTTCTGAGGAACTCACTGCCATTTACACGGCAACATGACAGTGTGAACTTTTTGTGACATTCTCCAGAGTTTCAAAAGGAAAGCATGTCTAACATTACACTGTGGGCCATTTGTTCTCATACTGGTTCCATACTAGTTTAACTGCATGAGTTACTCCACATTTACATGGGGGTAAATGAGATCAGAATCAGACTCAGCATGCCCGTGGACCACCTGTTTTTTTAATCTGTGCATCTGGAAGGGCCATTTTTTTTTTTTATAAATAGTGCAGCAGTGAGATACAAGTATATTTAGGTCTCAAAAGTCGTCTCAGAGTTGCCAGTATGCATCACTGCATGTGATTTACAACTGTTTTAAAGCACAATAATATGCTAGGTCAGTGAGGTATTCCCAGTGCACATGAATGTATATTCTTCTAACAGAACATCTTAAGTGGTACAGAGCTTGGAAACTGTATTTAGTCTGGAGATACCCTAGTTAGCTCTAAATGAGACAGACAGAGTAAAGCAGGCTAGACAGTAAAACAGAAATACAGATATGGTAATCTATGCTCCTCAACCCAACAAAATCCAATTTTATGGACCCTACAGACGCAATGCAAGGCCCACCTATTTATTTAGGGCTTTGTGGTGGACTGGATAGATTAGTTTGCAAACTCTCTCCGTGTGTGTGTGTGTGTGTGTGTGTGTGTAAAATGTGTGTGTGTGTAAAATGTGTGTGTGTGTGTAAAATAAAATAAAATAAAATAAATGCAAAAAAGTACAGGATGCTTCTTCCAAAATGCAGCAAGTTATCTTCCTTCATCCCATTTTACTATGTGCCATTAGGAAAATATTTTCAGTGAAAAGTTTCTCTCACCCAAATAATGATTCAATTTCACTGGAATATTTCAGAAACTCATGCTGACTTCACCAAATGGTTTCAGTCAGAAAAAAATAACATTTTCAAGAAAAGAAAAAAGGCCATCCAACCAAATACCCGAAGTGTTTCATGTCTACCTTTTGACTCAATTTGTAAAAATGAAGCTTCACATTGACAGTTCAGTTGTGTTAGAAAAACTCTTTAACGTTTAACAAAGTTAAAAAACCAATGGTTTTGTTTGTTTGTTTGTTTTAAAACAATTAATTTTGGGTTGATCCAAAACTACTACTACTTTTTCATTTTAAATTTTTCATAGCTACAAACGAATTGAGCAGAGGGGGGAGGAAGGGAAGAAGAAGAAAGAAACAAAAATAAATCAAACACCAATACAGCTATAACCACTAGGGCTGTGCAAACCTCTTCAGTCACTGATTTGATTCAGCGGAGATTCGGCCCGATTTGGTGGCAGAACCTCTGAATCCAAATCAAATCAGGAGACCTTTTAATCTCTCTGAACTGAATCAGAACCCAGAGTGCTCGGCAGCAGACCTGGGAGTGGACCAGAAGCATTTCCAGTCCACTTCCAGGTCTGCTGGGGAATGCACTGGACACCCCCCCACCTCCTGGCTCAGGAACTGGTGGCTCCTGGATCTAGGGGTCCCTGGGGTACCTCTGCAGCTGATCGCTGAGCCTGGGGGTGCCCCCCAGCGCACTCAGTGGTGGATCCAGAAGTGGACCAGAAGTACGTCCAGTCCACTTCGGGGTTCACTGCCAAGCACGTGGTGGGGGGAGGGGAGGCGTGCTCCTGTGGGATGCTCCATCCAACCCCACCATCACAGCGTTCACGAGCCATGCCTGGTACCTCAGGGTATGCAGAAAAAACATTTCAAGCTGTGTTTATGGCCAAGTATGCTTGATGGGAAGGAATCTGAAGTAAACAGGGATAGCTGGGATTGCATATTTCTTCTTAACAGGCTAAAATATCTCATGCAGTCTTAGTCATGTTACCAAGAAATAGTAACAGAAACAGACATCTTTAGATAAGGATTTAAAAAGAAAAGAAAACAAAGCTATTTTGAGGGCTCAGTCATGCAGCATTTACTCAGGGAAGACTCCTGTGACACCAGTGCACTAATGGTGTAGGGACAATGGCTGAACTAGGGATCAAACACTTGAATAAAACAATATATACATATGTACACATCAAAGTATATTAAACTTAAAGGGTGATTTACAATTCCTAACTATCGGCTCGATTCCATTTCAGATTTAGAGCAAGGTTGGACCTCAGATCAGTAGTTCACAAAACAAAGAATGCTAATTAGCTTCCGTCTAACTATTGGGAGACAACAAATGCATATACACTTCAGTTTGACGACTACCATGTGTCATTAGAAACTGAACTTGGTGACATCGATTATGAAGCCCCAGAAAAAAAACAAAACGAAACATAACATCCTGCATGTTTTTCAGGAATTAATTTGACACAGCAGTCAAGTTTAGGTAGCTCAGGGTAGGCTCACCTGCTGAAAAAATAAATGAATTACCTTAAAAATAGATTTTAGAGTCTGCATCATGCTTACAAACAGAGCCAGGTCATGATACAGCAACTGTGAAATTCTTTACAATCACTTGGTTACTCATTTGAAAAAAACAATTAGGCCCTGCATGGAAATACTGATTGAAAAGCACTGGTCCTGCCAAGGGCTGAGGGCCCTCAGCTCCCCTGCTCCTATTAATTTAACTAGGAGCCAATGAGAAGTCAATGAGCTAAGTGTGCTCAGGGCATTGTAGGACTCAATGTTAGGTCTTATGTCAACCTCTCAGCAGTCTGAGAATCAGGATTCTTATTGCCATGGTCTTCTGTGGGATTCATTCTTCACCAGTGTGGTCAATAGGTGTTTTGTCATCCATCTGCTCAACAGCCAGACTGAGCTATAAGTTCAACAGCTGCCATGGTTGCCAACTCATAGAGACTCAGTTCCCTAATCTGAGGGTCATTTCAATGCTAGAATTAGCCAACAAACTACACTTATGTTCTCCAATGGCATGGCATTGAGAACTCTACGCAGTACCTGGAATCTCCAAAAGCATGACTAATATTTAGACATCCTTCCTCTGACTGACATCTCTGAAATAGAAGTCAGGAGGAAAAAGAAAGGCAACCAGCCACAAAAATCACTTGCACTATGTATCTTGCTAATTAACCACCACAGATTCCGATTTTAGCACCATCAGCACATCTCAATAGGGGAAGCCAGGATCCAACAGTGCCTCTAGTAGAGATGGTTTCTCCTCCCAACAGTCAGGTAAGCATATGGCATGCAGGCCTTCTTCCACAGCCCATGAAAGACCTGTGTTGTAGGAATGTAGACTAGGCCTTAAGTATGGAGCCGTGAATGTGGAAGGCAGGAAACTTTACTAATGAAGAGGAGCTCTCCTCCCCTCCAAGAGCATCACAATTTTCAGGTGGAAAGCTGCAGATTTTTCCTTTGGGCAGCAACAGGCTGGTCCACTATACAGTTGGAATATGTGCGGTTCTGGGACCATCCTAAGGCTGTACATGTTATTTTGGCAAGGATGCAAAGGGCCAGATCCCATTCCGCTGATTAGGCAGCTAAGTGGCACTTAGCTGTCTAAGTTTCTTAGGGCAATTCTATTCCACCCTGCTCGAATCCTTGAAAAAAAACTGTTGCCATGTCTACATTTGAAACATTTCTTCATTTTAGCGTTAAGACTAGGTCACAAAAAGGAGGGAGGAGAAGAAAGAGCCACCCCGTCTTCTGCGTTAACTGTTTTTCAGCAACATGAGCAAGGGGACCCCACAGGGGGAGGCACAAAGAAACAGTGGCTGCTGCTCCAGTCAATAGGCTGCAGAAGTTTCTAGAGGAGGAAAGTGTTACTATTCTGAAGTAGAACAGGAACAACATTCAGCACGTATTATTTCTCCGTGTTATTTAGGGACAACCTCAGTTTCATGGCCATAGGCAGGCGCAGGATTTTGAAAAAGGGGTGCAGATGGCGTGGCACGCAAGTCACAGATAACACATTTCTTTCTAGTTAAACAGAAACTAGATGCTTTACCAATATGCTAGGGGTTTATGCTATATTATTCACTGTAAGATCAAAGCCAAAACAAATATAAATTAAATTGGAATGTGCACTAATTTGCTAGATTATTCAATGTAAATAAAAACCAAAATAAAATTGGCAAAAACAGTCAAAAAGAATAGTGTTTCATTAATCCTGTAGTCATCACAGTTAAATATATATCTCCTATTCAATTTGTAAAACAAAATCTTGAGCGTCTTGACAGTGCCTCCAGAACATCACTGTGAGTCATTTCTACACCTGAGTTAGTTAATATTTCCACACCTGAATTAAGGTTTTTAACTAGAGTTAAAAACAGTCTGCAGGGATGCAAAATAGAAGACAGACATTACCAGGAATGTCCAACAGCAAAATAGCAGAAGAAAGAATAATCTGAATCGTACAACATCAAGGCCATTAAAGGGGAGAGAGGGTAGAGTGAAGAGATTAGCAGGAATTGGGTAGATTATAAATGACATATGAAGTCAACTGATTCCCTAAGCACAGCCTGAATAGAAATGCTGCTGACCCTCCCAGGCAGCTGGTTTTGAAGTTTGGGTGGAGCGGGAATCAAAGGGGAGGGTGCAACTTAACCACTGCCCCCTGCCTGGATCCACCCTCAACCACGGGTATATCAAATTCACAAAAATACAGAAGACAGAAAAAGACCCAGTTATGGCTGAAAGCACTGATTATCTTCTAAAAGCTTCCACAAACAATGACATCATCTAAATCATGATTTATATACCAAAATGTGAACATTAACCCTTTCCAAAACAGACATGTCTCAGAAACAGTACTTGCAGATAGTTTTTTTTCACTGAGCTCACTACAAAACTAACACTGACTTACCAATAACACCTGACCAGACTCTGCAATGACCCTTAACTAGATCTGTGAAACAGACATGACAAAGTGGGCATTTTAAACTTTTTAAATAGGAAAATATGAAATTGCTGGATTGTGCGAGAGAGAGAGAGAACCCACCTTACTGATGTGCCGTCAAGAACTTCTTACAGGAGAACCCCACTTCCCAAGCTTTAAAGGGCTTGGCCTGATGTCCACTGAACTCGTAGGAAAGAAACCTACTGATGCTAATGGCTTTTTGACCAGTTTCCAAGACCTCTCTCAATAAATTCTTTTGAAAAGCCTTTTGCCCATTGGTCAACTCATCATAAGGGACTCTCCATGTTCTTCTGGAACTGGATTGTTTTAAAACTGTCAGGGATTAAAGTTCAACCCTTCCCAGGAGAGGGAGCCGTCTAGTCCCACTGGAATAAATAAGACCATTTGTTGAGCTCTTCAGACCTTGTCCCAGAACCAGTGTAAATTGAAAGGCAGTCAGCAGGATTCTGCGTAGTGTTCGTTCATTTGGTAAAGTACCATGCACACTTACAGAGCGCAGTATACAAATATTTACTCAAATTGGATTTCTCCCTCAGTCTGTACAGTATCAAAGGAATTAAATCATAACAACTAAAAACAAAAAACAAAAAACCACACACACACACACACACACAGAGAGGAGAGGAAAGCTATTCTGTCCATTTTAAAATCAAATTAAAAAAATATTAATAAAACTTCATTTAAAACATCACGGTTCCTTGCTAACACTAATAAAATCACCATAAGCTTAATAAGAAACTCTCTTCTCTTCCATTAAATAGTTATAACTTTTAGTTGGAAACAACTTTTTGCTGTCATTCCATAGACTCCAAACTACAAAAGCTTTAACAATTGATTGAACATGGTATTTTTCTTTCCAACAGAATGGTAAAATAGAATGATCCGCAATTTCCACAGCAATAAAGCTATTTGTTTAATCTGTTCAGAACAAGATTATTTTGAAAGCACATTTCAAAGTGTTTTGCCAAGACTGAGGACTGAGACAACCCACAACCCATTCCCTATAAAAGCTAGGAAGGCAATTAATCAGTCTTTACAGAAAGCCCCAGGGTTGGGCCTAAACTTTGCTTGAGCTTGAGAGAGACAAGGGTAAGTCCTGACTGACCATTTTCAGCATCAGTGTCCTTTGCCAGCTGGCCAAAGAGAACAGAGATGCAAGGAATGCACGTTGTCTTCCCACTGGCAGAAAGAAATACTGAGATATGCCCAATAAAAGAACATGTGCATGTGTGTGTGTGGTGGGGGGGTATGTGCATGTATATGCTATGTGCTGGGGGAAAAGGAACAATATACGCAGGAAATAGCACCTCTTATCATTATAGAAATAGACACAACAGAAATGATATTGTGGTGGCCAAAATCAGGTGCTGCTTCTATGAAATCCTACCATATTTCGTTTCAGAAGATTAAATACAGATGAAGGGAAGTAGAATGAAAAACAATATTCAACCAAAGACACATGTGCTACACCCAAGAAAGTACCTAAACAAATAGTTAAATGGATCCTAGCAAATTAGGATAATTAGGTAATTATACTCTTCTTCCTCTCTCTTTGGTTTTTTAAAAAATGAATGTCTGTGGTAAAGATAGTACACATCATCATTTGTTAAAATATAAGGAGAGAGACTCCTGGGTTTGAAAGATATAAGAAAAATGACTTAGAAAAATTAATGGGATAGGAATTTACAGCTGATAGGTTAGGTTGAGTTAGGAGAGAGTCTGTGGATTAATTCGATTCTGTAATCAAAGTCCTTTTCTCTCTGACACATCCCAACACCACCATTACATGATCAACAGATTTTTATAAAAACCTAATGCGTTCCCTAGAAAAATTCCATGGGGAATTACAGAAAGGTTGGGCTTGCTTCTCTAAATGTTTCTTGCAAACCGTACATAATCCAAGAGCACATTTGTTGGCTGTAAAGGTGTACAACAGCAATTTTTGCAATGACAGTGCAGAGAGGGAATATGAGATCTGTGTGCTAATGAGCTGACACTGCAGAGGCTAGAGCAATGTAGTATATAGTGCACTACAAGTGCAGAGCAGAAAGACACAGGCAGGTTATTTCTAGGGAATATGATCTATGGAACACAAAGCGTAATTCAATAGTAATACTAACATACTCTATTAGAGGTTAGCCTGTGAACCTGCAACATGCTTCAGTGATGAAGTTATACATTTGAGCTGTTTCATGCAAATTATTTTGATAAAGACAGCTCACTCTGTCTTGAAGAAATGATGTAACATCTGTGTTTTACCTGCTTTTATTTAGATTCAGCTCAAAATAGCTTCCTCAATTTTCATTTTCTCTGCAGATGGGTGAGCGCGTGTGTGTTAAAATACGTAATCACTCCACAAAAACCCACCCATAAAGTTTAACTCACTTTTCTTCTGAAAAAAAATAATTACATTCTCAGTTGAGTATTTGCATTCCTTCTCTATCTGTGGAGATCATACATCTGAATTAAAAAATAAAATAAATCGGTGGATGGATAGATTCTGTAGACATATCTGTCCTAATACTTAAGCAGGGTATTCAGAGAGTAGACAGGGAAATCTGATTATGCAGAGTTTTAGCTGAGCAGGGAGGGGATTGGGACAGAAAACTGCTTGCCTGTGAAGGAGTGTTTTTCCTCTGCAGGATACCTACCTGTTCAAGACATGCATGCACATGCCCTATACCTGCTATCAAAGTACTCCAAAACAGTGGAGCAACTGAATTCAATGGTTTATGGATGCTAACACACACGCTTGAGCAACACACAGGTCTTGTCACTCACTGCCCCCTCAATTTCTTGCCAGCGCACCCTCCCAAAGTCAGGCACACCGACTCTCACGGGCAATGGCAGTCTGTGGAGTCGCTGCAGGTTTCTCTCCTATGGATCCCTGCCAGTTGTAAGTTATTGATCACGAGCCCGGGTGACAGCACTTGAGACAATTGATTCTTATTTTCAAGAGGACTAAAAATGTTGTCAGAAGAGAGTTCTCTCGGTTATATGCCAGCACCCTGAAATTATCTACTACTCCATTAAGAAGTGATGATCTGATTGGGAATACTCAGGCCAGACAGCTTTACATGTTAGCCATGTAGTGTGATCAGCCATTAGGTTATCCCAGTGGATTGGTATGTATGAGCATTCTGACTTTCAAAGATAATTGCCTGCAGATCTGAAAAGAATGACAGCCCTTCTAGTTATTTATCTGTAGCTGTAAAGACCCAAGTGTTCAGTGGGATGGATTGTAAGTAGTATTTTTTTTATTTACAGTATATTAAACTGTTGGCATAGCTACCGACAAGGTCACCTTTTCATTTCCTTTCATCTATTTATTTACCCATGCTTACATATTGTTTAATATCTCCTTGCAGATTGATATTCCCTGTACTAAGGGGTCTCCAGGGATTTAACTTTTTCCAAATTTCACTGCACTAATATCTTCACTAGAATATGCAGCACCATGCTCAGGTCAGTACGGAAAACCAACTCGCACATTGCTAAATTGCCATCACTTTTGACTAGACAATGTGAAAAATCATTTCCTGTTGGAAGATTAGGAATACACTAAACAATACATTGGCTGTTTTTGAATAGGAGTATGGTTCACTTATCTTAGAGGGATCTGTAAAGAAGTACTGATAGAAGCTAAAATAAAAAAAAAACAATTAATAGTTAATAACCCTACCAGATTAATGTATTTAGTTTAAGTCCATATAATTGATATTTAGGAAACTATGTTTGAGATACAGCCTCTTGAAGGGATTACACTGATTAAGGATTAATAGTCAGATGTTTGTCGTAAAAGCTGTTGAGGAAGGATAGGATTAGTACAATAAGATGCAAAATACAGACATAAGATTTGGTACCTTTTAACACTTTGCCAAATATCATAACTGGGTATTATATAATTTTTAAAAAAAAACTTGTAAAAGTCCTAATCCAAAACCCTTCAAAAGGCTAGGGCTGCACTAACAGAAAGGAGTCACAAGGGGTATGCATTAGAAAGGCAACCCATGTATTTTGCAAAGATTTCCTTACAATCTACTTTTAAATTATTCTGTTTTCCACAAAATATTTTGTATGTGAAGGAGGATAAATTATATGGTTGTCTGGCCTTTCTAACAAAAAAATAATGCGTTTAAGTCATAAGGAGAGAGGCTGAATACAAACTATTGTGCCATAAACAAGGAAAAGTTAAGGGTTTGCACCTACGAAATTACAAAATCCAAGAACTGGCACTGTCCTAAACTTTCAAATTCTCAGTTGACAAAATATTACATAATAGTACTGTGCTTTTTTCCATAACATTTTTACTGTACCAACCAGGCTTCTTATTTATTGTACAAAGTTCTCTAAGATTTTAAAACAGCAGTTGGTACATTGTATTCATAAATTCTACGTCATACAGACAAATCTCTGTACAAACTGCATAGTACATCAACATATCTACAAGCAGAGCAGGGCAGGGTGGTACCTTGGAGACTTAAGTTGTGCAGAAATTCATAAGCTTTCGAAGGCGCCAGCTTCCTTTGTCAGATGCTGTAAGTCTGACAGAGCATCTGATGAAATAGGCTGTCACATATGAAAACTCATACATTTCTGAGCAAATTAGCCTGTAAGGTGCTACCCTGCCCTGCTTTCTGCTTGACTTCAGACCAATACAGCTAACTACCTCTGTCTACTCATTGAATTCATACACAGTTACCTAATGGTAACTATCCTTCCATTTGTGAACGTGCTGCGATTATGTTTAAAGCCATATACAAACTTCATTCAGATATAAAAATCACAAAATAAACGTTTAAGAACTTCTACAGATAATTTAATGCTTTCTTAAATGCAGAACCCATGCCAGCCTTCCAGAAAGGGGGCTTATTTTTCAATCCATACAAATACCCCTCAAAGCCATATTTTGAATTGATTACTATTAAAAAAAAACCCAGTGAAATGCAAGCACTGCTTATACTGAGCAATGTTTCATAATGCTAAGATCCCTTGCTTTAATAGTATTCATCAGTTTGTGGTCTCACTGGTTTTTAATCAAGATTTTCAGAGTAGGAAAGAAAGCTATTTTAGGACAGAAGGAGGTCAGTAAGCCCATCCAGTTCTGTCTCTTCAAGGTCACTTGCAAACAGCTTTTTCCATGTTTTATTTCTTACACTTGTAGTACTTGTCAAATTCTGCTTTTTCCTACAGCTAAGCTGTAGCCTTAACAAGAAAGTGGTATGTATCATCAGCACAGCTGTACCAACCCAAGACCACACATCACGCTTTGATAAATAATCTATTTTATCTCTACAAAGGAAACAAAAAACCCCCTAAACATTGACATTTTTAAGGGAAGAAATGTGGTGAAAAACTTTCCCTGCAATATTATCTAACCATACAATGCTCTAAATCCATTAAACCTGTTGTCACATGCACATTTGTTGCACTGCAATCTATGAAGTATTCATCCGAACTCCAATATATCAGGGAGCAGTTCAAAAAAATGCAACCAGGAACCCCAGTGCGCTAAATTAGGAGAAACATATATTTACTTACAAGCATTAGTCACTGAAAAACTGTTGGAGGAGTCCAGGTGGTCTACATGATAGTTCAAATGGAAGGGCTTTTCTGTGATATTTTGGTTTGTGTTGTATAACTGCACAGCAAAACGAAAAGCACTGTGCTCCTGAACAGTATTTCTCATGAAAAGTCCGCCTACAGTGAAAAAATACAAGGAAAAAAAGATATCTGAAAACAATTTGTTAGCAATATTGCGTAGAACAAGATACATGTACATAAGGGCCACATTAAGCAACACAGAAGAGAACAAGCTACAACAGGCACGCACATGTAAAATCTGCACACAGTATATGCATTAAACATATACTCCAAGATTTTCAAGCCTGAGTCCTTAAAGTCAAAGCAAGCTGTAGGCACCTAAATAAGAATTTAAAAAGTGTCCTGATATTCATGTATGGTAAAGAACACCCTCAAAATTACACTGAAGGCAATGGTAGCTGTTGCTCTTTCAAAGTGACACCTCTAAAAATCAAGCCACTTTTACTGAGGTGCTTAAATGCGGATTGGCAGCCTAAGTTGAGGAGCCTGGCTTGCTAAAATTTGGCTGTGCCCTAGACAAACCTCACACACAGATACAGCGCTAGTGACGTTCCCCAGCGCTGTGAGCAGCCTTTCCACAGACTGCCGCAAAGGTAGGAGAAAAATCAAGTTTAACTTGCTTGTTCTTCGACTTCCAGCACAGGCGGTCACACCTTTAGCGCTCGCCTTTATAGCTTCGTCTATACTGTTAACCTCTGGCGCCCCTCACCATTTCCTTTGCCACGTACAATGTTTTCCCTTGGGGGGATGATATCACAGGTCAACCCTCGCTGTCATTAGCCAGGCCAACACATAAAAACAGGCGTGCGGGAACGGCTCGGAGTCGCCAAGCCCAGACGCAGGGCACGGCTTGTGCAGCTAAGCACTACATTACGGCCCGGTCCCCCTACCCCGCCGGTGACATTGGGAAGCAGGCAGGCGATTGATTATTTCAGCCATGCCTTCGCTTGGTCCTCCCAAACCAACACAGCCCCTCTGCCTCTGCAAATGGCCCACGGGACCTGCCACCGCCGCCTGAGGA
>NW_017729029.1:52165715-52165917 GCF_001723915.1 Gavialis gangeticus
CCGAGGGAGGGAGGCAGCAACTCGGCTCAAGTTGCCCGCTTACCGATGCTGATGGTGTTGGGGAAGCCGCCCAGCGCCTCCGCCAGCAGCCCCGCCAGCAGCAGCAGCGCCCGCTGCCCCATGGTCTCCGGCGCCGGCGCTTCGGTGCCTACGAGGCGAGCGGGCGAGCGGGCATGGGCGAGGATGCCCCCGGCTCGCAGCC
>NW_017729029.1:52166624-52179245 GCF_001723915.1 Gavialis gangeticus
GGGCTGCAGGGAGGAGGCCGGGGCCCAGCGCCCGGGGCAAGGGCAGCCCCAGGCGGGGGGAGCAGGACACGCGAGCCCCCACAGCGCAGGGGCCGGCTGAAGGGGGCAGGCGTGGGCCGGAGGAAGAAGAGAGGTCTGCGTGGAGCCTGAAGTGGGGGCAAGACACAGAAAGTAGGAAGAAGAGGGGTCTGCGTGGAGCCCGAAGGAAGGGGACCTGCAAAGCGGGGGGAAGGTGGAAGGAGAAGGGGTTTCATGCTGCCTGAAGGGAGGGCATCTGCAAAGGGGGGCGGGGGGAGACGTGGGAAGGAGGAAGAAGAGGGGTCTTTGTGGAGCCTGAGAGGAAGGGACGTAGAAAGGAGGAAGAAGAGGGGTCTTCCTGGAGCCTGAAGGGGCAGATGACATGGAAAGGAGGAAGAAGAAGGGTTTTCATGGAGCCTGAAGGCAGGGGATCTGCAAAGCGTGGAGGGGGAGACATGGGAAGGAGGAAGAAGAGGGGTCTTCGTGGAGCCTGAGGGGAGGCGACCAGCAGACGGGGGGAAAGGAGGAAGAAGAGGGGTCTTTGTGGAGCCTGAGGGGAAGGGAGGCTGGCAGGGACCCAGGAGAGAGGGGGAAGCCACATGCAGAAGGAGGGAGCGCTGCCAGCAGCTGGGGTGGCCGTGTCACTAAGAGATTTCTGAGGGGAAGACAAAGGCGGTGAGGAGAGAAGAGGGGATGAGGGTCCCACGGGCTTTTTCCAGGGAGGCTGCCTGCTTGCTTTCCCTGGGCGAGCTGGTTTCATTCATGCCTGATGCCTAGAGGAGAAGCCTCCTTGCCAAGGACCAGCACATCCTGTCTGCGAGGAGTATCAGACCCCTCCAGACTGAAGCTCTAGAGGAGCGAACCCAGTACCATTTTGTTGTTTCATCTCTCGCACGTTATCAGGAGGAGAAACACAGAGCAACTGTCCTGAGCAAGCAGGATGTTGGCTGGCCTACACAGTGGGCTGCAAGATGTCAGACAGTCATCCCACGTGGCCTGTCTGGGCTGCCCCGTTCCTTAATGGGTACAAGTTTGTATCCCCCCGGGCTCACACCTGCTTGCAGGGCTATTGCACTGCACAGTTCTTTTAGGTGTGAATATTGCCTTCATGTCATGTTTATTAATGCCATGCTATACAGACCCCGCAGCTCTTCTTTTCACGCTGCTCTAAGGCTAATAGAATTGTAAAAAATGGAGATGGGAAAAGAGCTGTAGGGTCACCTCGCCAATCTCCTGAACCAAGGCAAGACTGTTCTTTATGTAATGCCTTCTGTTCATTGATTTCCCTAGGACATCCTTCCTCAGTTCCTCTGTTTTCATCACAGACTGTTATTACCTTTGAACTATGTTCTCTGTTAGGTAAATTAGGGATTAACATAAAGTGCATTTGGTCCTGCAGATTATAAGCATCTGTGGCCTCATACGCATTCAAACACTCTGCAAATCTGCTAACTGCACACACTGAGTGAAGGAAACAGCATTCACAAATTCAAATCACTGCCCTGTTGATAGCAGATAATGAATCAGCTGTACTAGCTCATTCCACAAAAGAGAAGCTGATAAAAGGTTTCCACCCAATCACACCCTTGGCCATGCACACTAGTCCTACTAAAGTTGCACACAGCCATCGAGTGCCGCATTGTGTGCTGTCCCTGTGCTTGACCAGTTAAGGAGGCAATTCTCTGAATGACTGAGTTGGAGTTGCATGCTGGAGGTCTTTTGTTCAATCCCCGCTATTGGCCAAAATGCCAGCTGTCACCCAGACCAGTGGTTTATCACAGTCCTTAAAAAAATTGGACCACGTGTGGTAAGGCTAAAGCAGTAGTACTCAACTTTTTTAGACTCAAGGCCCCCCTCAAGAGACTCAAAGCACCCCGTGGAAAATGCCAGCTCTTAGTTTTCATTTGTTTATTAGACAACAGGAAATAATAGAACAATTATTTTATTGCAAAGAACCCAGGATGGGCCCCCACAATGTGCTCATTCTGGATTAATTCAGGAAACATCTGGATTCCTATTTGAAAAGTTCGGGTTTATCACGGTGAATTATTTTTGCATGTGTAACAATGCTAACATGGCCTTGCACCCTGTGGCACCCTTTAAAGGTTCTTAAGGCACTCCAAGGTGCCACCCTAGGCAGGGTGCTGCAAGATCTTGGCGGAGAAACACTGGGTTAAATGTACAAATCCTATTGCTATATATAGTCCTTTCAAGCTCAAAACACATGACAAATATGATTTAGTTCATTCTTATAACATCCCACAGAAGGAGACATTAATGCCCATTTTATGGATGAGATACTTGAGTGGGAAAGTGACCCAAGATCACACAGGAAGGCACTCCCTGTGCAAAAATTAAGGCCATAAGAAATGGCAAAGCTTTAATCACTAGAGTGCACTCTCCTCTGAAGCGCCCTGTCGTGAACAGGCTGGTAAGAGCTGCAGACAGGTATGAATGGTAGAGGAAGCAAAAATGCTCATGCTCTTTATGAGCCAGTAACTCCTAATACTCTTCTGACTATTCACATTTCTGCCACCCCCACGGTGGTGACACTTTTGCCATGGGTCTTCCCCAAAATGTTCCATAGTGTTTTCCCAGTTTTATCCTCCTTGGCACTGCTTCCTTTGCTCTCCTCCATCACTGCATGTTTTCTCTCTCCCATTGCAGCTGTGCTGTAGGCTGAATGCCATCTGTCAGCAGACAACATGCAAGAAGGAATGAAGTTCAGCACCACGAATCTTAGGACAGAAGAAAAAGTAGGCAGGGGTGGAGAGAATAAGGACACTGGTTGCCACAAGATACCGGAAGCATGGATGCTTGGTCCCCAAATGAATCTGAAGATCTACTCCATCCTAAAATGGAGAGCCTGGTTACAATTTAAAATATATCTTTGTCCAAAAAGGTATAAATGCATTTTACTTTTCATCCAGTTTCTTCTTCATGTAGTCCCTATGATTCAGGTTAGCAACATTAGCATTTTGTAAGTCACTGCACCTTCCTTTTGGAAGGTAGGTACATAATCATGACAAGAGGTGTAACAGCCCAAGGCATCCCTGCTACTCCTGACCAGGATTCTGGAAAACCACAGAGAAGGCTGCTTTTATCCTACCCAGGTTTTACAGTGTGCCCAGTCTATTCTGGGATAGGACTTTGGGAGCTTAGTTAGTTTTGTGTGAATATTAATATACCGCTAATAGTTTACATACTTCACTAGGGAGTTTCAGTGTCTCAATTTAATGAGTTCCATAGTAACCTAGGTCATACCAGATGCTTCCCCAAACCTTACCTAACTAGCTATAATCAAGATTCGGCAGCAGTCAGAGCAGCACGTTTAAGCAATTTTTAGCAATTTGGGCCAGTGGGGAATTCTGATCACTGTCTACCTTAGGAGAAGACAGCAATGATTTATAATTAGGTAACATGTTCCAATTGTAATGTCAAATAATGGATTAGAAAAGGGCCGTGGAATTTGGGACACAGCGTGCACAGAGTTCTTTCTGACTGTTAATAGTTTGTACTCATGGCAATAGTACAAAGCAAAGGCAAAATTCATACCAGTGTAAAGGGGCTTGTGAGGGCTCTGCTGGCATGAATTCCACCCTAAACATACAAGGCTGACTTGATCCTTTTTGTAATTTCCATTTCTTAATTGCAAGGGAGAACTCCAGGCAGTGTACTACTGGCACTTATTGTGCTTCTCCTAACACCATCCAAAGCAGGCTGTAATTGCCAAGAAATGTACTGTCTATTGTGCCTTGCTGCTTAATTTTTTTTACTACAAGAAGAACCTTTCAGCTAATCAGAATACAAAGCTCCTCTATGGTTTTTTCCTCATAAAACAGAGGAGACGCAATTAACTGAACTTCATGCGAATGCCAGCATTTTGATTAGCTAACCTGATTAATTCTAGAGGATACAGTTTACAGATGGAGTGATAGCAGAGACAGAAACAAAGGTGAAAGGGGATTAAGATAGGATATGGAAAAACAGATGGAGTCAAAAGGAAAGTACAGTAGCAAAAGAGAAAGTTATGAATGTGAGCAGAATATATAGTTTGGATCATAGAAGAGCAAAAGGGCACAGTAAAAATAGGATATGATTGTGAGTGGGAATAGGGAAAACCAGCTATAGCTACCCTTTCATAATGCAAGTGTGGCAGCATACAATAAAAGACAACACACATGGAACGATTAAAAGAAATATCTTGCTATACAGTGTATAATAAATCTGTGGCATTTCCTGACACCGAATATTCTTGCAGAAAATAGCTCAGTATGTTTTTAAAATAGGGTTGAACTTCTAAATTAATAAAATACTAAATCTTGTCACATTAGCTAGAAAATATCTATGGGGGTATCAGCCTGTTGCTGGCTATGCATCAGTCAGTCAACTACCAGTTAACCAAATGATTCCCTGCTGAGATTACTCCTTTGCTAAATGATACATTAAAAGACAAGGAGGCTATTAAATAAGACCAAATAGACTTTTGTTGTACAGAACTAATAATTCATTACATTAACAGAAAAGAAAGAAACTTGATAAAAGTATGAGGCACAAGTGTCTTACCCATGCATTCTTATTGTATTTCCTTAAGGGGCCACAGAGCACAGTAGTGAAGTATCTGTTTATTTTCAAATTTATTCAACAACTGAATATCTGAGCAAATAACTTTTATAGCCCAGGCAGAATGGGTGGAAGTTTTAGATTCATGGTTCTCAGGGTCCTTGACAGCCCATTCAAATCAGTTCCACAGAGATCTGTGGGAGGCACCGGTGGCCACATCTACACAAGATACAGACTGTGCAGTTGTAACTTGGGTTACAAGTATTAACAAGTGTTTATACAAGTACTAAATCAGTAGCGCTGATGAATGCCTTTTTATGACACTACCGTGCAGTAGCCTAATATTACTGCGCAGTAGCATCGTGTCACGGTTTTTGCCATGTGACGCTACTGCACAGTAGTGTAGGATTACTGTGCAGTCTGCATCTCACGTAGACAGGGCCAGTCAGACACAGCTTAGCACCCTGAGAGGATGATTTGGTTCCTAAGAGTGTAGCTCTTTATTACATTAGGGCTTTCTATATTGGATGGTGCTAACTGACCCATAAATTAATTTCCCTAATATGTTTAACAGGTTCCATACTAATAAGGGTAAAAATTAAATTAAAGGATAAAAAATTAAATAAACACTTTGGTCCTTTGTGCCTGCCTTAGGGGTTTTGGGAAGTTTGGTTGAGGCCTTACCATATGTATACCATTCAATTAGAGGAATATACAAATAGTATACAATTACATAATTAATTATTATTAATATACTTACATTACCACATACAATTTTTCAATTATTTTAATTGTAATGTACCATATTTACTTGAACACAAGGCTCCCCCACCCCCCTCAGTCAGCATGGGGAAAAAAGCCCCTTGTCTTGTATTCGCACACATGGAAACCTCATTAAATGCACTGTCTATCATTAAACTGCTGCCAAAAACAGCATGTGCTCAGTAATGGAAATCAACTATGAAGCTGATTAAATGCAGCCAACACTAAGCATGAGTATAAAATACATGGCCCATATGGAAACCATGTGCATGTCTGTCTGTCCCTTAAAGAAAACAGGCAGTTGCTTCCCCAGGAGGAACTGAGCACTGGGCCTGAAGGTACTGCAATACCAGGCTGGCATTTGGAGAGGCTAGAGCAAACTCCAACACCCTCTCTTGATGTAAAGAATGCTGTTAAGAACCGTTTTTTTGGCCCTTAAAAACATGGACAGGCATTTCCTCCACAGGGAACTGGTACCAGGCCTGGAGATACTATAATACCAGGGCAGCATGGGGAGAACCAGAGCCAGCCCCATGGGTGACGGGTGCCTCCTGAGTCTGGTGGGGCACCAGATTACTGATGGAGGGTGGTCCCCCAGCCACTGATTGCCGAATGGGGGGCCTTCCCCCCCGCAGCTGATCACCGACTGGGGGGGGGTGGTCCCCCAACACCCAATCACTGAGCCAGTGGCGAAACTGGAAGTGCACTTCCACTGGCGAAACTGGAAGTGCACTTCCACTAGCACTTCCAGTTTCGTGACTGGCACTTCCAGGGGGTGCACGACCAATCTCAGGGGGTGCACGTGCATAAATGTGCACCCCCTACACATCACCAATGGCCAGCCTGGACACCCTCCCCTTGGTACCTGATGTGCCTGGTGCATTAGGCAGGACCCTGGGATGCACGAAGTCCAGATCCCCGGAGGAAGCAATGAAGAGACCAAGGTCTTGGCCTACATGGATGACCTGACTATCTTGTGCTGGAATAGATGTACCGTAGAGAAATCCCTGTGGCACAAAGAGGTCTACAAGGTGGCACCAGGGGCCAAGCTCAATATGAGCAAAAGCACCTGTCTGGCCATGGGCAAGGTTGGGGGTGTTGGTCCTCCGCAAGGGGGTCAAGATCCTTGGAATGGAGTTCAACCCCAAGTTGAGCAGAAGGACAGCCAGAGAGAAGGAAGAGGCCAAAAATGCTTGATCTTAGCTAAAAGGCTGAGCTAAAGCACAGGTCAATACAACTCATCTGAACATGACATATAGTACTAATGCCCATCAAGTGCACTCCCCCTCAGCATTGACTCTTTCAAGTCATGGTGAGCTATTTCATTGCATATATTTCAACTTTCTTTTCACTCCCACAGCTGAACTATGCCTTTCTTTCCCATTTCGAATACCTGTTTCTTCACCAGCCATAAATGTCTGGCAAACATCACCAAATGTGGCCCCAAACAGTTCATCCCCATCCCTCTGTTGCCCTCTCTCTCAGCCTGTTGCACATTAATTTGGCCCCCACCCTCCACAAGGTGGAGTCAGACCAGGTCACCCTGCCACTCATCTGCATATACATTTTTGGAGGATCATGGGATTCTTAAGAAGAACACCTGGTTTGTCATGAGCGGGGGCTAATTAATATATGAATCCTTTGTGGTGGGTATCTGGAGTACACACACATACTGGGCAGTGCTGAGCTGTGGGGATACCATGGCTTGAAATGCTGTCAACTCCACTGGGTTGAACCCAGTGAACTATGTGGTAAATCATGAGCCTGTGTCACCATAATCCCATGATTCATGATTACCTATAAGGTAAAGATTTTTTTCTCTTGATGTATTATTGGACTTTGTGATACATTATAGAGGCTACACTTTCTTTGAAGAATCTTGCATAGATCACTGTTGGAGATACAGGATGTGAGACTGAATTAATCATTGGGCTATTGTTGTTATTTATTGCTCTGTACAGAGAAATCCTGAGATCCTGGGACCATTGAAATCCATAGGAATTTTGTCACTGACATCACTGGGTCAGGTTTTCAGCCAGCATGTCCTGGGATAGCAACGTTTCTAACAAACAGGAATTTTCAATGCGCGCATGAGCGGATGGCCAGGATAAAGGGAGTTTTGCACTGTCCAAGTGGAAATCAGCTTGTAGATAAGCATATTATATTAATGTATTATTGGAATTGGTTTAGTCTTGGCAAAACTAGAAACAATTCCTGCTAGATTAAATGGGAACTGCTGTCACTTACAACAGAATTTAATTTGATTACAATTGTATTGATGAAAATACTGACGATCACGTTTGGAAATAAGTGCTTTTCTAAATGCTCTTCTTTTGCCATGGGTGTGGAATAGGTAGGCTTCTGTTACTGCAAAGTTCTTTCAGTTTTACAACCCAGGACATATTAACCAATTCAACTGTAGGTTCAGTTATCGGGAATCTTGGATCTGTCCCTTGTTCTGCTGTAGATTGTCTAGGCTTAAATTCCAAAAGCAATGTCTACCTTTGGGGGAGCCAGCTTTAGAAATCTACAAACTGATTTTCAAAATGGGTGAACTGTGTTGCTTCAGGCAGCCCCTTGGAAAACTCGGATTATCAATGACTGATGTCTGAGGCATTTAACCACTTTTAAAAATGTGCACCCACATCTCTAGCCTTTCTTGTTCTCATTTTCCTCATCTGGAAAATGGAGATACTAATAGGCCTTTGGGAAACTTAGCTGAAGAACGTTTGGAATCACATTCTGTGACTGGTGGTAGAAATGCAGAGTATTATTACTTCCCTATAATGTAGAAACAACTTATATTAAGCTCTGCCTTCTGATTAACTGTATGCTAGGCGCAGGTGGCACAATGTTGGCTTACAGTTCTTATTTAAAACCTTACCTTTTCAGGGCTCATGTATATTTATTACTTAAGCAAACAGTATAACAAACCAAAAGGTAATAGTATCCATTATACATTGTTAAAAAAATGAATTTTCTCTGTCTCTCTCTTTCTCAAAACATACATCCACAGATTTCCATGAACTTGGGAATAATTATATCCCATTCTAAAGCGCTTCAGTCTCTGCTCAGTATCCAAGTTTTTTGTTTCTGAATATTTTATTTTTATGTGCAAGTATTTAAGGAGTTACTTTTTTAAAAAAAAAAAGTCATTGCATGGATTTACATTGTGGTCCTAGGCAGTGCTCACTACAGGTGATTGTGAAATGCTTACTTTTTTTCACCAGTATGCCTGCTGTAGCGCTGCCTTGGTCACCTACCTATAGGTTGGATTTTTATATGATTTCACTTACAAGAAAACTATCAGGTTATTTATTATCATAAAGGTCTTGCCTAAGTATATGTAATACATTGCTATAAAAAACTGGTTGTGTTTGGATGTAAACTCTCCTTGGCAATAGCTGCAGACATGACCAGAATGGATAACTGAGCTACTCTGTGCTAGTACATCTGTAGCCAATTGCCTTGCTTACCATACCAAGGTTACACTTACATCCTGTTAAAACAATGTACAGTCCTGTTCCACCTGATGAGAACAGTATAGCACAAACAATTTGAATAAAATGGCAGAACAGGATAGGGAACTGTCAGTGTATGTCTTCTGACTAGAACACTGTACCATGTGAGGAAGGCACTAAAGCAAAAACCACAAGTCAAGGCAGATATTGGGACAATGAAACTATCCCACTAAAACATCAGTTAGTCCAAAACACTTGGTGAAAAATTCACCCCTCCACCAAAGGGCCCAACACAAGCTGCTTAATCCTTTTTTGAAAGATTTAACTTGAGTACAGAACTTGTATTGGCATGATTTACACTTCTGAACTGAGTGCCATTGCCTTTAAATGAGACTGATTGTAAGACTAAAGATAATTCACGAGTAACATCAAGTCCATACTGAACACTTAACCTGATACAAATGGCATGCAGCTTACCAAACCCTGGAATAGTATAAAAGAACCTCAGGTATTCAGGGGCATATGCAAAAAGAAGAACTGGTTCCTAGCCTCGCTTGCTAAAGCATGATGCCATTGCTGTCTGAGAGGTCTTTCTTGTGCTTGATAGTCTTTTTGGAGCTGGCTACCCTGAACTCCAAAGAACCTCTGGAAACATTAATTATGCTAACATTTTGGTCAGCTGGGTTCATTTAAGAGGGAACTTGCCTAAAGGAACCCTTCTCTCACTACAGGAATATATAAGCCTTTGGGGGAAAATGTTACTTATAGCCATGTCAGACAGAAGTTGTGAAAACACCAGATCCAACTGACAGTAAGATGGTAGAATGCCTCTACTCAAGCTTCATTACAGTCTTTGGAGGTTGTCCCTGTTTCTTTACAGCTTTAGTGTAATTGGACTGCATGTCTGATTAGTCTTGAAAGAACAGAGATTGTAAAACACTGATCAGACTCTCAACAGTTCCCTTCTATTCTGCTAGATCATGAAGAATCGAGAGCCAATTTTTATAATCACTTTTCAATAATTGTTTAAAATGACTTTATATTTTATTCCTGCTACTTACCACATTCTTGGGTATGGTGTGAAGGTCTAATCCAAAACACATGAATAACTTTAATCAAAAGAATAGTCCCAGTGATGAGAACAGGTTTGTTCTTGTGAGCAATGCTATTTTCAAATAGGATCTCAGGAGCTGGCTCTTACTTCTCACTGGGCGCATCTATATGAGATGCTTAACTGTGCAGTAGCATAGCTTGCTGTGAAGTCAGCATGTGCGTCTACACATGCACATGTGTACTACGCAGTAAACCTCACTAATCATGAGTAAATCTGCTACATGTAAATGCAAGTAGCAAATTTACTTTCGATTAGTAAGGGCACAGAAATGCTCACTCAGACAACTGACTGGGAGCAAATCTGCTACTGGTTAACTGTCCACCAGGGCGTGGGAGCTTGCTCCCTGTTCCCAGGAGCTGCCTCCTGCCAGGGTGGGCTCTGCCACCACAGCCTGGGAGAGGACCATGTCCCCCTGCCCTGGAAGCAGGGAGCTCCAAGTACCCTGCTCCAAGATTGTGACTGGGGAGCAGGGGCTGAGAGATCTTTATCTCCCAGCCCCCACTCAGCCATCACGATCAGGGAGTGGAGGGCTGGGAGATCCTTATTTCTCAGCACCAGCTCCATGGTCGCAGAGCTGGCGCTGGGAGCTAAGGATCTTCCAGCCTGAGCCCCGCGACTGTGGAGCTCAGGCTGGGAAATAAGGGTCTCCCAGCACTAGCCCCATGGTCACAGAGGTGGTGCTGGGAGCTCCCTGCTGCTGGGGGCTGGGGAACCTGTTCCCCATCCAGCTCTGTGAGCCCAGAGTTGGGTGAGGAACAGGCTGGGGAGCTCCTAGCTGCCCCACTGGTGTACAGGGGCAGGGGGCTGGGACCTGCCCCTCCCCTGCAGCTCTTTCCAAGCCCCCTGCACCGCTCCAGCAGGGCCAGGAGCTCCCTGCTGCTGGGACAGGGGGACACTGTCCCCACTCCAGCAGGAGGCAGCCCCCAGAGGCAGGTTGTAATGTTCCAGCCCCAGCCAGGGGACAGCTGTCTCCTGGCCCAGTGCTCCTTGCCAGCCCCCTGGGCTAGCACCCAGGGAGAACCTAGATCTCTCCCTCGTGGCAGCAGGCGCCCCAGGAAGTGAGAGCAGTATGCTGCTATTAGCAGCAAATCTGCTCTTGCTTCCCTGCATACGTAGATGCCTGCCCAGGAGCATTTTCTTGTGAGTAGTTTACTCGTGAGGAAACTAACCCTGGATCAAATGCATGTGTAGACACTTCCACTGTAGTATATCTATTGGTTGACAATATTCACCGTAGCTCATTATTAACCTTCTTACTCAGACAAAATTCCTATTGAACAGAGTGCTACTTTTGTGAGAGAAGGGCAAGCATAATTTGACCTACTAGGATACATCTTGTTGTCAGTAGAGTTGGGACAATTTACAGCCACTGATATTCTGTCTTATTATGTTTAGCTCTTAAGTATCTTAAAAGGAATGAAAAGTCAAGGCTTCTTTCTCTTCTATGACTCTGGCTGATAATGATTTTAAAAAACCTCCCTTAACAGATGACAGGAAAATAATTGGTTTATCATGCAACTCAAGAAAGGTCATCCAAGACTTTTTAGAGAAACTTGTTCAAGCAAGATTCATCTTATTCCACTGACAGGAAGCCCACCCTTATTTTTAGGTAAACATCCTAATATCAGAACGATTCAAGACTCATTTTATTTAAAATATCTCATATTTACTGCTGTAGGGCTTCATCCTACTTTCCTTCAAGTGACTGAATTTTGGGCATTTATACAGGTGCTCCAAGAGTGGTGTTGGGGGGTGGGGGGAAGGGGGATGCTCTAATTAAAGTGCCTGAAGCGTCTTGTGTATCAGCATCCCCATGCTGAAAAATAGTGGCAAGGATGGTTTAACAAAAACTCGTCAAAGCAGCTTTAGTTAAAGCACCCCCCTGCCATTTTTCAGTGTGGGGATGCTAATACATGTGACACTGGAGTCTGGCGGAGCACAGGAATTACCACGCTCCAGCGGACTCGGTTAATCAAGTCTGCTCCTATGTGCTGTAATTTCAGCGCATCAGAGCACCCATGCTGCATGTGTATAGTTGCCTGAATAAATAGCAAAATTCCCATGGATTGTGATGGAAACAAGATTTATTCATTAGGAAGTTTGTATGAAAAGAGGATTAGGACCCTACGTTAGGAATTGCTTCAGTGCAGTCAATGGAGTTATACCTATATAAAAGCAAGATAAATAAAGAAGAACCAGGCCATTATCTTTAGTTCAAGTTACACTAAGTCAAACTGCTCCTCCCACTGATGTGTGTTTTTAATGCAATGATACGTGCGCGCGCGCACACACACGCACACCCACCACCCCCACCCACCCATAAAGCCTTAAACCTACATTAAAAAGCCTAATTATTATTATTATATAACAATGTTATTATATAACAATGTTTATAACCCATTTAATCTAATAAAACAACTTCAGTTTGGTTTTAACCTGATGCAAAACTGAGCTAGTGCCTGCAAATTTGAAAGCAGAATTGACAAATCTATTTTCTTGTATAAGCAAAGCAAAATACAGACTACAATGGTAAAAGGTTTTAAAGGTTTTCTTTTCATTTTTAATCTGTTGTTACTAATAAAATGGGAATCTTTACTTATATTAATGTTAGTGTACCATTTAATTTAGATTACTTGATATTAAAGATATCTTAAGGATACAGTATAGACATTTTAATGCATATGCTATTAATTTTGTATTGCC
>NW_017729029.1:52179468-52179860 GCF_001723915.1 Gavialis gangeticus
TGACACACTTAAAACATATCTGGCAGACCCTAGCAAAATCTAAAGGTAATGTTTTGTTGCAATTTTTGAATTTGCATGTTTCTTAGTATTGATGGGGCAGCTGGAGGTTGTTGTATTAGCTCTATAGAACTGCTTCAGCAAGCTGCAAAAAAGATAATAGCATTTTGCTACAGAACACTCAGTGAGTGCCTAGTTGTTCTCCAACAGGCAATATTTGCAGCTTAGAGAATATTATATCCATGCTATAACAAGTGCCATAATTATTCTGGAAGAAAAAGTTCTTCCAACAGCTGTTCTGAGCATGCTCTAGTGCGTGAATACTTGCAGTCAGAGCTGGCTTTAGGGGTGGGTGGACTGCCCAGAGTACCATGATCAGGGGGTGGCAGGGAGGG
>NW_017729029.1:52180364-52197834 GCF_001723915.1 Gavialis gangeticus
CCATCCCTGCCCACCCCCCACTCTCCCCCACCTCCAGCTGCTGCTCACAAGGAGCCAGGCCAGGCAGTGCAGGTGGCTGCAGAGCACATCCCCTGCCCCCAGTGCTGGGGACCAAGTTGGGGATGGGGACACCTCCCTGGGCAGCTGTGCTCTCCCTTCCCTTATTGCTCCCCACCCCATCTCCACCTCCCCACGTGCCTCTGCCTGCAGCGGCACCTCTGACTTAGAGGGGGGGGACAGGGATGAGAGGGGGTGGTGCCAAAATACAAGTTCACCCAGAGTGCCATTTTCCCTAAGGCTGGCTCTGCTGGCACTGGGAGATTTTGATTTGTAGGTGTCAGCATACCTACACTGGACATTACTGCAGCCCACATTATATGCAACTCCAGAGCCCCAAATTTAATGAACTACCAATTTGGCCTGTTACAACTTTTCTCCCCCATTCACTCCTGGTCCCCCATTTGGAGTTCTCAGTGCCAAAATTCAGAAAGTAAAACGTTAACTAAATGGCAAGATTCCCAATGGCTAAAATGAGGCCAGATTTAGCCCAGAGGGTATAAAGAAAAGAAACACTGTAATGCGGCTACATTGTCAAGTTACTGTGAAACTGCTAAAATCAAGTTTTTGCTGGAGTTTTATGGTGCTATGTACAAGCTAGTGTCTGACAAAATAATATGAAGCACTGCACAGTGTTGATGTCAGGTGTAAGCACAAGTAAGTTTGTGTGTGTGTGTGCACCCACCTGTGCATGTGTCAACTCCAGCACTGAATTCAAGTTTTTTTTTCCTTTTCGTACTTTATAAGTAAGCAACATATTGTAAACAGAGCCGTATGTTTCAGGAAGCAGACCTTACCATGTAATTGATTCTGGCAAGGTCATGGAGCAGCAGTCAGTCTATGTGTAATTAATTTTATTCTTCCCTTCCCCGTTCTAAATATCCTTCCATAAAATCGGTGACAGCTTCCACATATGTTTTGGGCATCCCCTAAAAGGAAGTCTCAGGCATGAATTTTCTTTTATGTAGCAATTATTTGTACACTTGTATTGAAATTCTTGCTTTCAAAAATGAGTTCAGCCAGAGAACATGGCTTAAAGACCAAAAAGTACTCAAGGTAAACCACAAAAGTAAAAATATGGTGTTTGGTGATACTTTTTCTTTCTGTATAATATACAAAAAAGTCTGAAAGATTTTGCACTACTTGAAAAACTCCTGTTCCCCTTCCCCCTCAAAAAATTACTCTTCCCCTTGTTTCTTGCTTTTTTAAACACTAAGAATATAAATTTAATTGTACCTGTTTCTTTCTGTAGGGACTCCCTTTTAGCTATTGAGAACTGTAGTGAGAGCTCTCTCCAGTCAGGACAATGAATCTTTATTAAAGAAAAGTTTCCTCCTGTTTTTCTGGAGGATAGTTGTGTTAAGCAGGCACTTCTAAAAACAAACAGAGAATGATGAATAAATCAGCTTTCACGTCCTGGACTCTTGTGATGCTAGAATTTGATCCAAAGCCCATGGAAGTCAATCAGTATCATGTCATGTCATCAAGCTTCGGTAGGTTTTATACAAAAGCTTATTGTCTGGCTTTTTCTTAGGTGTCCATTTTTGTTTTCAAGGCATCCATACATTATCTATCCTTCTATACATGTCAGAACAGACCCCAAAACAGAATATGGATACTTTTTCACAGGTTAATTTTAAAGTACAGTCGTAATTTGAAAAGCAGTTCTGTAAAAACACCCGCTCTTAACTCAACAGGACTGCCTCCTCTGGCCAGATTTGGGCACCCATAATTATGCTGAGTGAGTAGCATCTGACTCTGCAATTAGTCTCATTGATATCATCCAACCCATCAAGTTGGTTTCTAATTAAATCCACAAAAGCAAGACAAGTCAAAATTGATGCCAAATGTTCTCCTATTAATCAACCACGTTTAGCTATTGTAGAGGGTTACTAAGTAGTGACTGATCTCATAATATATTTCTTTGGTGCTGCAATATTTAGGGGCAACAGGGTGAGTAAAGGAAGGTACGCAAACACATAATTTCAGACTTAGCTTTGAAATCTTTTCCTTTTGTGTTATAAGGCAGGCCTAACACATTACTTTGATGTACTGTAGTTTTTTTGCAGTCTAATCTGCACAATAATTAACTCCAACTGATCCACTGCAGTGCTTTTAGCAAAGTGTTGGGGCCTATTAAATTGGACCAAAAATACACCATTGCTTTCCTTATTCCTAACATAATTATGCTGCTGGAAAAAAAAAGGCAAGCAGAAGAATGAAAAGGCATTGCTAAATGAGGCTCCTTGGTGCTGTACATTTCTGGAGTGCTGCTCTACAGCGTCAAACTATTAAATATATAAGAAAAGCAACATGCTGGAAATACCCTGGTTTGCAAGCGTTTGTTTCCGTTGCTCCTTAGGAGAGTTGTTTGCTGTCAAAAGCAAAAGTGAAGGGTAGAAGTGCCAAAAGGTGTGTCTTTAATATAGAGGGACCCCCTCAGGCTCCTTTCCTCCTGGAGTTTTAGTCCAAACTCCCCACCCACCTTCACAGAAACCCCTTAGGCCTGGATTTACAAGTGTTCTGAATTTCACTCGTATGCACTTCGACTGTAGGGGGGTGGGCGTAGATTAGAGTGCAGACTTCATTTCAACCCAGGTGAAAATGCAGCTAGAAATGGAATAGCAGACCTTAGGTTTTGATACCTCCCCAATGTTAGCCCATGATGCCTTGGGCCTAAATTCTCTTATATATCACTTTCCACTGGCTTCCTGTACACCTAAAGCTATCAGTCATTTTACACACGCTTGGTCACAATTTAACCCTCTACATGGCAGAGTCCCAGACAGCCTGAAATGTAGGTTTCAGTAACAAGATCCATTAAGAATGGCAGTGGAGTTTTTTTCCCCAGTGTTCTCCTTTTCTGGGAGTCAGAAGAGGGATAGGGATAGCAACCAGCTGCTAGGAAGTCCTACTTCCTTACTTGGCTGGTGATACTTGAGAATTTTTCAAACATAAGGAATGAAAGATGGTCAGTGAGAACCCCGAGCGTGGCAAACGTCCAACGACCACCCGTGTGGTTTACAAGCTCTCTCTTTACTTGATATGCTGTTCAGTCAGCAACCAATGAAAAATGTCCCTTGCATACTTAGAGATAGGTAAGAAAACTTTCTCCTTCTTCCAGTTAAGGAACTTGAGCAGATCGGTTGTCTTCTAAAGGCCCTAGCTGTCCTAGCCAGGACCAAAAATTATAGGTCTTCATCAGCTTGAATGAAATGGGAAATCCTTCCCACACCACATCTAGAGGCTTGCACCTGGCTAACAGCAGCTTCTGAATAGGCCAGTAAATACAGATGAGACTTAGGCAATCTAACTAGATAAGAGGAGCAACCTGCGGCCTTTCTGTGATGCAGGATTTGGGTTTTGGGGGTTTTTTTTGCCTTTCCATGGTCATTCCCCCTCCCCCCTGCCCTATGGTCTTTCACTGCCTTGGCAGGACCTCCCAAGGACTAAAGGAATAGGGGTCCAAGGACCAAAAGCAGCAGCAGAAGCTGCCCAGGTGGCTGCTCACTCCCTAGATTGCACATGTCAGTCCCTGCACCATTATTGTGGACTCTCTCCCATGCTGCCATCTGCAGAAGCAGTCCCTGGACGAGTCCAGTGAGCCACTCCATGAACTGGGACAGTGCCTATTCTGTGAACTGGGACAGTGTTGCCTGTCAGGAAAAGAGTGAAGAGAGTTGGTGCACTCCTGGTATGCATTTCAGAAGTGTACTGTACTTTGCTTATGAGGGCAGATTCCTATGCATCTCCTCTCTTTGCATTTCTTATTCCTTACTGATTTATTTGCATCCATCTGGGAGGTCTTTGGTGGTTTTCAACATGCTGTGACTTTAACATTTTATTTCTTAATAAAATGAGTCTGGTTGCACAGTATGTTGGGATGTGAGCATGCATGAAAGAGGGAAAAGGCAGGAGGCAACATCTAACACTTTTATCAAAGTATCAGATTCTTTTCAATCACATAAGAACAATAGAAAATGAAATTACTTGCATACTACAGTAACACTGTACTGCATAAGTCCCATTCCACCCTCACAGCATCATATTTTCCCAAATATGTCTCCCTGAAGTACAAGCCTGCAAGGTCTCAAGGCCTCACTTATTTGCTCTGCTTAGAGAGGTTGGACACAATTTCTGATTGCTTGTACTGGGGCTGTAAACCAGCAGTATCTTAAGCCCACACCTGGTGCCAATTCTCATCCTATCATGCATTAGCAGGTGCATCATGAGCAGGTCCAGGGAGGTGATACTTCCCCTCTATGCAGCACTGGTCAGGTCGCAGCTGGAGTACTGCGTCCAGTTCTGGGCGCCGCACTTCAAGAGGGATGTGGATAACCTTGAGAGTGTCCAAGGGAGGGCCGCTCGCATGATCAGGGGCCTACAGGTGAGGCCCTACAAGGAGAGACTGAGGGACCTGGATCTCTTCAGTCTCTGCAAGAGAAGGCTGAGAGGGGATCTTGTGGCCATTTACAAATTCATCCGGGGGGTGGGGGCAGAGAGGGGAGTGGAGAGCAAGAAATAGGAGATGCTGTTTACCAGGGCACCCCCTGGAGTAACTGGGAACAATGGCCACAAAGTGACAGAGAGCAGCTTTAGGTTGGACATCAGAAAGACCTCCTTTACAGTAAGGGTTGCCAGACTCTGGAACGGGCTTCCAAGGGAGGTGGTGCTCTCCCCTACCTTGGGGGTCTTTAAGAGGAGACTGGACAAGCACCTGGCTGGGGTCATCTGACCCCAGCACTCTTTGCTGCTCAGGACAGGGGATTCAGACTCGATGATCTATTAAGGTCCCTTCTGACCCTAACAACTATGAAACTATCCTGTAGCCTGAATATACAGATGATATTCAGGGTACAGGATGCCACAGTATGTATGGCACTAGATATGCTATCATCCAAATGGGTTTAAAAGCCAAAGCAATTTGCTCCAAACTTGCCAAATGCACACTACTCCTCTTCTGCAACTGCCAACTCTGTAATTAGATCTCCTTTGGCCAGATGCTCTGACATCAGGGCACAGTTTCATAAGGGAGTGTAGTAGAGGTCGGTTTGGCAACCATTCATCCTTCCAGATCATGGTGTATGCATGAGAGGTCACCCAAACCTTCAGCACATATGCCTGAACAGGAATATGGAGAAGTGGAGGCTGCCCAGACTTTCCATCCCCCCTTTAGGCCATTGAGACAGAATCCAAAGGCCAGACTGAGTCTGGATGTTCAGTGTCTCCAAGGAGGATTGAACCCAAGCCTCCTGCATGGTAGGTAAGGATGCTACTGTTGAACCACAGGGGACTCCAGAAGGCAGAGTAGTCTACTGAAATAGCACAGGCACCCCACTAAAAAGCATGATATTTGGAGGGAAAAGGGTTCCTGCTTACTCAAACCAGCAAAAAGGAGACCTCTCAGCACTCTCGCACAATGCACTTTGCTGGTGTCTCATGAATCTGTAGTGTCAACCACAGAATTGAATGAGTAGCATTCAATGACACGGTCATATGGTCTTGTGGTAAGTAGGCAAACTACTGGCACATTTATGATCCCAGGTCATTTTTCAGGAAGCTTATTCTTACAAAGCTGGTTATTATTTCAGTCATTTTAGCAATATCCATAGCAGTAATCACCGTACCACCCGCCACTACTACAGCACTGACTGTTGACCAGTCTACTTCAAACTAGTCAGCCAATGACATATATACAGATCTGCGGTCACCAGCTTCCAAGCTGGCAGTAGTAACCCATGCCTGGACCAGTCTGGCATCCCCCGTTTTCTTAATACAGTGATTTGTGCAGTGGCTTGTTTAGTCTGCGTCTACCACTAGAATCATAAGCATAGCTGGACTGTGGGCTCATTCCAAAGGCTAAGCATTTTCACATGGGCTGAGTGTCAGGATAGATAACTCCTTGTTCTGGAGACTGACAATTACACAGCGTCAAAAAATATATGGTTTAAAACTAGAGTATAAAAAAAAACACTATATTTTGGCTTGGGGACACTGCTTCAATTTTCAAATCCTTCTTGCTGTTGCAAGCAGAAAGGAAACAGCCTTATTCTAATTTTATGATGGCTGTCCCTAGTGCTTAGAACAGGATTACGGCGTTCTCGAATACACAATACCTCACACTGCTATTGGCGGCCTGTGTGGGGATTCAGTAGGAGGCTTTCTTCAACCTGACATAGTGTTGAAGTACTTCCCAACAACTCAGTATAAATAGCATTGTGGGGTCCCATGTTTATTATTTCTCCAGATTTTCTGTACGGAAGATGGTCCATTAAAAACATACATTTACAAACTGCCAGCCCTGCAAACTCAATCTGGGCTGTGATGGTCAGACTGTTTTTTTTTCCTTCCCATTTCACAAGTAATAAAAGGTTTTACAAGCTAAATGAGGCCTTCAGTGACACCTGTGTGGTCCTACTGGCTTCTAATTATGCCTCCAGTGGCACCTTTGCAGTCCAATTGACTTCAGTGGGGCTTATCAGGCATAGCAAAGTGGAGCTTAGCAAAGAACCGTATTGATGCTTCACGCAGGGACAGAATCCAGTGCATGCTCTCTCGCTGTGTTGGCTCTGCATGGCCAACAGAGGTAAAATGCGGTGAACACTTACTTTTGTTATTAAACCCAAAGTAACTGGCTCTGAATCCACCCTGCTAGCAGGTCTGCCAAGTCTAAAGGTCCTATTAACACAGTTCCTTTCCCCATTAAAACTAAACTTTGAGGTCCCCACCATAAAAGGGAACGGTATGGCTTTACTCATTAAACATAATAGCGGTCTGATCAAATTGAACTAAGTAAGTTTGTAAATTCTGGGTCCAGTCCTCAGATCATTCAGTCTTTTATGCAATTAATGGAGGATTTTTATAGCTAAGGAAGGAATAAAAACAGAGTAAGGCTCTATAACTTGCTCACACAGTTCCAATAATGTAAGATAATGACAACAACGGTTATTACAAGCCTGAGTATAATACAGACAATTACCAAGGAAAAGTTAGTTAAGCTTTAAATATTATTTAGGCTGCATAGGGATATACTGAGATGAAGACTAGAACTGAATGTATAGGAATGACTGCAACCCAGCAAGGTCAGGACTGAACGAAATGACTGGAAATCGATCAAATGTGTGAAGTACCGTGGGGGAACAGGGCAGTTAATCATTTCAAAACTTTACTCTGTAAAATGTCTGTACAGTACAAGATCGATTACAGAAGAGATAATAAAACAACCCATCTATAGTTCTCTATAATACATAAAAATCCTAGAAGAGTGTGAAGTTACTAGAGCAAATTATAAAACATTCATTTTGTAAATTTCTGGAGGATGAAGGGATCATTATTAGCAGCCAACATTTATTTGTTAAGCGCATATCTGCCAAACTAGCTTGAATTCCTACCTTGACAGCATAACTGGTTTGGTGGATGAGGGGAATGTGGCAGACAATTTTATGTAAGGCTTCTGATGCAGTCCTACCTGCCATTCTCTTAAGTAAGCTTGAAAAATAGGGACTAGACAGAATGATCAGTGAAGGGATAGCCAAGAGTGACTGTATATAGATCAATATCAGACTGGAAGGAGGGTCTCAAGTGGGGTTCATCAGGGGTCTGTTATGTGTCCAGTGCTGTTTAACATTTCAATGAATTACCTGAATATAGAAATAGAGATCTTACAGATCAAATCAATGGGGACAGCTTGCAAAACACTTTAGACCAGGGTGTTCAACCCCTGGCCTGCAGGCCAGATCCAGCCTGCAAAGCCACAGCATCTGGCCTGGGGGAGTCCCTACACATCTGGAAATTTGGCAGTGAAATAGTGCCAGCAATTAACCAGCCAAGCCCTTCATGGCTGGATTGGGACCCAGTCAGGCTGTTGTATGACTGGATTGAGTCTGGCCCTGCACCAACAGATCAGATCTGGCCCGTGGACAGGCCTGCTACTGCTCATCCAGCCCACAGGGCAAAAAGTTGAGCACAACTGTTTTATAGGATGGAATTAAAATTCAGAGAGGCTTTAATGAATAGGAGAACTGGGCTATAGACAACAAAATTAAAATTAAAAAAAAAGACAAAGATAGTGTGCTGCACATAGGAAAGAAGAGTCAAATGCACAAATGCAGAATTCAACATAATTAGCTTGGCCATAGCAGTGCTGAGAAGGATTTGTGGGGTCATAGCGAACCACAAACTCAATGCGAGTTAGCAGTATAAAACAATACAACTAATACCAAAGAAGAATGCAATTTGGGAATAAAAATACTTTATGCAAGACGTGGGAGGCAATGGTGGCACTCTGCTCAGTGCCAGTTAGGCCTCAGCAGGAGTACTGTGTCCAATTCTGGGCAACACATTTTAAGAAAGATGTAGAGAAACTAAAGAGTATCCAGAGGTAAGCATCAGAGATGATAAAGAGGCTGGAATGCAAGCCATCAGAGAAAGGCTGAAGGGACTAGGTATGTTTAGTTTAGAGAAAAGCAGATCAAGAAGGGACATAATAGCAGTTTTCAAAAATGTGATAGACTTTCATAAAGAAGAAAAAAAATGCTTTCCCTTGCCACAGAGGGCACAACAAAAAAACCCATTGGGTTTAAACAGCAGCAAAGAAAAATTTAGATTATAGTCTCAGGAAAGATTTCCTAACTGTAAGAGCAGGAGGGCAATGGAACATGTTGCCTAGGGAAGATGTGGTTTTCAGGAAGATAGGATAGTTTTAGGAACAGAGAAGCCTACATCTATGGTGGGGTTTGCCCTAAATGACCCTTGAGATACCTTTCAACCTAATGATTCTATGAAATGGGTTTAGTCTCATCAGTCTGAAACAATTTTTATAGTATTAATTTCTGAAGTGTTAATTGGAAAATGAAATAAAAAATCCTCTTCAACCTGATGTTGATTCTCCTGGAATTCCCTATCACTCTCAAAATTCATCAAACTAAACATTAAGGGTCATTAGGCAGATACTATACTTCATTTAATTACATTTTCTAAAAACCTGACATGATTCTAAGTGCATATGCTGAAGGTGCACTAAATGCTAACAGCTTGGCATCCATTTGTTGGCAATGGGATGCACAATTATACATCCTTGTGCCCAGCATCAGGGACTTATTAATATGCCAGCTTCTCAGCTCTTGGGGCCTGATCCTGAAGCACTGATGTCAATGGGAACATTGTTATTGATGCTGCTGGTCATAGTATCAAATTCTCAAAGAATACCTTATACAATATCTGTTGACAACACTGCTTAAAATTCTTTCCTTGCAGAAATAGAAGTGGATAAGGAACTGTCTAAAATATGAACATGATCAAACCCAGCTACTTAAATTTAGGTTCCAAAGACTTAAATAAAAATTGCTGGATACTCAAAGTGACACAATACCTGCAACCCATCAACTTAAAATGTTCTCTGCACCTTAAGGAAGTGAGGACTTTTACTTGGTTTTTGAATAAAATAAATTAATGGGAACCACAGGAGTCTTGTAACTTTGTACTTTTATTTGGTTATGCAGAGATGGTTTTGTTTGCTTAATTTCAGGTAGGGTTAGAGTTCTCAATTAACACATACCAAAAAATAAATGAGTGCGTTTTATATATGTGTATCTTCTGCCCAGTCCCATGTGGTGGTAAAACAGACCAGGTTTAATTTTTGTAGGGGTTCCTACTAACAAACTTAATATCAGTGCAGCCAGCTGCCAACCAGAAACTTAGGAGGACTAAATTATACCATGGGAGTGCTCAAGATGAGCAAGATTTCCTTGTTCAAAATCAGTGAGGCCCAGAAGTTTGCCTAGCAGGCTTCATTAAAGGAAAATACAGTGAAACGGCAAGCTGGAAAAACCCAAATAACAAGTCAACAGGTCCTTTGTCCCAAACCGAGTTCTCCTCCCTCCACTGTAACTGGCTGAGGAGACAGAGGCCCCTGCCCTCCCCTTGCTACCTCCATCTCACCATTTTGTTGTCCCAGCTCTGATGGATCCAGGTTTCAGAGGCATTGATTTCTTACCCTTAGCAGGAGTACTACTGCTCAGTCCAGTTGAAGCCGCTGCTACAATGGTGCTGGGCCAAGAAGCTCTCATTCGAGTCTTCCATCTAGGCTGCTCTTTTTGTTCTCAGTGACTTCAGCTCAAGCAATCTTTGTCATCACTGCTCTTGGTCCTTATTGTATTCTCTCGCATGCATCCCAGCTTTTCACGCCACTATAACGAGCCTCCAAAGTTTTACGGATCTGTAGCCAAAAGTCAGTGATATAGAGAAGCCCAGCTGGGTCTTTATGACCATTGGAAACACTTTTGACTAGAATCATCTTCTTTATCAAATGCTTGCCCTGCTTTGCCATGGCTTTCTGTACCTTACCACTGCAAACAACACTACTTTTTAGAGTCACCTCTGAATCCCCCAAAACATCTGAATGTATCCATCCATTTTTAAACATAACTAATAGGTTTCTTTATTCATCACCAGCTCCAGAATTTAATGTTTTAACTGCCATATAGCAGCCATGCAACCGACAGGCAGGCAAATGACATGTAAATGAGGTCTGGCCCAGCCCTTTCAGTTAGCCTCTGCTGTTCATCTACTTATCCCATCAGTCGTCTCCCTCCTCTGATGGGCCCCTAGCCATTGAGAGTTCTCCAGCAGCTCTGACAGACTAGGCGACTGGAGCAAGGTCTGCACCCAGGCTTCCACAAACTCATATCTTAGACCAAAGAAATGAGATTTCTGTCTTTTCCCCTTCTCCTTGCAGTGTCAGTCCCCAAATGTTTCATTCTTTTACACCTACATTTCCAAACAGAAGTTTGCAGGCTGCCAATCATTATTCATGTTAGATTAAGCCTCAGTTGAGTGAGTGGCTGCCATCAAAGTCATTACTCTTGTTAATAAAAAGTAACATTATTTGAAGGAAGCTGTTTACTTTCTAAAGGTGGGTCTTTCCCCCATTTCTCATTTACAAATTATTCACAATAGACTTTGATTTGTACTAACTTGCTCATTATTTGACATAATCCCAATGTGACTTGTGAACATAATTATCTAGAGCCATGTAGATAGGGGGAGCAGGATAGATAATTGCCCATGGCTGTCATTTGCTTGAGGGACACCTGAACATGCTTCCACAGGGCATAACCCCATTCCTCACAGCAGAGCATCTTTTCTACAAGCATATGCTTCTGTGACAGGGCACAAGACCTGCCCAACCCTGTAAAAGGGGAAAAAAATCCTTTAGGAAATTAAACTGCTTTCTGCAAATACTGGTAGCTTTTATTCACATGTGTAGTAACTGACTTTGATGGGAACCACTCACTCAACTGAGGCTTAATCTGGCAAGAGACCCATGTGAAGCGAGAGTCACCTCAAGGTTTTGTCTCACCTTTTCAAGAGTGCATCTATACCTCAATGCTTTTACCTTGAAAAGAGAATGCTGGACAGAAATGATAGAAAATACTGATTTCACACCTTCCAGCAGGAAAACCTGGAACACAATCAAAAGGCTCATTGGAGAAGGCAAGCCCAAACAGCAATGTCTTGTGAATGTAGACTCAGTAGGAGCACAACTTATCCAGAACAGCAGGTTCACAAATCCCGATAAGAACTTCTCTAAAGAGATCAGGCACCAAACAACTGCAATGAAACTCCAGCCCATTGCAGACCTGCATCTCACTGATTCATTCACAGAACATGAAATGAAAACTGCCATAGTCTCTATCAAAGCCCATATAGCTGCCAGGTTGGATAATATCTATCCAGAATTCCTGATATGAGGCCCTGTCTAAGAGACCAGCTGATGGAGTTCCTGTTGTCATGTATGCTAATAAACAAAATACCCAAACTCTGGAGACGCGCTCACATGATTGCACAACTTACATGCCTATACACCAATGCCACGAGCCTGGGGAACAAACAGGAGGAACTGGTCCTCCTGCTAACCCAAAAGGGTTATGATCTTATAGGGATAACAGAGACCTGGTGGGACTCCACCTATGACTGGGCCACAGGTATAGACAGCTATACCTTGTACAGGAGAGATCATGCGGACAAAAGGGGCGGGGGGGGGTAACTCTCTATGTCAAGGAAAGCTACGTGTCCCTGCAAGCTGACATTGGTACCCAGGGGGGATGATTGGAGACTCTATGGGTCAAAATCTGGTAAACAAGGCATAGGGGACACAATGGTGGGGGTCTACTACAGACCTCCTAACCAGGATCAAGAGCTTGACCAGGAATTCACCAGGGAATCAGCTGAGGCTGCACGCTCCCACTGCATGGTTGTCATGGGAGATTTCAACTACCCTTACATCTTGTGGGAAGAGCGCTTGGCCAAATCCGAATGGTTGCTAAGCTTCCTCATGACCTCTACCTGATTCAAGAAGTCTATGGACCAATGAGAGGCAAAGCGCTGCTCGACCTGGTCCTGGCAACAGGGGATGACTTAATCAGTGACCTAATGACCGAAGGGAAGCTGGGAGACAGTGACCATGAGCTGATCACCTTCACCATCTGCCGTCAAGCAGGCAAGTCAGTCAGCAAAGCAGAAGTCCTCGACTTCATGAAAGCTGACTTTGACAAGTTCAGGAAGCTTGTTGGCATGGCCCTAAGGGACCATGACCCAAAGGGGAGGGGAGTTCAGCATGAGTGGTTGCTCCCCAAGGGAGTGATCCTGAAAGCACAAGCAATGTCTATCCTGTCTCGGAGGAAAGGCAACAAAAGGGCACAGGGAACCAGGAAATCCAAGGCTGAGACTTAACTCCAACTGGCTACACATATCAAGGACAATAAAAAGGCTTTTTCTAGATAAGTGGGGAGCCAGAGGAAAAGCAAGGGTAACACTGCACTCCTCCTAAACTATGTGGGTCAACTGACAACTGACACCCAGGAAAAAGCCAACTTGCTCAACGGGTATTTTGCATTGGTTTTTCACCAGCCCCAAGGGATGGCCCTGCTCAATACGGTATGGCACGGCCAGGGTGAGGGAGAACTGTTACCCTTCATCAATGTTGACCATGTGAAGGAACACCTTGAGAGGCTGGACACCTTCAAGTCAGCTGGGCCAGACAGTTTACACCCCAGGGTACTTAGGGATCTGGTAAGCATCATAGCTCAGCCACTGGCCCAGATCTTCGAGTACTTTTGGTGTTCAGGCGAAGTGCCCAAAGACTGGAAGAAGGCCAATGTGGTGCCTATCTTCAAGAAAGAGGAAAGTAGGTCTGGGGAACTACAGACCCATCAGCCTGACCTCCATCTCTGGGGAAGATCTTGGAGAAAATCATCAAAGAGATCATTCTTGACAAACTGGCTGAAGGCAACTTCTTGAGGGATAACCAGCATGGGTTTGTTGCGGGTAGGTCTTGCCTGACCAATCTCATCTCCTTCTATGACCAGGTGACATATCACATGGACAAGGGAGAAGAGATAGATGTCATATATCTCGACTTTAAAAAAGCTTTCCATCTGGTATCCCACAATTGTCTTATAGAAAAACTGGCCAACTGCGGCCTTTGCTACATCACAGTCTGCTGGCTCGGAAATAGGCTTCGGGGTTGGACCCAGAGAGTGGTAGTTGAAGGAAGTCAATCATTGTGGTGTGCCATTAATCTTGCTGGGATCCTATGACCCCAGCTGACTTCATGCCACTGGGGCACAGGACGGGACTCGATGATCTTCCAAGGACCTTTCCAGCCCCAATGTCTATGAAATCTATGAACTCCAGCCAGGCAAGAATACCAACAACCCTGCTAGCTACAGACCAATATCTTTGCTCTCACTTGTCTACAGGAGATTTCAGAATGACTGCTGGAAAGACTGATCCTAAATAGAATAACTGACATCAGCGATCCATCGTTACCAGCAAAACAGGCAGGGTTCTGCAAAAATAGATGCACCACAGACCAGGTAGTAAGGCTTACTAAAGACTTTGAAGATGCTTTTCACAGGAGGGAAAAAGCAGGTACTGTGTTGATAGATCTAACAGCTGCGTATGATACCATCTAGATGAAGGGACTAGAGTACAAACTACTCAAGATGATCCCATAGGAGAATGCTGGCCGTTATCATTAGGATAATATCAAACAGATCCTTCATCCTCTCCACCCGTGGAGGAGATAGAAGCAGATACAAGCATCTGCGTAATGGGGTACCACAAGGATCAGTGCTAGCACCCACTTTTTTAGCATCTATATATGTGATATTCCACCTATCACATCTCAGCTAAAAAGTACACCTACACAGATGATTTGGCCTCGACTGCCTTTGACAAGTCCATCCCAAAAATAGAAACTGCCTTGTCTCAGGACATGAATACAGTAGCCTCTTACCTGCACCACGGGAGACTCAAGCTTAGTCAAACACAACCCACTGCATCACTGTTTCACCTCTGTAATGCTATGGCACATACAAGGATCAAAATTCACCTGAATTGTAATGAGCTACCTTTCATAGATAACCCAGTGTATGGGAGTAACTCTGGATAGGAGCCTTACCTACTGAGAACTCCTACTGAAAACATCTATGAAGGTTAACTCTTGCATTGGTGCTAAGAGTGGCAAGAACAACCTGGGGAGCCAGTTTCACCACTCTGAGGACATCAACACTTGCACACGCACCTACTGCATACTGCTGTCAAGCACATGGGTGCAGTAGTCACACCAGCAAAATTGATGTTGCCCTGAACTCAGCAATGAGAATAGTAACAGGGTGTGTAGCATGCTCCTGTCAACATGCTGCCAATACTATCAGGCACACTACCTCCCCAACGAAGAAGACAGAAGGCAACTCTTGGCTTTGTTCAGTGTACCCAACAAAACTAGGAGCACCGGCTTCATGAAGTCTTGGAGCAACCAGTGCATAACTGACTAAAGTTGAGAAACTCATTTAGACGGGAGGCGCAGGGACTGTTGCAACACTTTGGAGGTGGGAGCAGTGCCCTATGGGCACTTGAACACCACCACAAGAAGTGGGATGAGCCTGATTCTCATCTCGAGTGCTATATCAGCAACCCACCACCCTATTCACCCAAGTACAAGCTCCCCTACAACTTATGGAATAACTAAACAGGATTTGCTCTAGAACTGGACACTTTAAGGCCAGGCTCTATAGGATGGGCTTAAAGGACAGTCCAATAGGTGAGTGTGGTGATGCACTACAGACAGCTGACCAAATCCTCATGTGTGCAGCACACCCACCCACCTAGGGTGAGGACCTGGCAAGCATCAACGATAAAGCAGCTGTTTGGCTCAGCCACATTACCGATGTGTAAAGGGAGAAATGAAGCATATAGGAGAAGAGAGAAGAAGCTGTTACCTTAAATACTTGCTCTTGGGACTTGTTATTTGTGCAGTGCTACTGGTCACTCTAATTGCAACGTATTGAGTCTATTCCCTGACTCTGTTCTATGTTGGCAAACTGACCAAAGCTTTCAAAACAGCTTTCTGAACCTTTCCAGCAAGAACATGTATTTTCTCAAGTATTTATGATATCTTCCCTTTCCACCTATGATCCTGAGAGCAAAATTATTCTCTCACCAATATTTCTGAAAGGGGTTACTAGCACGACCAAAATGAAGTTGGACATCTGCCAGGAAAGAATTCTCTGCAGCGTTGGGGATTGAATGACAACCCTCTCTGTTTTGTCCCTCTAAGTCTTATGTTTTATGTGAGGAAGAGTTACAGCATTAGCTCTGGATCACAGAGACCTTTTGTAGTAGCAAAACCCAAACGATGCCACAGAAAATCTGCATGATGATCACATCCCGAATGGTGCAGAATTTTTAATCCCGAGCAGCTAGTACATTTTATGAATTCATCATTTTGCTGTTGAACACTTTGCTGCACTGATAGTGAGACACAAAAAGCTCTAATGCTCATACAGAAGTGGCATTCAGCTTTCGACAACCGAAGCACTACTTTGTCATCAGATGATCGCAAAACCACAAAAGAATGAACTCTATTTAAAACAGAAAACAAAATAAAATGTGAAAACAGTTTATTGACCTTAAAACACTGCGCCAAACAAGGCAGCAATATTTATAATCACAGCAACGTTTTCCTGGGCTCAGCCAGAGACCTGGCATCCTAGGTCTGTGACCAGTTTCTGAAGATGGGTTATATATGTTTTTGTGCAATCCATGTGTGGTTGTGGGTGCACTCTAGTTTTTGTTTCCAATTGCCTGGGGGGCAGCTGCCATATCACCATTAGGCCATCATGTGACACCTAAATCAAATGTGAGAAGAGAGCCTGGAGCAGCTCAGAAGCTGGAATCTGCTGAAGCTCAGAAACTAGAATATACTGGAAAGCTGAAATATGACGTGACCAAGGCAAGCCTTAGTTTTTCTTGTCCCCTGCATCTTTTTCTTGCACGCTGCATTCTCCCTCTTGTTTGAATCCTTTGGATAGATGTGAACAAGAACAAAGAAACTTAAAAAAAATACTTGAGAAGGTAGCTAATTGAGCAATGGCTTCTGGCTTTTGTTTTTAATAAGGTTCTTTGATGTAGTTCAGATAAACACATGTTTATTTTATACTGTCCAGCTGTCGAGATTAGGATAGCAACCAAGCACAATCCCATGGTTATGGCACTCTAATCATCTACAAAGCATAGGACAATATGCGTTTGTGATCTAAAAAATATGTACTTTTGGTTAAGACCCATCCCAGCAGTCCTTTCGCATGCAAAAGGCCTGCTGTGACTAACCGTGGGGCTGTTGTACCTGTAAGGAGATGCTTAAAGACTGCATGGGATCTTGTTATTTTTGTTCTAGTTTCTAAACTGTGGAAGGAATTTGTATCAGTCTGAGGAAGATCCTGAGAGAGTTTTACGAACGTTTGATAATGCTGCAAGTCAATTTTCTGTCCTATTCAGCTCCTACAATAATTCTTCCTCTACATGTTGCTGGAATATCAATGCTGCAAACAGAAGTGTTACATTTGCAAGGACAGTATCTGCAGAGGAAGGCTAAGCTTTCAAAGATAAATCCCATTCACAAATAACGTTGCAGACAACAAATAGTGTCTAGCCTAAGTACACACGCACACATGCATGTGCATGCACGCACACACCCCGTCTCTCTCTCGCTCTTCCTTCAGAAAAGGAAAGGAAGTATTTTCAGAATTCCTTTTGTTGAAATATTCATGCCCAGTCAGAGAGGGTGAAGGGCACATTTTTAGTACCCAAGGTCTCTATAAGATAAACATGAAGCTTCGAGCACAGCTGGTGCTTGACAGTGGATGTATTTGTCTCTTCTAGTTTTTTGTTGAGAGGATTTCTTCATTAATAAAAGAACCTTTTTAGTATTCACGCTCAGATTTCTTTTACTATTGGTTCAAGGCAGTGCTTATGACAAAATATGTTATCTAAAGAAAACCACATTTCCCTTATCTTAATGTTTATTAGTAATGCATTTTGAGATGTGTACATTTACGGGGGGGGGGGG
>NW_017729029.1:52198002-52214624 GCF_001723915.1 Gavialis gangeticus
GGGGGGGGGGGGGTTTCAAAGCTGAAAGCAGGAAGTAACAATAAAATTGTTAATGTATGTCCTTTATGGCAACACGGCCTGTCTCAGCCTCTTACTCTTCTTCTTTTTTCCCCTATATGTCCCATCCTTGTATCCCACACACTCCTCTCCATTCCCTCCCATTTAGCTCTTGTAGCATTCAAGATACACTGTACTTCTTCGACATCTGAGGAAAGAGAGAACAGGGCTGCAGGATTTAATCTTTGGGACCCGCGTTTTGACAGAGAAACTGAGAGGGAACATTGCTTTAAGACAATGAAAATAAAAGCAGAAAGATCTGTTGGGACTTTGTCTCAGGGGCATTGCTGGAGCTAGATGACTTGTCCAACACATCATCACCATTAATTATTGTTATTTTAAGTTCTTAATTATTTTACAATGTTTTCCTTAGCTTGAAAATTCATATTTGTTATGCAAAATGCCCCAGATGTGTATCCTGTTAGCCTGGTACCAAGTGATCCTTCTAGCCTCATGCCAACTGGTGCCATTCTACTACTGTCCAAATGACACATGACAAGACAGAAGCATGGCTTAAAGTAAATTGCAAATACTCCTGCAGCTGGTTTTGAGACGTATTACAGACTTCTCCTTCGCACAGGATATGAATGACTTGAGTGAGATTGCATTTTTTAGTGACAACATTGTAAAGGACTTCAAGACTTGGAAGGATACATTTATGAAAGTGAAGCTGGTGCAACCGTGATCACATGAATGAATACCTGAATTGTCCTGGTACAAGCAACCCATATTTGTAGGTGCATTTCTATAAGGCGGAATTCAAACTTTCTATAACTGGGTTAAACACTTCCTTTATCTTCAAATGTTATTAATAATTTCTATAGGAAAAATATTTCAAGTTCTTTGCCTGCAATTATTACTATTATGGCCATTGATTCATTCAGAAGTTTAGGGATCAGTGTATCAGATGAAAACTGGACAGTGTCAAGTAATTTGGAAATTAGTTATTCCAAATAAAAGATCTATAATTACTTAGATAAAGAGGTTGTCTGAATACTTTAAACCCTCAGAACCTATGCTACCTGGAGATGGATTTAAGCTGTAAAATTTAAACTGAGACTACAACAGTCAGTCCACTAAGCACAAGACAGACATGAAGATTTGTGATGGGGTACAGAGTTGATAGTGTGTGATTTATTCAAACTTAACTTGGCTTCCTGAAGATAATGGGACTTTCCCTAAGTAAAACTTCAGCATGGGCTTCTTTGAAGTACAAGCTTAAAATTCATCCCTGATATAAAGTCTATAGAGTTATACCAGCAATGAACTGGGTCCAAAATGTTTAATCTCTAAACTCCCCTCACATTGCAAATCGTTGTAAGATTAGCATTAATCTGACTGAAATATACTGAGAAATCCAATTCTCTGGCTAATTCTATTAAGCTGAATTTTCCATGTGCTAGCTTGAAATGTTATCATATGATGACAAGTGTAAGCTTTTTTATTGGATTTATGTAAATCCTTTCGTCACTGAATTCTGTTGGAAGGGTTTGTGGTTGCTTATGGGATCCACACATTGAAAAGCATCACAAGTATTTTCTGTAGCCTAGTAGGCCTTCACTAGGGCCAGCCTTAACAACAATGTCTTGGGAACCAAAGCAGACTTCCAACATAATCTTCTGCTTCCGCAAAATGACCTGAGGGACACAACAGCCTGCATGCTTTTTCCCTAGCCGCCTGCTCTGAGACAGCTGTACAGTGGTTAGATAAAAAAGTAGTGAAATCAGCATGTTTAAATCTCTACTTGTCTTGTTTAGTCATTTCCTTGTAGAACTGTATGAATGGCATGGAGGGTTTATTATACAAACGGCCTTCCAGTTTCAAAAAGAAAAGTGGTTTGATAAAGCGGATTATCTTCTGTGGCTGTACAGGTGCGCATGGAAGACAAAAGACGGAAGAGAACTCTCTTCCGTAGTTTCTTTCAATGCTAGGGCCGAGCACAATACAAGTGTCTGAGCGCACACAAATCCTGCTCCAGCAAAGCACTTACTTACACTGCTAGCTTTTCAGGGCACTTTTTTTTTGTTCTGTGTTTGTTCTGTGCCTAGCACAATGGGGCTCTGCTCCAAGACTGGTGTCCTGAAGCTCAACTGCAATGCTAACAATAAATAATAATAATAAGCACCTGCTTGACTTTAAGCACATTGGCTCCAATGGGATGACTTGGCCTAATGTCAGTCGTATATTGAAGTGGTTTTCTGGATGAAGTCCTCTGCAGCTCAAACGAATAACCTTTCCTACAATGAACTTGCCAGCTCCTTCCTAATGGTTGAAGTAATGATTCACGGGTTCATTACCTGCTGAACCCTGTGAATCTTTAACATGTCTCTTTTAAAATACTCTATAGTGATCTCTTAATGTATATGTTATCTAGGATCCAGTCCTTGGAGCACCTATTAACATTAATGGGGAGTAGATCTGGGGCAAGTATACAGCATGGGGTTCTTGCAAGATAGATTGCAGCAACTCAGCGAAACAGAATTAAAAAAACCCAACTCTTTACTTTTATTTGTTTAGTTGTTTTTGGACTAAACAAAAGCAATGTTCTCCTGGGACATGGAGATTCAAGTAACGCTTTCCAAAATATGAAAGGCTAAATGCCACATCTGCAATGGTTTCTGAAAAGGCTTGACCTTTATTAAAGTAACTGAGTAAATACAATTCCGAAGGTTTTGTTTCTCTTGTAAATTAAATGGTATGTTTGTAGATGGAAAGGTCAATTTTCAGTAAAGCTGTGCTTCAAAAGCATCACCTTTTCTCAGCTAAATCAAAGGAGTTAATTAGTTTTACAGATGGAATGCATAATGTGTAATTCTCTTATCTTTGTTTGAAAATCAATTGTTTATGGCATAAGGAGGATACACTTGTCATCATTAGGTACAAATGCTTGCTTGCCACAGAAACAAAGATAGATACAAGCTAAAGTGTATGGCTTCATAGACAAGGGAGACTACAGTCCTTTAAGATTATATGCATACTAAAAATGTTCTATGAGTCAGGTTTAGAGAAGAAAAACATCTCTACTTTTATCAGGGGGAGAACATGATCTTTTCTAATAAAGAATAAATCTATTCAGTCTATTAGGGAAAGATCAATAGGCTTTTACTATCTGTTCCTTTCTGTAGCAGCCATATCAATGTGAAATACTAAAATATTAATTAAGGAACAGTAAATTAATAACATAAACATCTAGACGTTTAAATTGGGAGTGGGCTGAAAAACATGAATTAAGATTCTTGCCTGTGGTAAAAGTCACTTTTACCTCACAGAGGTATTATTAGCAAAGGGCACTTCAGCTTTACTGCTTGTCACAAAAAGTACTGGAAGGAATGGAAAACCTGTCCTGCTTATGAAATTCTTCTGGGCTGAAACTAAGGGCCTTCTTACACGCGTGTGCAACTGGTGCACGTGCTTCCCCCAGCGAGCAGTCAGCAACCGGGGGGAGAGGTCCCCTCACAGCCAATTTTGCTGACCGGGGTGGGGGGAGGGAGGTAGGTCCCCCCCATGGCCGAGTGCACTGTCTGGAAAGTGGCCGTGGTGCTCCTGGAAGTGGCCGCAGCACTTCCACTCCCCAGCCAGTGCTCACGGGGGGGCATCAGCATTCCTGCCTGCCCCCCTGCCCGCTGCCTCAGTGGGGACAATGCCTGTCAGGGGGTGCACCAGCACTGTCAGGAGGTGCATGTGCACCCCCTACGCATCGCCACTGTTACACATTACAGTGTGAGCTGCACAAATGTTGATTGGCTAAGAAATCGCTTGCAGTCACACTGGCAGCGGCACATCTGTGGGGAGTGGCTACACCTTAATGGAACAGGAGCTGGGTTATGCAGATCAAGAGATAATCCTGCCCTGGAGTGGCATAACTTTGAGCTGCATAATGAGTGCTTTAAGCCACTTAAAAGTGTTAACATGTGGAGAATCCAGGAGTTGAGAGCTCCAGGAGCTGCCCCAGAATGAATGTGTAACAAGGTCTGAAGTAGGAAACATCCCCTAACTTTGTAGAAACCTCCTCTATAACTTGTCAGTGCCTATGTGATTCCAGGGTCTAGAAGTACTGTGTATCCAGAAGGTGAGGCAAGATATGAGGTTGGTGTTACCATGTCATTGTTGCCTCCCAAGAAGGGGTAAATTTCTCAGTGATATGTGCCAAATGTGACCTAAATAGGGATGGCCCTTGAGTGCTTCCTCCTCAAGATTAGTGTGTTCCTGTCCTCACTCAATCTCACCTGCCATCAGTTGGTTAGAAAATAATAGGAGAGGTTGTTCAGTCTTGGAACCATCCTAACCTGCGGGATGAAACATAGCTAACACCGCCAGTCCCTTTGTCCGACTGAAGCACTCTGGATCAGTCCTTGGCTTTAGGGGCCCTAAATGGGAGCTCCTCCAGGCCTTACACTCCCACCTCCAACCTCTGTGTGTGTATACACACATACATACATACACACACACACACACACTATTTATAACCTGTCGCAGGGCATGAAGATGTTCCTGTTCCTTTAAGGGCAGGAGCAGCCTAGCCAGGGAGCTCTGCAGGCTAGGGCACCACAGCTGCAGGCTGGCTGGGCAACAGGCTAATGGAGTAATCAGCCGGCACCTGCAGATGGTCAGCTGACCAGAAGAAGAAAGAGCCTTGGGCACAAGGCTGAGGTTGGCAGGAGTTAGATCTCTGGCAACTGCCAGGGGAAGGAGCTCCTGCATGGAAGAGCTGCCCTGAAATGTTAGGTTGTCTGGTCTGGTGCCAGCAGGACTCATAAGGCTCCAGGAGTTCATAAGGTACCCTGGGCTGAGAGGCACACTATACTAGGGGAGAAGTTTTCCTTCTTAAAGAGGCAGAGTATGGCCCCATCATTATTGCTGTGTTAGAGCTCAGGGGCTTATATGTGTGTTGTTTAAAACAGTGGTTTAGGATCAGGCTGTAAGAGGAGGTATGGAGGCCTCATTAGTGCCCAGAGGGGACATGTGGTTGCCTTGAGCCCTGCCCGCAGCAGGCGCAGGCTTAAGAAGCTAGAGAACCTGTACTGGGTGCAGTGGGTGCAAACCATGCAGCTGCATGGCGTCAGAGGACCTGGTGCCAGTGGGGAGCAGATACGCAGGGGCCAGAGAGCCTGGAACCAGAGGGGTGCAGCTGACAGGGGCCAAGGGCCCAGTGACAGGAAGGAAATGAGTGGAGCTAGTGCTTCAGAGCCAGGTCCAACATAGTGGGCCTTTGCTAGAAGGCTTAGCCAGACTAAAAGGGCCGAGACCAAGTAGGCTGAGACCTCAACAGAGGGAACAACATCCATGTAACACTTGTGAAGCATAGGGCATGGTAAAAGGAAGGTTTGGAGCCATGCAATTAGCCTATAAGGCTTAAGGTGTCCCATGAGGCACCGCCTTGGAGAGGAACCCAGTGAGGGGCCTGAGGACCAGTAGGGTCAAGGTGGGTTCTGCAGGACCGTGGCTGCACTGAAACTCATGGGCAGCTTCCCTATGTATTGTTTTTTCAACAAGACATGGCAGGCAAGATTAGAAGGCACCCTTAGGTCACAGAGCCCCAGGGTCATCATGGCCACCCCAGGGACCTCGCGCCATGACATAGCTTTGGACCCTTGTAAGGGTTTTCAGTCCTACAATGTCAAGCTATATGCCTGGCCTTATAGCTAAAAAGCACCAGGCTTTGCCCCAGAGGTTGCTATTAATCCATCCTGGATGGGTATACGAAAAGGCAAGCAGCTTGGCTGCTTCTCACCAGTCTGATGAGCAGGTTCTTCCACCTTCGGTTCCCGGCTGTACCTCAGTTCCAAGAGCTTCTTATGCTTCCTACCCTGCTCTCCCATCCAAACAGGATTCACCTTCTCTGAACAACTGGAGCATGTTGTTCCTGCAGGAGGAGGTCCTGGTCCATGAATCGCTGGCCAGCTGTTCTTAATCAAGATTGAGTTTTTTCTCAGACTCTGCCCCCAAATGGAGGACTTTACTTTTCCAGATAGCATCTCCCCTCCTTGGGACTCTTGGCACCCGGCCTGACCGGTGCAGCTGGAAGTGTGAGATGGCCCCTGCCCAGCACTCTTGGCCCCCGGAAGGAACAATGGTTCGGAGGATTTCAGACACCCTGCATGTAAGGGAGGGCATGTTAGTAGGGCTTCCTCTCTACTCTCCCCAGTCACTCTGCCACATTTGGGACTCTTTCTTCATCGCCATCTCTGTTCAAACCTGCACGCTGCATAAAACTGAACCTGCCAACAGTTCTGTAGGCACAGAAAGGACAAATTTGAAGCCAAGTAAGAATGAAGGACCAATGGGAGCTCAGGTTGTTAAGGAGTTGTGTGGCCACGGCACCATGAAAACAGAGAAAGTCAACTGGAGCAACTGCCACTGCTTGTAGGGATATCTTGTGCTTTCCTGTGCTTCTTGCTTTCTTGGGGCCCAATCTCTCAACATTTTCTATAGTGCTTTAAAATGGTAAATGGCCATTAAAATATTGTTATTATTTATGCCTAAATAGGTGCTTGTCCACACAAATGTGTATGTTCAGTTGTAACATCTATTGACCTGACAAGTTTATTTGCAGTACACTAGATTCCATAAGGCAAGCCTCATAGACCCTGCCCTTGTTCAAAACAGTCATATCTCTTTAACTGAAAAGTTAGATAAGTATCTTTACACCTGCTTCTCCCTCAGAAATGGAATAAATCTTGTGTTGTGAATTGTTCACTCAGAAGGGTGCCATTTGGGGCCCAAATGATAAATAGTGATGAAAATGTCTGAGGAGAGAAGTGGAAATAAAACAGCCTGTGTCTAATGCTGACATTTGTAATAAGTTGTGTGTAGATGTCAAAATACCTACAGTAAAAGAAGGGGAATGGAGACAAGCATAAAAAAGTATAGGCAGTGATTTTTCCAAGCTGCCTATGTTTTTACTACTTTTTCTGGGAATTGGTTAGCCAGATCTCATAGGTAGGGACCTACCAAATTTGCAGTTTGACGGATTGTATGAAATCCAGCATTGCCCGCAAAATTTGGGCAAAGCCTGTGAAACCATGGGGGAAAAATACTCATGGAAAATAAAATGCTGGCCCCCCAGAGGGCACCAGCAGTACTCTGGGTGCTGCAGCAGCCCACCTGGGTGCGGAAGGGGTGGCTGCTCACTCAAAGGGCTGCCGGCAAGATGGCTGCGGCCCCCAACCCTTGCCACTGATAGGCTGTGAGAGCTGTATGTCATGTGGCCCCTCCCCTCTTCACCAACCAGCGGGCAGCCACCTCCAGTTAGGTAGGTCCCTACTCATAGACAGTTTGACACATCTTAGATGTAATAGATTATTTAAACTGTATTATTAAATTGAGTTGGATGTAATGACCTGTTGACAGTAGTAATGTATTTTGCCAAGATGGTTTCGTTGTCCAGTGCAGATTTTGTAGTGTCAAACCAAGGGGATCTAGTCTATAACATGGTTTGTTCAAAGCTGTGTTGGCTAAAATAGCCATGTTAACAGCTTGCTAGCAAGCACTGTGTTGTACTGTGATTCCAGCACTAGTCAACTGAGCCAAATTGGGTTTCTATGACAATCAAATCAACATACAGCTGTATGAATTATTAATTACAGTAAAAGTAGCTGGGAGTAATCCCTAGCTGTTTCTTCTGACTTTCTGGTTCTCCATGTTCTGACAGTTTCACAGGGTAACAGCCAGAGCAGGATATTGGGTTAATTTAATTTGAAAAGAGGCAAATTTCAAATCACGCATGAGCACTGCATTTCAAAATGTTTTTGTCTCTGGTAGTTGTCTGAGGTGAGCCCACAGAATGGGATGTATGAACGCCTAGAGATTATGGAGATTAGAGGTGTGCAAAGTGGGCCATATTTGATTCTGATTCGGATCTGGCCTCATTCAGGGGGGTAGTGATTTAATTAGCTGATTCAGATCACTGTCCTGATTCGATTCAGCTGAATCAGAATCAGCAATTCGACCACAGACACAGCTTTATATGTTTTTTCTACACATCTCGACGCAGCAGGCGTGACTCAGGAACACTGATATGGTGGGGCAGATGGAGCATCCCACAAGAGCATGGAAGGGCCCCCCACGTGCTCGGCAGCAAACCCAGAAGTGGACTGGACCTGACCCCTTTCCGAAGTGGGGCAGCAACTGTGGTTTATATATTTGTCCAATAAAAATTAAATGCAAGTGCAGAGTTGGGCAGAGCCCCAGGTGCATGTGCTGGGCAATCCTATTCTGCCACAGGTAGAAACAGAAACTAAGGTCAGACCCAAGTTCCCCAGCTTGCACTTGTGTGGCTACAGAAATGCCCTTGAAGCACATGCAGGTAAAACAGACTTTGGCCCTAGATGTCTACAGCATTTTTGTTATTATTGCTTTGCTAACAAATGTCTGGGAAAGAGCCATAACAGAGGCAATAGTTACCATAATTTTAGTACACCAGTGGAAGTTTAGTGCAGCTTTTAAGCAGGTCTGTACAATTAGTAATAGACAATTCATAGCCTCAAATAGCTGAGATCTGTGCCTTTGGAGAGCTGCAACTGCTATATTGTGGATAACCCTGCCTGCATGAGCGCCGGGATCTCCCGACAGATCCCGTTTGTTTAAAAACCGAGCCATGCAACAGTAGCCCTATCTTGTGTTCTCATTTTCCTCGGAGCAGCACCCTGACATTTCGAAAGATGAGAAGTACCTTTCAGCTTGAATAAATGCAGAGATATGTCGGTAAACACATTTGGCCTCATCCTGAGAAATGTCAGGCTTCTGGAGAGAACAGTATGGGCCCAGGATTCGTGTCAGTATTTGGAGGGCCATATGCAACAAAGTAGCAGAATAAGAACTCCTTTTCTAATGGCTGAGGCAGGGTCACAACATTGTATACCCTATGGCAAATACAGCGCCTATGGTGTGAAAGGCATGTCACGCCCTTGCATGTCACACACAACATCTCCAACTTACTGCGGTGCTAAAATAATAGCAGGAAAATTACAGGCTGAGAGTTGCAAATCACTGCAAATCAGCCTGGGGGGGCCTCTGAATTGCTGGGCTGCAACGGGGAGTTCTTCCCACAGACCACTGCCCCAAAGTACTTTATTTATTATTGTCGCATAGTTTGGGAATCCCAGTATGGCCAGTTGAAACCAAGGCCCCAGAGTGCCAGCCCTGTGGAAACACGTGGGAAGAGATAGTCTCTGTCCAAATAGATGAGTCAAATGTACAGTGTGCAAAAGATTACAACATACAATCAGAATTAGGAAAGGGACAGTGTCTCTACAAATCCTGGTAGCAATCTATTGCTCCTCTGACTGCTCATTTCCCTTCTCTTGGACTCATCAGAAGATAATGCCGTATTTACTTGGAGCATCTTCCCCTTTAAAATGTATCCTCTAGGTTGGAAATTGGTTGTGGGAGAAACAAGTCATTTTAGGATTCTCAAATACCATCATACCAGGCAATCCGGCCTGGCATAGTTCTGGACTCCGGCTGCTACAGATGGCATAATTTTCCCTCAACGCAGAAAGGAACCACATGGCTTCAGCAGGCCTATTACGCTCCATGAGGCTGTTCTTGTGAAAGTTAATCTGAATCAGCCCTTCCTACCTCGCACACTGATACACTTTGTGTAATGCATTTTATACCAAGGACTCCACGCTATTACAATCCATCAGAGCATATGATTTTCAGGGAGTTTCAATTTTGGTATAAAATATACCAAAAATTGTTTCTAATGTCAATGCTACGTTTAGGGGAAAAATGTCATTATATCACAAATGATAGCGTTCGTGTCTAGTATTGTAAACTATAACGAAATGGGTATAAATGACATTCAGATATATTGATGTTCAGTCCTTTGTAATACAAATAACAACACAGCCTCATGACCGAGTGCAGCGATCTACCTTAATGAGTCCGGTACGCTGCGAGTGTAAATCGTACGACATCACGTTTCTGCTACTGTTACAGCCAAACGGAAGTGCTGCTATTTCTAGTCTTTATTCTTCCTGCCCCAAAGATGTCACCCTGGGTCGAGAGTCCACAGGACCTGGGGTTGCACAACTGCTATGAAAACATGGGCTCTACAAAAAGGCAAATGAGCTGTTTTTTCCCCCTTTTCAAAAAAAATGGGTTTCCCTTAATTAGCAGAGGTAACAAGCTCCAGGTTTTCTTAGTACATGACGGATAGAGCTTTGCTTAATATTTCCACCTCTCTTTCTAAAACTCCTTATCACCCTTGAACACCACAACCCAGTTCGTCCCTCTCCATCTTATTCTTTATAACTTGAATTCCTCTACCTGAAACGTGTGTTTTCTTTTTCTCAGGGGAAGCGTCTGGACATCATCTTGGCCAACTTCTTCTCATGCGAGAACTCCCCTTTGCCCTTAGTGAAACTGCTTTCACAAGAAAAGTGAGATTGCATATTGTGTGGAGGGTTATGAGGGGAACTTCATTTTTTCTTTTGTGGAAGTATTTGAATCAACAACTTTTTTAAGCAACTAAAAAGGTAGAAATGTTAAAATATTTCTATTCAACATTTAGAGCAAGGCTGGAGGATGCTGTATGTTGTTGTGGATGGAACAGAACATTTATCGTACAGGCGGCCATGAGGCAGCATCTGCTCAAACTGAACATTTTCAGATCAACAGGTGTGGGTAACTCATATTCAAAGTCTTAAAAGAAACTGTTGAGAAATCTCAGAAAACTGTGGAAATACCAAAGAACTGGAGGATTGCCATGTTGTTCCAATATTTAAATAGGGACTGCAGATTGTTTAGCTTGACATTGATTCTGAGTAAAATAATTGCTTAATTCAGGACACATCAGCCAAGAGCTAGACACTAAAAATATAATTAGTGCTTGTCAACATTCATGGAAGGCAGATCTTGCTGAATAGCCTGTTGTCTTCTTTGACTGGCGAAAGGTCTGGTTTATATAGGAACTCTATTGCTAAAGTATACTTGGATTTCTCTAAGGTCCTGATTTAGTAGCTTGTGAAATTTTGATTTAAACACTTGGACTATATGGAATTAACAGAGAACTAGGTAGAGGCCTAAAAATGACTCACTGACAGATCTCAAAATACAGCTGTTATTGGGGAAATATCAAAGAGCAGAGAGGTTTCTAGTGACGTTCCCCAGAGACTGGTGCTTAGTCCATTGCTATGTAATACCTTTAAAGATTATATTAAACCTTTATTGGTAAAGTTTGTAGGTGATGTAAAGATTGATGAGCTAGTACCATATTTACTCAAATAGAAGGTCATCCTGATTATAAGATGACCCCCCCCCCAATAATTAGATTCTATATATTGAAAATGTATACATTTGTTACAATTTTTTAAGGTATAGAATCTAATTATTGGAGGTTTGTCTTTAATTTGTTCCCCTCTCACTGCTACACCTGGGAAAATAAATCGGGAGGGCAGGAGGGGGGAAGGAGTCAGATAGCCCTTTGCTTTCTGCTTTCCTTCAACTTTTCCCCTGGCAGCCCCTTCCCCCTCTCCTTACTGTCAGACCCTGCTCTCCCTGAGCAAAAGGAAGTGAGAAGCACATTTGAAAACAATAACCTTGACATTAAACATGGGGGTAGTAATTTGCATATAGTACCCATGCACTTAGTTTATCCAGAATTGATGCATGTTACCTCTTCTTGAAACTGCTGCAACCTGGTCCAGCTTCACCTCCTGGAGGGCAGGGCCACATTAATCATATGGGCCAAGCTGGCAGAGGAGCCAACAGGGGGATTCTGGGTGAACCATGTGCAATGCCGTAGTTCGCCACCACTTGAAAAAGAGTTAGCAGCGAGGGGGACTGCGCTTAAAAAGCACTACCATATATCTTATTCAGATGGACTATACCAACCTATTCTTGTGGTAGGTACCTGATGTGGGTCCTGTGTTTTATAGTCAGCTATGTTTATTCAAGTTCATAGTTGGTTTCCATTACCAAGCAGTTTATTGATAGACAATATATTTAGTGAGATTATAAAATGAGGGGTGTTTTTCCCCCATGCCAATTGCAGGGGGAAAAACCTCATCTTGTATTTGAGAAATAGGGTAAATATGATGAGTATAGAGTTATCTGATTCACCTGGGTATGTAGTCAGGCATTTTAATACAGCGAAGTGCAATGTAATTCATGTGGGAACCAAAAAACTGTTGATGCCTATAGAAAGAAAACTCTGTTTTCTGTCTGCTCGGACTCAGAAAGAAGCCTAGGAGTCATCACAGATAATTGCCTCAACATGAGCACTCGGTACAATGCTTTAACAAAAAGTGCTAATGGGATTCCTGGATGAATGAAGAGAAGAATATGAAAAAGGAGGAGGGAAGAAGTGATTTTGCTAACATGCGCAGCACCAGTAAGACCATGTCCAGTTCTGGTGTTCACATTTTATGCAAGATGTGAAAAAAACTCAAACAGTGCAAGGGGGAAAGAAGACCTGCAGCTGAAAGGATCCAGCTTGTTTACTTTATTGAAGAAAAGCTGCAAGATTACTTGACTGCTGTGTAGATGTACTTACATGTAGGAAAGATATCTGATAGTGTAGGGCTTTTCAGTTTTGCAGACACAGACACAATCAGATCCAGTGGCTATAGATTGAAACCAGATAACTACAACCTTGAAGTAAGATGCAACTTCCTAGGGGCGAGGGTAATTAAACATTGGAACAACTTACCTTGGGAGGTGATGGACTCACCATCTCTTGAAGTTTTAAGACAGGATTAGATAACTCTTTGAAATGTATGCTTTAATTCAGTTTCCATGAGATATTTGACAGCACTGTGTGCAGGGCGTTTGGCTCAACAGTTGTGGGGAACCCCTTTGGCTTAGGCATCTGTGAATCTGCAGGTGTTGCTTGTTCATCCCTTACCTTCATAGGAATTAGGAGGAAGAGAATTGCCTGTATTGCCCTCAACACACTCTTAACACTTAAACCTCCACATTAAGGCAATGACAATAATCAAATCTCATGCCGCAGTGCTTCAGACAGTTGCCGGAAGAGATCAGAAAGGCATTTCTCCCCCGATGCACAACTAACTTGCTGTGTTACATGTTTTATGGGTTTTATCCTGCCTTCCTCAGTAGCACCAAGGACTGCCCAAAGATGAAGATGAAATACTGGGACATGATGTGCCAGTGATCTGAGAATGCTTTTTCTGAGATGCCTGGCTGTTGCGTCCTACTGACGTGCTCAGAAACTTACTGGTAGCCAGACTTCCTGAACAAATCAGGCTGGCAAGGAACTTGGATGGCTTTTCACCTTCCTTAATAGCATGGGCAATGGTTTGCCTCTTGTAATCATATGGACGCATCTCACCTAATCACTTTCTTGCTACCATAGCATTGGTAGCACCCTGGTGTCTCCTGTTTTCTGCCTGTGGTAGCCTCTCGGAGAATGCTTTAGTCTTTGGCTTAATATAGGGGAATGTGGGTCAAACTTACTGGCCAAGTAAGACTAGATTATCTGTGGCCCCTTCAGCTCTTAAACTCTTTGGACACATGTTCCAAGGGTGTAGGGGGAGGGGGCACTTTAATTAAAGTGGTTCCCAGAGCCACTCTAATTAAAGCACCCAGATTGTCTCGTGTATCAGCATCCCTGTGTTGAAAAATGGTGGCGGGGGCACTTTAACTAAAGCTCATTGAATGAGCTTTAGTTAAAGTGCCCCCACCACCATTTTTCAGCATGGAGATGCTAATATATGAGATGCTGGAGTCTGCTGGAGTGCAGTAATTATCACGCTCCACAAGACTCGATGAATCAAGTCTGCTCTGATACACTATGATTACAGCGTGTCAAATCGACCTCACTGCACATGTATAGGCGCCCTTTGATAAAGCACTACGACAATTTAGGAGAAAATTAGGAGAAAACAAGAAACAATTTATGTAAAATATATGTTTTTCAAACACATATAACTGTTATTTCTGAACTAGATTTCTTTAAACATGTCTAAGACATTTGGCCTTATTAAGGATAAAATCAAAGGCAAATTTGTAGTTTGAAAAAATCTGTCATCTGAGCACAAATACAGCATCCAAAATAACTTAGTGGAGAGAAGACATTTTTCTCATTCTTGAATAAATTCAGCTGATCCTTACCATTAGAAAAGCCACATCACCCTTCTCTTCCTTCTGGGCTACACAAAAGCGCAAGACATTTCAGCCCAAAGAGTCATTTTTGACTGAATGTGTGGAAGTGAAAGCATGAGGCTTACCAACACATACACACAATATAATACATTTCTTATGTTATAAAAATTAATCCTATATAAAGGCAATAATTTTTGTGGGTGATATCTTTATTGAACCAACTACCTAGTTAGGGTAGATTTAGACGAGCTTTTGGGTATCACAGTACCCTTCCTCATGTCTCCTAGAGAAAAGCAGGCACAGCAGAGCTAAATAGCAGTGGGATCAAAGGTTTAGGTAAAAACTCCACATGTAAATAACACCAGGTAGCCAACAGACAAGACAGGTATAGTAAAAACCTGATAAATTGAGAGCAGGATCATTCAGGAAGGTCATTAATACCTGTGATTACCTAGTATCAGGTAGATCATAATGGACCATAAAGTCATTGTCTATGTTAGTTCCTAATGTCCAGTAGGCTAAAGAATTTTTATTCCCAGGCTCATTTTTTAAGGTGTTTTTTAAATTTCCCTTAACCAGGAGAGCTGTGAGGTCAGACAGGGGGTGACTATTCTGAAAAAACACATTCTCTTAAGCATGTCCTAGTGTTTCCGTCCTTTATCTTTTTTCAGTAATGAATCATTTATTTCCATGCATGGTTTTTGTCTGTTTTCACATGGTTGCCATGTTGCACTGGATGAGGTATACCACATTCTGGGATAGATATGTGAATGACTGGGAATTCTGATGGTTTTACTATGGAGACTGTTAATTGCTGTGGCAGTAGAGATGAGTTAACAGGCCTTGCATTTATTGTTAATGGGATCCAGCTTTGCCTTAGATGCCTGTTGATGAATGAGGATTTTGCTCCTGAAGATGAATTGGGCAAGGTTGGAGGGCTCTTTGAAAGCCAGGAGTTGAGGGGGTGGGGAATGCTTTTCTCAAGGCCTGGTCCTTTTTGAGTATAGGCTTTATCTATTTGACGATTCTTCTTATTGGGTCAAGTGTGGAATGGTAGGTGACAACCAAAGGCGTGTGGTCAGTATGGGCTTTCTTGTTGTATTGTAGCAGGTTGCTGTGGGGTATTGAGGTTTTTTCTATTCTTCTGCTGGATTGTCATTTGTGGATAAAGGCAGTTTTCAGTTTGGCAAGATGGGTGTCATGAGTATTTTCAACAGAGCAAATGCAGTGGTATGTGAAGGCCTGACTGTAGATCACCACTTTATGGTCTATTTGGGATGACTGCTGGTCTTGTATATAAAATTGTGGTGGTCCATGGGTTTTTGTATACAGGTTTCCCTTGCCAACCACGGTTTTGCCAACCACGTTTTTGAGTATCCATGCTTCATATTCTATATATCATTTTGCCTACCACGGTACACGGTTTTGAGTAACCACAGTTTTCTGTGGCTGTGCATCAGCCCACCACTTGCTATTTTTCCCACAAGCCTTTTGTCTTGCCAACCATGGGCACTTTCAGGAACCCAACCCCAGCAGTTGTCGAGAGAAACCTGTATAGCAGATGGTGGGTGCCATCTCAGATGTGGATGATCTATATAAAGAAGCTCTACAGTCAAATTTCGTGGACCACCATGGCTACAGCATCATTTTAACACTACCAACTCTAAATAGAGTCATTCTAGATGAGAGAAAAATAAAAAATATATATTAGCATTAAGTTTTAAAAGTCAAGGACATAACAGTTAGGAAATGCCAGAATTAATGAAATGGTACTTTTCATTCCCAGTCCCCTTCCTTTCAGTGTATGCTTTATGATACAGTCCCTTAATTATCCCATCACAGTCTTCATTTTGGTAGAGCTCATGCCTCAGTCACTGCACAGGATGGACAGTGGGAACAAATAATATGAATCAGTAGTTAAGAGGTTTCTGTCTTCCTTTTTCCTCCCTCTGCTCCTTTCTGCCTTCTGCTTATTCCTATCTTTCATCTGCTTTGCTCCTGCCCCTTACCCATCATTTCTGGGAAACAGAGATCTTTTGAGGTAGCAACCTCCCTCTACATCAACGTTGCCTGGGAAACAGCAGGAAGAACACTAAGAGCATAAGAGAGTCTCACAGCTCTTAGATCCCATGCCCAGACTTACAATTGCACTTGGCAGCTGGGAGGAACAATTGCAGTAGACGTCCTGTCCAGACCCTGCAGTCCCAAGACAGAGCATGCTCAGTTGCTGGTTGGAGATGGTGAATGCAATGTTCAATCAACTTGTCAGAGCTATGATGGAAAGGAGCATTCTCGCTGTGAATAGACTCTTTGGAAAGGTTTAGCTGTGAAATTCTAACAGGCCTCTCCTGATTGTAAACTAAGATTTTTCAGAGGCTTTTGACCTGGGCAACAATGATAAAATGGATATTTCCGAGAGTAGTGCAATCCCTGTGTAAAATTTTAAGCCCCTGCTCCCAAGCATGGAGGTACTAGAGCTTCTGAATGAAGCAGTT
>NW_017729029.1:52214778-52281092 GCF_001723915.1 Gavialis gangeticus
TTTACATAAGCAAAACACTGTATTTTTCTCTAACCTTGTTTTGAGAAACAGTCATTCTATTTTAGCTAAATGTTCCAAAAATATTTGGCCTGGGGCAGAGACATAGCTTGGAAACTTTCAGCCCAAATGGTTTAAATTTGGCAATTGAAAACAAGGTCTTATATTAGGAAGTGTCAGACAACTTTAACTATGGGCATCACTATGTTCTCTGTCTATAATGCAAAGTATCTTACAGGTACACAAGGGAAATGAGTTAGAGTCAGCAGAGGAAACCATAATGATAAAATCCTGAGTAAAGTAAGAAGACCTTGATCCTAACCCCCTAAAATCATTAGAAGTCTTTTCACTGGTGTTACAGACCTTTGGATTTGTCATGTGAAGAGTTAGATCCTCACTTGAGGTGGACCACTACTGGAAACAGCTTTTGCCTCTAGAAGGAGACAAAACTTATTTTTCCTACTGTGGATTGCATGCATGTTAGTGCAAATATATATTGGCACTAGCATTTACTCAACTGCTGCCTTCAGTCAAAATAACTCATGAATGTTCATGGAAAATGAATTTAAAGGATTAAGGGTGTTGTTAAAGTGAATGGGCAAGCTTTACTTAAATGGATATTTGTGGATCCATTTTTTACAGTATTCTCTTGACTCTGGCATGAATATAGTTTTTAGCGTTTACTTATAGTTCAGTGTGAAGGGATTTGAATTCTTAAATCTTCCTGATTTATTGGGCTTTATTGGGTAATGGAACTTTTTGATCCTTTAAACCAAACTGAAATGGAAGAGGGACTTCAACAGTGCTACCCCAAATGAGATTTGTCAAAGGATCAATACTTTACCGTTTAAATATTTATTAATATACGGCAGGACTAAAACATCTTGACTTCATACACAAGTATTATTTTACCCTTGTGAATCTATAAAAAAAGAATGTATATTATGGGTTTATTTTGTTGACTGTTATGATATTTTTATCTCATGGGGAAAGAACGATATGAAGATAGAAAGGTGTTTATCTTCCTAGAAAAAATAAAAATTTCTGGGTGAGATTTTCAAAAGCACATACAAGATTTAGGCAGTCAATCCCCACTGAGAAGGAGTTATGGTTTTAACTCATCTAGGCAGCTTTGAAAATCCATCCCTGCCACCACTGCCACTTTAATTGATTTTATCTGTCTTTCACTTGTCTATTGTGACATTGCCAAACAGTCTGAGGTGCTTCTAGAAATATGACAAGTAAAAGAGAGGAACATCCTTCAACTGTTAGAGCAGAGGGTAGGAATTTCCTAAGGATCATGACTTCACACCCAGGCATAGTGTATTGCTGTAGACAAGGCAAACTCATGAATAACAGAGGTCAGGTCATCATCTGCCAGGGTGGAACAGAGCTTTCTACCCAGCAACAGACAGTGAACGTGACTTGAGGCTGCTGAACCACATGCTGCTGTGTGAGAGATCAGAATCAATGAGCAAGCAATAGCACTCCTACACTACCAAGTTGGCCAACTTCTTGCAAAGAAAGTTAACCACTCAGAACGTATATCCAGTTTCATTGCTACTGTCTTCCCACACTCTCAAGAAGCCTGAAACTGTGTGCAGTGCTTTGAGTACAAACATGCCTGCCTTGCACCATCTTCTCCAGGTCCAAGTTTTGCTTATTTTTGAAGTAATATATCTCCTGATCACTCAGCCTTTTGTCACCTTTAATCCATTTTAGGCAGCCCTGCCAGGGGTAAAAATATAGTTGGGAGCTGGTGTCAAAGGCAGGTGAGTCTGGAAAGTACCCTTGGAAAAGAGAGAGTTTTCTGATGCTGGGAGATAACAAGTAGAGCTAGACACCAAAAAATAAGAAGTTTCTTATTGTAAATGTAAATAATTGCAGTTTAGAGAGAGTATATTTGCTACAGTAGGACATTCCACTCCTGAAATACCAATAGGGTTTACTGTATTTCTGTTTCCATATATAATTTCCCCCACACAAGCTATCTTTCCTTTTTTGACATCTATGTTAAAGACTCATTTGCACACTGGCTTTATGCCACTGTCATCATCATTAGTTAGTGTTTGTACAAAAGGAGTAACTAAAGGCCCCAAATAAGATCAGGGAATAGTGGATAAGTTACAATACACTAAAGAAGGGACAGTTCCTTCCCCCATAGGGCTTACAAACTACAACCCACATCCCACCATTTATAAGTCTGGGCCTTCTTCATAGCAATCAGAGGGGCTGAGCCTGGGTGCCTGCAAACAAGCTGTAAGACACAAGAATAAATAATTAAGACTAGCAAACATATTATCATCCATTTTATGGATGGGGAGCTGAGGCAATAGGAGATGAAGGGACTTGCCCTTCAGCTGCTCCATGGTACCTACCTGTGTACATATTTGTACCTCACAATGGGCATGTCTACACGTGCTTTTACACACACCTAAACTTAATGTGCACTTCCCTAATGTGCATTAAGGTGATTTAGACATGTTTACATGTGCACGTGCTAAGGCACATTAACACAGTGTGCAGATCAGCTTGGGACAAAACTTAGTTCCCAGTCAGTCAACATACACAGTATTAACGTGCCTTAGCGCATCTACATGGGCATTAAGGTGCTTTAGCTATTTGTGCCTAAAGCAACCTTTTTTAAGGTGCATTAAGGGCACGCATATGTAGATGTGTGCCCTTAATGCGCCTTAAATCAGGCTAAAGCTCCTTAAATCAGCACATGTAGATATGCCTAATCAATGGAAACTATCCCACAATAGCTACACTTTGTTTTATTCAGAGGTAAACTGCTGCAGATTAACTTAAGGGAAGAATGTGCATATGGGTACTTATCAAAGAACAGCTGATGTGCTGTAAATCCCCAACCGCTTTATCTTACCGTAATTGGTTTTGTGTTCTTGCCATTTGACAGAAGGTCAAGGTTAGGCAGATTTTGTATAACAAACATTTGCAGCCAGCTGCCTCTTATTAATTTAAAAAGAGTTTTATTTTAAAATGCTTTTAAGGAACCTTCAGTATACAAACCTGCTTATCAAAATGCTTCTATGTTGCTCTGGCTGTTAACTGCAGAATATATAAACTCCTAATTTCCCAGACAAAATCGGTATCTCTGAGTCTACTAGAATAGTAAAACAAGATTCTTCTGATTTATTCTACTATAATCAAGCCTGTCATGTTGGAAAAAGAAGTTTCAAACCAGAGGAGTATTATTCCACCTTTTCTTTCCCTTTTTGTGGGCCATTCTGGTATGCACTCTCCCTGTCTCCCATCCCCTGCTGGGATTCGCTCAGGAGAAATACATTCTGTCTTGCAGTCATACTGTTCAATGTTCATGCAACTTGCTTGATTTTCCCATTAATGAATTGCTTCGTGTACGGTGTAGGTTCTCAACCTGACTGCAGAATAGATTATGATTTTATCAAATTATGAAATGTGTTTTCAACCTGTGCTAAAATACTGGTTTAGTGCATGCACTAGGTTGGACCTTCCCAAAGACAGCTTGTTATGCTGTTTGGTTGCTTCATGAGCCTTATCAGGTATCTTTCTTTGAAGTGCAAGAATTCCAAAAGTCAGATATTTTTAGTAATACTTCAAGAGATAGTACGCTCATGCCTGCATCTTCACAACGTATATAGCCATAGAAAACACTCCAGACAAATATCCCGCCAAGGAAAGATGTTGGCGCATCACTGAAGGACCAACATCAACAGTCTTTAGAATGCAATATGGGGCTATTGATTTTAATTTGCATCTCCTGGTTGATAGAAGGCTTGGGCGTTATTCCTTTAAGCAACAGCTAAGTAGTGGGCATGTCTACATGAGACATTTACTGAGCAGTTGACTAACTGTGCAGTAAATGTTTCAGTGTCTACCTGTGCACCCCTATTAGGGTGCATGAAACTAATAAACTCCACAGCAGGGTAGTACTTGTAAATACAGGTACTATCCTGATGCAGAGTATTTTACTCAGCAACAATGCACATATAGAAGTTGATGCGACTGGCTGAGGCATGAGGGTGCTTCAGTATGGGGCTCCCTGTTAACTAGCCCCCCCACACACTGAAGCACCTTCATGCCCCAGCCAGCCCCTCTGCACCACATTGAGCCAGACAAAAGTAGCCCCGGGCTGGCAGGCTGGACCCCCAGGCCTCCAGCCAGCTGGGCCTGCTGTGACCCAGCTCAGTGTGTTGTGGTCCAGGTGCATGTGTAAACAGCGTGCCCAAGAGCTTCCCAGGAGCAATACATTGTGGACCTTATTGCTAACTGGGCACATCTACACATGCCATTAGTGCACAGCAGTAAACTGTGGAGCTTGTATATTGCTGTGCACTAATAGCATGTGTTGATGTGCCCAGTTAGACAGTGACTGTTAGTCAGTTAGTTAGAAATGGACCAAGGATCTGTAGGGGTTGTGCACTGCTCCAGAATAAAATCCATTGTGTTGTTCTCATTCATTGTATGCCTCTGTTTGCTGAACCCAGTGATCACTACATGTCCCACCCCTGTAGATCACAGATCTCAAGGCGCCAGTCTGCATGTAAGAAGGGATGGCATATGACTGGTAGAGACAGAACTTCGCTGTTGCTTGTGTGTCACAGAAAGAGGTCCTTTTGAACAATGGGATGCTGCTCTCTACAAGGGCTGGCCATCACCCATTTAAGGAGGGATTGCAGGAGGTAGGGAGAACTCTGCCCAGTTTGAAACACTGATGAACCCCATACTTGGGTGCAGTGAACCCAGAGTAGAGGAGTGGGTGTCTCAAGAGCTGGGTTATTTGCAAAAGTGAAGAGCTCTTAGATGCTTCAAGGATAGTTAATCTTTTATTGTTTTCAGAGGCTAAGGCAGAGGAACAGCAGCCTCCCACATCCCAAAGCAAGAAAATATAGACTGCACACAGATCCAGTCGCCTTGGAAGCATGGTAGTTTGGTACCCTGCTAAGAGTACACAAGAGGGTTATTGGGCCAGTTGGTAACATAGGAGTTCAAAGAGTTTTTGTTTAGCTTCTGTTTAGGTTCTTTTATGATTCTTAGGAGATCTAGTGCTCTGAAGTATTTTAATTAAAGAACTAGCTATATTTGGTAATACTTTAAAGGGGGGCTAGTCTCACATTTACATTGTCCATAATAATTAATGGAAAGAATAATGCTGACGTTGTTGTAGTGAATACTCACAGTTGTAGTGAATACTCACAGTTGTAGCAGTACTTCACATTTTTAGACATCCTGGGTGACATCCTGGCCTTGCTGAAGTCAGTGACAAAATAGGATTTCACTCTAGATGTGTGCCAGGATACAAAGGCAGAAATATTTATAACATTGCTGGCAAACTACCATTTGCCTGTTTCTACAGTAGTATTTTGTCCTGGTAGATCTCGCTGCTGACTACCAGTGCTAGGATAGGGAAATATGTGCAGTGTATCACTTTCAAGGCAATGGGAAAAAAGAGCATTAATGTCAACCCTTGGTTGACACTGTTTCCAACGCTGAGTGACTGAAACCTGCTTGTAAATTTCTCTTACGTAACTGAGGCATGTTAGAGAGAAACCGATCAGACGTCTACATACAAGAGGGGCATTAGCTTACATAGTACTATTCCTGGTATCTTGTGGAAGGAACCTGGTCTATATTCACCTCTTAGCTGGGCAAGCAAAAATACAGAAAGGGAGAAGTGAGGCGTGGGGACTCCTTGATCCAGGGGCTAGTTTGACACCTGTCTTGAGAGCCTCCATAACTTGGGTTCAACAGCAGTAGATAAAGAGATGAGTGCAGGACAACTCTAGCTCTGTGCAGAGTTAAATGCCCCGCCTCTGAATTCTCCTTTGCCTGCCCAGAGCTGGAGAAATCAGGTTTGCGATTAATGGCAGAGCTCTAAAACATTCCCTGCAGAAGGATGCTGCAGCTGCTCCTTGGCTATCATGGACTACATAGCTGACCCAGAAAGACTGCAGGACAACTCTGAACAGAGTCTCCTGTGCACACACAGGTAGCACATAGAATTGTTCCTGTAGGTTATTCTCTCATGTCTTATTTTTCAAATGCCCAAAGGGAGACCAGATGCTTCCATTTCTCTGAATCATTGCCCCCGACAGAAATACTCTGCTCGTTCGCTCAGAGAGGCATTCATTTCTAGATTTCTGGTCTGAAGATTCTACCTCTTACCGGTGTACGGAGGCTGATGCTCTGCCTGCCCTCAGCAAATGCTATTTTCCTTCACATGAAGGCACATTAAAAGCAACCAAGTGCAACCGCAATTTTACTGCCAATTACAGACTGCACATAGTCCTGTTTTCCTATTGATTATTGTGCCGAACTTTTAATGCTGTACAAAAAGACCCATACCTAAGACACCATGCAGATCTGCATGTAACTATAATGCCTTAAAAGGTAATTGCTGTTTTCTACCTGTATATTTTTATGATCTACAATAGCAATAATAGCTCCTGTTTGGCATTTCCTAGCAATTAATGGCCAGCTGGGTCCCAATTTCATACTTATTTAAGCAATAATGACTGATGGGTAGGACTTTTTCTGGCATTTATTGACCAGATGGGCTACGTTTTAGCACAGCTGGTCATTACCTGACAGGAAATGCCTTTCCCATCAGGCATTATTGCCCAACTAATAACAAATTTCAGCATTTTCAATTCTTGTGATAATTGATAACACCCCACAGGCAATATTTCCCCTCTCAAATGTGCATCAAAAATGAAGTTTGTGTTTGGGATAACAGACATTATTAACTGTTAATGTAATCCTTATCTCTCTATATAGCTGGTTGCCAAACCAGCTCCCAAGAGTTCGTGTGTGTTGTAGTGGTAGGAAGGTAAAAAGAAATAGCCCCTAAAGTGTGATCCCTAGGAGCATTTTTCTTCTGTTAATTTCTAACAGTGGAATCAAATCTATTGAACTAGGTGCTAAGGTTATAAGCAAGAGCATGGGGGTAGGCAATCATCCCATGTATTCATGGATGTGGAATTAGGATATGAAAAGCTTTTCAACAGGACCCTAAACTCCAGCCGATGGATCACATTTTACAAAACACCAGATGACTCAAACGTCCAAATCTCCTTGACTTTCAAAGGCTACTTACAGATGTGAATAAACAAAATAAAACTTTCAGCTCGGCATGCCCACACACTGAGCACAGCGCATGCCCAGAAGAGGCAGCACACCAGTTCGACTCAGCTTGCCCAAGGTCTGTATAGATCATGTGCTTCAGTGGGGCTTTATGGTGTTTTTATCTAATAGCTAATTCAACCAGTTATTAGATTCAATCAGTTATTAGATAAAATAACTAAAAAAGCACCACTGATGCACACAATCTGTACAGATGCTGGGCGAACCAGGTCAGACTGATTTGCTTCCTCTTTCTACAAAGCACTGTGTTTGGTTTTTCACACCTGTCAGCAGCCAAAGACTCTAAGATGGTCACTGGAATTGATAGGAGTCAGGCAGCCAAATAAGTCTGAGGATCTAGGCCTGAGTTCACAAAAAACTTTAAAAAACGTGAATGTGACCAGCTCATTTGTCTCATTTGACCACTTACTCTTGATCATGAGTTACTTTTTACAGTATAGGTGGATTTAAATTTTTTTTACAATCTATAGTGCAAACCAATCAAAGTGGCATTCATTTCTAGTCTGAAGACTCTGCCTGTTATGTGATTAGTTTATATCCAGTCCTTCCTCAAACACTTTTACTTGAATAAGGGATTCAAGGCATCCCTAGACCAAAGGAAAAAATGTTACTTTTTGGTTTTCATGTTTTGCACTCTACAAAGCTATTAATCTTTCTGTTTAATATCTTTAGAAATCTTCCAGGTGTCAAATTTCCACAAGCTCAGATTGAAACACCATCATTATAGATTCTTTACTCCGGGTCTCTCTCAGTACTTCTGAATATTTTATGCAGGCATAGCTATGAGCAGAGCCAGGATCTGTAAAATCATCTAACTGACTTTATGGTTTTCCTTTAACTTTCCAATACCGGTTGTCCTTGGTACAAGCTCTTCTAGAAGTGAAAATGACGGCACATGCAGATTCATTTAGATTTACTGCCAATTATTTTGTGTTTGTGGTTTCTTTCGTTTAACAGCATCATACCCACCAAATGTCATTTTCAGGCATCTTTTTCTCAACATGCTGTTCAACCAGAGTCTTTTGCTGAGAGTATTGAATGTTCCACAGTCTAAAGTTACAATATGTTCCTCTGACAAAAAAATGGGAAAAAAAATGGTGTCAACAAGGAAATTCACCATCAGCACGTTGTTTAAAGACATGATGCCATTGTAGTGGTTCTAGAAATTAAAATAATTTTTAACAGCAGTTCAGTAACTGAAGGGATCCTAGCGTCTGCTATATTGTCCCACATAAATATATACAAGTGATTTCTGGCAATTGGATCATGCTGCCTGTATCTGGGATCTCTACAAAAGTACAAACCTAAGCGAGGAGCTCTATTTCTTCTAATAACAAAGGTATATGAGAATCTGCCTGCCAAAATCAACGTTCCTTCGTGCCTTATATGGTCCTTCTCGCCTTGCAGGCATATTTCCGTACATTGTGATCTTGCCAGATCTTACTGATGAAGCAATCACTGGCAATTCCCTTCCTTGATCCTCAACTGAGACATGACTCTTGGACTGTAGGAATGATGATGGTGACTCTGCAGATACCCCTCTTCTCTCAGAGTCACCTCTGAACCAATACACCATGCTGGTGCCAGACACTAGTGTAATGATGGAGGTGTTCTCCCTCTCATAGCATGTAAAGCCAATGTCACGACCAATGAGCATATCCACAGTGATTTACCTATTCACATTTACTAGAGAGCTTATAGTATCCTTCACAGTTCAAACAAAGCCTCTATCTGAGCCCCAGCCTAGCAGAATTCCTCCATTTTCTTCAGATATGCATGGGAGGAAACCTCATCCCATAGCAAAATGCCTTGCTGTTATAAAGAGAACCATTGCACCAGTGAGCAGTGCTTCAGCTGAGTGACTGAGAAGTACTAAACTGTGTGCGTCACTGTGTACAAAATAGCCTTCATTGATCACTTAGCATTTATATACATTTCTTGCTATGTCTTGTTGCAAGTCAGTCATTTTAAAGATGACGACTATGATGGAATTACAAAATTTTGGAGGACCACCTCATTACATTGTGACAGAGCATCTCAGTGTACCTGGGAAGCTCAGTTTTTCTAAATTCAGAGGGACTTGGACCCATATCATTTCCATGAGACAAGCCGTGGAGAACACCACTTCTTTAAAAAAAAATATGCCGTAACTCCCAGTATACATTCAGAGTTACTTCCAAAAATGCATATCAGATACTGGATGAAGAAGATACTGATTGGAGAAGAACCTGATATCTTTGCAGTTTTTAGACCATATGCATGATAGACTTGCCAGACTCCATTACAGGGTGCCTGGCACAGGAGGTATCCAGTACATCAGAGGTTCCCAACCCCCAGGCTGCAGCCTGGTACCGGGCTGTGAAGGATTGGCTGCTGGTCAGCAGGAGGGTTGACTACCGGACCGAAAGTCCAGAAGCGACCGGCATACTGCGGAGCAGCAGCCAACCCTTTTGTACACTGAGTATAAAAAAGAGTTGGCTGCTGCTCCGCAGTATGCCAGCCACTTCTGGACTGCAATTTGCTGGTCCATAGTTTGCTGGTCCATGGACTGGTCCGTGGTGACGTTTGGTCTGCAGTCACTTCCAGTCTGCGGTTTGCTGGTCCACGACCTAAAAAGGTTGGGAACCCCTGCAGTACATAATACTCCATTTTTCACTGGCACCTTTTTTTCTGTTAGAAAGACAAAATTAATACTTAGGTTACAGAAAAAGATGGCACTAGAGGTATTCTTAAAAACTGGCCATCAATAGTCTTTTGAGACAAATGGGTACACATAGCTTTTCTCTTCTTTATCTCTCAAAATTACTGAAGTGGATTTCAACTCAGTAAATTCAATTGACATATTTGCATATTCTTTTGGTGTATTATTAAAAGACTGTACATAAAATTATGCACGTCACCAAAGTCTAAAGAAATAGGGCCTTGAGTAGCTTTCTTCCCTGTAAAAGAAATGCTTCCTGCCAGCAAGCCTTCTGGGTAACAGATTTTAAATCAATAAATAAGGGACCTACAAGTAGGAAAATCCAATAACCTCTACAAATTTTATGAGTGCATGCTGCAGTATGTGAAGGCTGGAGTTTAAAATCCTAATTTGCTGTCTGCATGGGTACTGCAACTTCCTTTTAAACTCATGGACTTCCTAATAAACAGCCCAAATCCAAACACTCTATTTACTGCATTGACTTACATGGCCCTTTTCAGAAGGGAAATGATTATTTGAAAAAATCATAATGTAAAATAACCAAATCAGAACAGGTGCTACTGAAAACTGCTCCTACTCGCTACAAAAAACCTGGCATCTAGAGATGGTTGGAATGTGTAAATTTGACTCAAACTCACCATGTTGTTTTGGATGAAAAAAAAACAGGAGCCAGATCCTCCTCTGACAGAGGAACAGATAATAGTTCTGCCTATTATCCAGTGTTACAAGGGTTAGAGCAGCGGTTCCCAGCCTTGGGGTCACAACCCCATTTGGGGTCACAATGATAAAAAAATGGGGTCGCAAACACAATCACAGATTTTCATGTTTAAAGGAGAAAAAAGCAGGAAATAGTGGGTTCCCCTCACAGGCTGGCAGAGTTCCAGCCTATAAGGGGCTGCTTGGGGCTGCTGTGGGGAGCGGGAGGAAGGCAATCAGGCAGGGGGTGCCATGTGTATGTGCACATGCACACACTCATGTGGCAGCCATGCAGCCCGGAGAGCAGCTCTTGCAGCTTTCTCCAGGTAAGTCTGTGGGAGGAGGGCAGACTGAAGCCCCCATGGTGAGGGAGGGAAGTAGTGAGCAGGGCTGAGAGTGAGGGTGTTGCCCAGCTGCCAATGCATGGAGCCTGGAGCTGGGGTTGGAATGTGGAGCCCAGCTGGGGGAGCAGAATGGAGCCACAGGTGGCTCACCTGGTGGGGGTGGGCAGAGAGGGGGCTGGCTGCCTGCCGCTGCATGTGCTCCTGGGGAGGGAGGAGTGGGGGGGCACATGCCCCCCAGATTTGTGCATGGGTGGGGGTGGATGTGGGCTGCCTGCTATGCCAGCAGAGTGGGGTGGGGAGGCTTGGTGCAGCTGCTGGGAGCCCCACACTGGCTGCACCACTATGAAGAGGTGCAACCTGCCTGCCTGGCAAGGGAGCTGGGCTCTGCCCTCTGCTCTGGCCACAACAGCTTTGCCTCCTGTGGGTAGCAGCCAGGGCTCGGGTGCTGCTGAGGGAGGGGGGCTTCAGGGAGCAGGGGGGCTTCAGGGAGTTGGGGGTCAGGAATGAGGGCTGGAAACCCCCTCTGGCAGGGCTGGAGGATTTGGGGGTCTGTGGGAAAGGAATGAGGGGCTCTGGCAGGGCCAGGGGGATGTGGATGGGGAGTGAGGGGCACATGGGGAGCATGGGGGGCTGTGGGTTGGGAGTGAGGGGTCATGCTGAGGAAATGGAGTCATAAATGGGGTCATGCTGAGGGAAAGATTGGCAAGCACTGGTTTATAATCACCCAGGAAATATGTGACCTTGGTCCCCTCCTCTGCTTGAACCCAGGGGTTACACATGGTAAATTCTGAGGGCTTCAAACATCATTTTGGACATTAAACTAAGCTTAATATTGGCACAGTGAGAAGCCCTGAGCTGCCTGAAGTGAGAAGTGTTGCAGATTTGGTGCTAACAAGAGAACTAATCCTGATTAAAACAATTTGTATTCTTGCACAACATGGTCTGGAAAATTATACACATGAAGCTATCCCAGCAAAAACCTGGAGGAAAGCCATGGCTGCAGCAATGCCCTGGTAGGGGAACTGACTGAAATCCCTGGAACCAGGTTTATTCCAGTTTGTATTTTGTCCAATAATAATAAATAAATCCATGAATTTCTTGAGTTCTTCCAAGTTTGGCCAACAACAAATTGACTCAATTAATCTTTTGCTGTTTTTCTTAGAAGCTCCATTATGGCTTTGCACGTGCCATGAACAGCTCAGCTCTGATTCAGCAATTTAGTCTTATTTCACATAAATAATGTAAAAGTACTTGCAGAACTTCCACTTTTTGGTGCTAAGGCTATGTCTTTTATATCGATACTGTTTTCTACTTTCATGTATGGAACTCAAATTGCTGCAGCCCAGATCATTCCTGGTATTGGTGCTGGGAAATATTATTGGGCATGCCTATATGTGCAATTAATGCACATGAATTTACTGTGCAGTAAATTCATGCACAGTAAACTATTCCCAGGTATGCATCTACATGTGCGCCCAGGTCAGGAGCAAGAAATACCTGACAGGAGCAGTGTAATCCAGAGCTGCTCCCACCTTTCATAGATTTCATAGATATTTGGGCTGGAAGGGACCCTGGAGGATCATCGAGTCCAGCCCCCCCACCCCAGGGGCAGGAAGTCAGCAGGGATCATAGGATCCCAGCAAGATAAGCATCCAAATGTGTTTTGAAGGTGTTCAAAGTGGGTGCTTGAACCACCTCAGGTGGCAGTCTGTTCCAAACCTTGGGGGGCTCGGCAGTGAAGAAGTTCTTTCTTATGTCCAGCCTGAACCGGTCACAGTGGAGTTTGTGACTGTTCGATCTTGTCATCCCTTGGGGGGCTCTGGTGAACAGTCATTTCCCCAGATCCTGATGAGCACCCCTAATAAGCTTATAGGTGGCCCCTGAGCCTGCGCCAGATCACCCCTGAGCCTGTGCTTTTTCAGGCTGAATAGCCCCATTGCTCTCAGCCTCTTATCATAACGTCTGTTTTCCTGCCCTCTGATCGTGTGCATGGCTCTCCTCTGCACCCTCTCTCAAGCTTTTCCACATCCTTTTTGAATTGCGGAGCCCAAAACTGGACGCAGTACTCCAGCTGCAGCCTCACCAAGGCCGAGTACAGTGGGAGAATGACATCCCAGGATCTGCTTGAGAAGCATCTATGGATGCAAGCCAGTGTTTTGCTCACTTTACTAGCTGCAGCATCACACTGAAGGCTCATGTTCATCTTGTGGTCAACCACGACCCCCAAGTCCCTTTCATCTGTAGTGTTAACCAGCGTAGCACTACCGAGCCTATAAGTATGGTGCAGGCTGTTCCTCCCAAGGTGGAGAACCTTGCATTTTTTTGGTGTTGAACACCATCAGGTTCTCGTCTGCCCATTTCATCCAGAGCCGCCTGGATCACTCTCGTGTCCTCAGGTGTGGATGCTTTACCTCAGAGTTTGGTGTCATCAGCGAACTTGGCCAATCTGCTCTGACACCAATGTCAGAAGCAGCAGCCAGGGGGACCTCCAGGCTCCAGCCACAGCTGCCCAGTTGCAGCCTTGGGCTGGCAGAGGCCATGGGATTTAGCCCTGAGTTCCAGGGGTTGGTGGAGGGAGATGAGCCTGGCTATGGGGCAGCTCTGTACAGCATGGAGCTCAGGGGGAGCTGTCCCCAGCTCCAGGGGCAACTCTGGGGCCAGGTTGCCCCTTGCTCCCTAGAGCTTGGGGCTAACCCAAGCAGGAGTTGTGGCCCCCAGCTGCCTGGGCTGACCAGGAGCAATTTACTCCTGAGTCAGCATCTACACATGTGTTTAGGTACATTAATGTAAAGCACCACTGGGTAGTACCTGTATCTGTCAGTACTACCTGATGGCTAGAAAATAATATTTAGAGGTTTGCTTTTAGAAATTGGCTTGTAGGTAAGGCAGATATGCATTAGAACAATGGTCCAGGGGAATGGCAAGAATTAATTGGTTTCTAATAGCCTGTTTGTGACAGAGTTTCCTTCAAGGCCCACCACATCTGAAAACAGGAGACACTGTGTCTAAGGCCAACAGGCAAGCAGGTATACAGAGGCTAAAACATTGAAAATATGTACCACAGTGTTCCCTAAAAACTCCAACACAGAGATAAAGGACTCTGCTGTGGTGGCCAGGTCACAGTGACCAGCTGCAGAGCCCTTGGAATTTCCAGTTTTGGTGGACAAATCAAATAAAGACACCAATAAATGACCAAACTAAGTATAGAATGGGTTTGGGAAACAAAAATATCCTTACAGAACAGAACAGAAACAGTATGACGATCATAGGAAAACCAATCAATGGTACCCAGAAATGAAGAGTCATCGGATGGAATTAAAAATACAAAAGAAGGGATTTCAAAGCAGCAAAGGGTCCCTAAGGGGGGAAACTCAAAGCCACCATAAACAGAGGGCACACCACCAGCCCGTCTCACCCACCCAGGAGAGGGTGGGCCTCGGCCCTCAACCTCCAGGATACTGACATCTGACATTCAAAACAGAACCGCAGGAGGAAGCTCATGTACTGGCCAGATGTACTTTGCCTCTGCAACAGCCCTAGGACTGGTAGATGTAGATATTTTGTTTGCCTTGTCTGCATTACTCTTATCTGCTATCACTGTGTATCAGTAAAATTTGCCTATTATCAAATGAAAAAGTCATGATCAGTCTAAGAGTTTGAGTCCACCTGAAACAAAGTATCTGGATCATAAATCCAGTGCCAACACTACCCAATGTCGCTTTACATTAATCTGTGCACTAATAGCAGCACACGTGTAGATTGTGACCCTTTACTGCACATTAGTCTAATGCACAGTAAAGCTTATGTGTAGATATGCCCACTATGTCTATTTTACAGAAGCAGTATAAGTGAGTCAAATCACAGGAGAGTTGGAACATAAGAGTCCCAAAGTCCAGTTCTTGGCAATGGCTGGTGTTGTCTACAGTACTTGACCAGTACTACAATAACCTCTTTATATTCACTGTAATTTATTTTGGTAGACAACCTGCAAAATCAGGCTCCGGATTTGCACATTAGGTGGATCAAAAGGATCATCTCATGACTGGAAGTTAAACCAGTGACCTAGAATAGTATTTGGTGGAAAAGGAACTATGCATTTTTTTTTTATCTGCGCCAACATTATACTAGCTATGTAGGTATTGGGCTACAAAGCTGCATACAAGTTGAGCATCCATGGAGACAAAAATTCTCTGCATCAAGCCCCAAGTTAGTATAGCTATGCCTGACTGTTTAAAATGTCTGTCAGAAGGAGAATGTGCATATCTATTCTGGTCAGTCTAATCATTGAATATTTATGCAAAAGTTTCAGTCAAATTAAATATTCCTAGACATTTACTATAGTTGAAGGATTCAGATATTTGAATATAAGAATCAAGAGCTTCATCTCTACTGATAGGAATAACTTGTTTAATAAATATGAACAACTAGATTTGTCACATTTTTGGAAGCAGTGGGGTGAAATGATGGGAGCCGATCTGGGCATCAGGGTCCCTTTCCAATTCAGCCATTGACTCATTGCACGGCCTTGAGCAAAGTATCACTGCCTTTGCCTTAGTTTTTTCCCTAGCTTAATAGAGTTCTTGGGGTGGTCAGATGAAAGGCTTCCTACTCATATGAAGTCTTGCTGTTATCTAACAACCCTACGTAGGCTGCAATTCATAAAGCTGTCTCTGCACAACCAGTTCTGGTCTAAAGTAATTGGAATTATGCATATAAACCTCAGAAGAAACTTTGAAAATCTCAGCCTGGCTCTTTGGGGCATTCTTGCAACAAATTATAGGACAGTCTTAAATGCAAGCTGAAAGAGGGCCTCATGGTTACAGCACTAGCTTGGGACATGGGCAACTTCGATTTGGTTGCCTGTATGACATCAGGCAAGTGGCTTTTTATTGCTGTGACTTACATTCCCAACTGTAAAGTGAGGATAATAGCACTTCCTTGTCTGACAGGGGTGTTGTGAGGATAAACATGTTAAAGACTGCTCAGATACTATGGTAACCATTTAGATAGAAACGATTTTAAAAAGGAGCATGTAGCAGCTTCATTTCTTTAGCTTGTTTGTCACCTAATGAAATTTATTCCAAGAATAGAAATTTAGGAGGGGACAGCTGGACCTGAAACTCTTCTTTGCAGTTTTCAAAATGTAGCCTTTTTAGTAAAGTAAGTGTTGATCACCTAAATTCTTTCTTCTTGATGTTTTCCTTAAAAAAAAAAATCAAACAGTTTAAACCCATTTTTTAAATGTTCATATAAACCAATGAAAATGGTTCCCTCAAACTGCGGTTGGAGCTGTGACTATTGGAGAAAAATCACTGGCAGGCATGAGTACTTCAAAACAGAAAACAGGCAAGCTACTGGATAGTTTAATTAAGATTAATTGAGAAAAGAAGAAAAAGAGGACATTTTTCAAGAAAACAAATCACTTGAAGCTATATTTTGAACTCAGCCACATAGCTAAACATATGGAGTAGTTCCTCTGACATCAATTATTTCAGGTTTACCAGAATTAAGTACAATGGGATGCGACTCTCAAAGTATTTTCTTCATCCTTGAATAATCAAGAGTTAACTATGACGGTACACAAACTACATTTAGCACTGGGCAGCTGAGCTGGAACAAAGTCCTTGGTGGTGAGTTATACAGAACTTGGTACACTGAAGTGATGCCACTTGATTGGCATTGTCTTGAACCCTGTCAATTTTGCTCATCTTGAACAGGTTTGACAAATCACAAACACAGCCAGAAAAATTTGAGTTCTCAAGAGGAATATATGGACTTGAGAAAGCTTTGTAGCCAAGGTCTAAACTTGTCTCACACCACCACTGGGTGATGATGCGGTTTGGTCTAAAGCAGGGTGCATCTACACTTCTATTAATGCACTAACAGCTTACTGTGCAGTAACAAACTGAGCAGTAAGCTTTCCCTGGAAGCATGTCTACACATGTGCCCATTGCAAGCAAATTTACTCCCGAGGGCAGCAGTTTAGTGCAGGGCTACTTTTGTCCTGCTTTGCACTGGGGTCAGGCCTGGGCTCTGTGGCAGCAGGGGGAGCTGTCCCATCTCTGGGGCAGCTGCCTGCTGCCCAGCCCCCACTCCAAGGTCAGAGCGGAGGCTGGGACATTGTTCCCTGCCCTTGCAGCTGTCTGCTGTTGGGCTCCCACTCCAATCTCTGAGATGGGGCTGGGGACAATGCCCCAGTCCCAGCAGCTGCCCACTGTTTGGCCCCTGCTCTGATGTCAGAGTACGAGCTCGGACGTTTTCCCCTGCCCTGGCAGCTGCCTGCTTCTGGGCCAGGGGATGATGTCCCAACCCTGGCTTCAATCAGCTGGAAAGCAGGCAGCTGCCCAGGAGTTCTCCTGCCCCCTGCTGCCAGCCCAGGAGCTATTTGCATGGTAAATCTACTACCTGTATTTACAGGTAGTAGAAAACTGCATATTAGCTTATTTTACGGCACAGTAACTGCTGAACGTAGTTACATAGTGAATGGTTACATAGATTAGTCTACTATGCAGTAAAGTGTCTCATACAGACCCGCAGAGTATAAAAGTGAATGCTAGGACCAACTTAGATGTTGCAGATTTAACTGAGCTGAGAAGCACGTAGATATTAGGGTGAGAGGCAACTTAGAAGAACCTTAAGCCAGTGGCCCTCAGCCTTTTCAGAGCCAGGGCACCCCTCCACCACTTTGAATGTGGTGGTACCCTCAGTTGAGAACTACTGTTGGTGCTGCCTAATTTTATCTCAGTGCTTCTCCAGCAGGTGTTGCTGTCTCCAGATAAAATTGCCCCACGCCTGCTGAGCAACCAGCCCGGGGCCTCTACATGTTCTCCTGCTGCTTTAGGGCTTTGATCAGCATAAAGCCGGTTTAGCCCTCCCCGTGCAGGTGGAATTGCCCTGCATCCCTCTATTGCTGGGAGAAGCATGGGAGGGACTGGACTGGCCAGGTCTACAGCTGAGCCAGCTCCTGCCTACATCTGGCTGATCGGAGCCCTGATGCTGCAGAAGTGCACACAGTGCAGCTTTACCTGGCTGCCACCATGACAGCCCTCAGAGGGTTTGCAGAAGCCTAGCTGAGACCCACTGCCTTAAAAGAAACAGGAAGAGACGGACACAGACACAGACAGACTAACAAAACATCTAGAAATTTAATTCTGAAGACCAGGTAAACTACTAGCTCAGATGTTCCAGTTTGATCAATTTTTAGTAGATCAAGCTGCTGCAGAAAAGAGGAGATATTTATTACTCCTGAACAGGAAATAGATCTTTACCTACATATCTCCATGCTCGACAAATACCTCTAAAATGCATTTTAACAAGTACAATTAAGAAATACTACCAACTAGCATATACTTCAGCACTATGTAATTTAATACAAAGCTCTGCTACGATTTAAGATGCTGCATGTTGCTCTTGCTTTAATCTATAAATCACATGCAACCATCTAGTAAGAAAGCTCACATACATTATCCATAAAATACTAAGGCAATTTAATGGTTTTGCACCTGGCTAGGCTTGTAAAGCTGATCAGGTTGCAAAACAGCTTTAAGTTGGCGTAGAAAGGCCCAGTCGCAGTAGGAAACCTCTGTCTTCCATGTTTTCCTTCTTACCGCTTTTCAGCATCTTTCTTCACCTGTCTTCTATACAGGGGTTGACCTCTATAAAATGCCGACAGTCAAAAGCATCTAAGGTTAACCAACATTTAAAAGATTACAGGTATGAAGAAAGTTTTGTTTTTTCAAAATCTGGTATATCCAAGCAGAAGAATCCCTGTCTAGAATTGCTGAGCCTAACATCAATTAGTAGTTTATAACAGATCTAATTAAAAAACAGTGTGGAATTTACAGGGTTAATGGATTCAGGATCGAACTCACCTAAATATACTTTTACCCACAAATGAACAAATCTGAGGTAAAGCTGTTGCAGGCATGCAGCCTCTACACAAAGACCACGCTGGAAGCAAGTGAACTTCAAAAGGGAGAATAGATGGTATGTCAGGAGAGTTGGTAAGGATTTCAGTGAAAGTACTGAACTCTGCTATCTAAGTAAGGACAAAGTAAATGATCTGTGCTTCAGGTTTTTTTGCACAATGTGCCAACAAGCTGTACCTGCTTATGCGAGGTCTGAAGTTGCCAAGCCCTTCTCTTGAAATGAAAAAGAAATCACTGGAATAGATATTCCAATGCAAGGAATTTTTCTTCTCCTTCAAGTGACATCTTCAATTTGGAGGATTGTCCATCATGATCTTACATCTTTTGCAGCCATGACAAACCTATAAAATGTCCACTCTGATCTGCATATCACTCCATCTTGCCATGCCTCTGACATGTTTGGCTCTCCTTCTCTCCTCTCTCATTTTCTTCCTATTTTTGCCTGATAGTATATGCGCTAGATATAGTATACTATGAATACAAGAAGGAACTATGTCCTTATGGGACAAGTTCAGCAAATGTGTGGCAAGCAGGACCCGATCTAAGTTACCACAGCTTTAAAGTATGCACGTGCCCTCAGAGACAGAGTGCAGAAGTCTGCAGAAATTGCCGACCGCTCCGTGACTAAGGCTTGCTGTTCGTATTTATGTAAGTGTTTACTGATCTGTGCTTATGAACCTGGTGATCACTATACCAGGCATTGATGTAAGCCTGGTACAGACATTCAGTTTCTCCTGGAAGAGTTGCTTCTGTCTCAGGAGATACCATGAGTGTACAGATGTTCAGGCATTTTCTCCTACACTAAAAATGGCAACTCCAGGAGAAAAAGAACCTGGGAACAACCAGGGTTAAATCACTGTCAGGAGAGTTTCTCCTGGGAGAGCGAATGTCTGTACATGCTGTGGTAGGTACATTTTTCTACAAGAAGAACAATCCTGGGAGAATTGTCCCAAATTATTTGAATGTACATGCACAGCATAATTACTACGGGACAGCTGTCCAGATCTAGTGTCTAAAATTCAAGAGGGATGTTGTTAAACTTGAAGAAAATGCAAGAAAGATCCACTAGAATGATAAAGAGAACTTCAGTGAGAGATTCCAGAAGCTCAATCTATTTCATTTATCAAAGAGAAAGTGAAGGGAAGATTTGGTCATAGTCTGTAAATACCTACATAGGAAATGAAATGTGGTTACCAGGCTCTTCAATCTAGCAGACAGGGACATTATAAGAGCTAGTGGATGAAAGTTAAGCTAGACAAATTTACTTTAGAAGTAAGGTGCACATTTCTAACGGTGAGGGCAATTAACCACTGGAACACTTTACCAAGAATTGCCATGGATTGCCCTTTACTAGAAATGTTTTGATCAAGTTTGGGTGTTTATTTTTTGTTTAAACAAGAATGAATTTATAGAAATTACATGACCTATATTATACAAGAAGTCATACAAAATGATCACAAAGGTCCCTTGGGACATCATCTAAGAACCCATGATCTTACTAGTACACTAATACTCATCTCTCTTCTGCTGTGCAACATCTGTGACACCAATGTCTCTCTCATGCTCCCTTATGAACCAGGATTTGCTCTGATTTCAAATGCAGCAAAGATGTGAGTACTGCTGAATCAGGCTCCTCATACTCCTTTCCACCTCCTCCTTGCATTGCTTCTGAATCACAAAACAATAAAAGGGGGCAATGAGGTGAATACAGGGGACTTCCACCATCAGACATAATATTAGGAACATGCTGATGCACACAACTGAAATCTCTGCAGAAAATATTCTTCACCTTGTGTTCTGCAAAAGTGAGATATGCAACATTGTTCCTGTCCCCACTTGAACCTCTGAGTGTTTACTTGAGCTGATTAATTATCCAGGTTCAGTTTGTGTAATCTACACATAGTTTACCATTAATTATTCTATAACCCATTGATTTTGCTGGGCCTAATTTAAAACTACAGAGGTAGGGCACCAAATCACATTGCTCTGTACTGCAAATGACTTATTTTTAAACCTCACTACCTGGCCTAGAACACAGCTAAATATTTATGAATTTTCTGGGAGGGAGCAGACTCTTACATCCAAACAAATGGTTTCAAATAAAAAGGTTAATGAAAGCTCCCTCCTGCCCTGGCCCTGACAAAATGAAGTCATAGACAGGGGTCATATTACTAGTAGGGCAAAGAATACGAACTGCTGGGATAGACAAGACTGGGTATGAAGCCTTTTTAACACACTTGGTTGCTACAGTATGATTCTGTTTATTTTATTAAGCACACAGATTTCTTTGGACGGGCGTGCAGTATAATGCGTCATCTCCCGAGTGACATTTATGTGCCCCTTTAATTAATGACCCACATTTTGGTTTGCATTGTGTTAGAGGTATGTGGATGGGCCAAAGAGAAAAGCAATGGAAGAACAAGTGGAAGGAAATGTACCCCTCTGTATTAGACTGCTGGGTATGAAATGACTGGCACAAGCATTACTTTGAGGGGGATTTGCACTAAAGGGGAGTGGCCAGGAGGAAAATGGTGTTTTGCTATTCCATATGTAACAGCTGTGCTATTTTGTACTAGAGTCTTTAATTCTCATTCATTTAATAGCTACATTTCTACAAGAGAAAACAACAAGGGTAATAATGTACATATACCACTGTTTTGGTTGTTGCCATGCTTGTTTGGCATAGCTATGATTTTCTGTGGTTCATTACAAATCAGATGTATTTGAAATTATGACAAAAGAAGGAGGCCAATTCTTCCTTGTAATTGCAAATAAAAGCTCTCCCTTATACCAGGAGATATCTGATGACTTTGTTACCCTGACTGTTCACATATCATTGTGTACTTTATTGTTCAGCCCATTCAGCAGCACCGCACCAAGTTCCCTGGGCTTCTTTTAAATAAGCCGTATTGGCTTGTTTAAGCTAACGAGGAGATCATAAGTCTAGTAAATGTGCATGGTAATCACAGGAAGAATATTGTCATTGATATAGACATTTTTCTTTTTTTCTTCCAACATTTCTAAGGGCCTGCTTCAAAGAACATTGATGTTCATGGAAAGACTCTCAGTGGTCCTGGATCGTGACCTCAGTAAAAGGCAGCAAACATGGTAAAACAGGAAGCACGCCGAATTCTCCCAGCAACGTGCAATCAAGAATAATTCTGTGCTGCAGCAAGACTGTTATTCTTAAGGAGTTTTTAGAGCTAACTAATGGAATGATAATTACTATGTATTATAGGCCAATGATGTCTGTCTCTAATGCCCTGTTTGCAATAGGAAAAAAAAGGTGTTTTTACAATGCAACAGTTAATATGTGATCTCTAATGTGTTGTGAAATCCTAGTGTAGAAAGGGTAATTTGTAGTTTTACATCAGTTGAGCTGGTCAAGATGAACCCTACCTGTCACATTTAAAAACATGCTTCTTTCTTAACATAGACATAACCCCCAGCTCCATTTTTGCATAGCCTTACTCATACTGATTATACAGCATCAATGATAATGTGGTAAATTGGGATAATAGGAGCTCCTGTAAGTCTCAGAAAGCAAGCTCCTTCAATTCAGAAAATGGAAGAAATCAACATATCAAGAGTCATTTAGCATTAGGGCTAATTAGTAAGAAAAGGTTACAGCTATTTTTGTTAGCAAGCAACTAAAGAATATGATATGTAGCATTAATGCAGGGTCTCAACCAATGTAGTGGTGATTTCAGCTGACCAATGAAAGGTTGACGTGCACAAGTTCGCAGTCATGTTATCAACAGAATTGTGCATTTCACATGGTGCAAAGTCCCAAGCTGCTTGCTTTATACGTTCTGCAACAGAGAAATTTATCGTGCTGTTTTCATTAAGATGACAAGAGTAATCCATTTTCACCACCTCAATCTTTATTGTGATTTCACAGTAAATTTGCTCTTGATTTTAATGGTCTGAAGGTACTTGCAAAGGGCATGGCAGGCAATGAGTTAAACCCTTTGCAATTTGCTTTGCAGTAGCATGGCTTGGTACAGAGATGCACCATCTGGGCATTATCCCCTTTTGCAGAGACAGTCTTCCAGGCTTTTCTGACCTACCCTAGGGTCCCATGAACAGCTGTCCAAAAACTTCCACTGTTGTAGTGTAGTTCTTATGGGAATGAAGAACAAACAATATTCGATGCTTCTCTATATTCCATTAACATTGAAAAAGGCAGTTGGGTGGAACCAGATTTAATCTACCAGCAGACAGGTAGACACCTTTGTGTTCAGAGACAACCAAAGGGTTTTTCACCTGTCTCAGCTCCTGTCTAGTTAAATTTGCAGCCTCTTTCTGTAGATGTTGTTTAATCTCCATTCAAATTCATTTTTTTTCAGCCCCTGAACAATCCTATTGATCCACAAGAGGACACCTTTTTATTTATCTGGCAGTACATAATGTATCTGCTTCATGAGTACTCTGGTACTCTGTATCGCTCCATTATAATGGACCCCCCTTCTGCTATTTTCTAAGGCTGAGAACCCCTCTTTGTTTAAAGCTTGAATCCTTAAAATCTGCATCCTTATGTAGATTGCCCTGAAATTTGGCAGCAATGAGCCAAATTAGGGGTTACCTAAATAAAGGGCTATGAGATACACTCCCTGTACATGTATGAGGAACAAGAGACACAAATGTCAGAGTCTGAAAAATAATACTAGGACACACCCTGTACCAGAAATTCTCAACCCTGTGGTCCCATGAGATCCTGTTAAGGGTGCCAGTGGGTGCCACACAATGTTAGCACTGCTAGGCGTGCAAGTATGGTTTGCTGGATGAACCTAGAGCTTTCATGCAAAAATCTAAAATGTTAAAAATAGTTTGCCTTGCTGTGGTCTTTCTGAGTTCTTTGCAACAGAAGCACTGCTCTGTTATTTTTTTTTGGTAGAAAGAAAATGAGTGAAAACAAAGAGCATTTTCCAAGAGGTGCCTTGAGTCAATTGATAGGCACCTTGAGTCTAAAAAGGTTGAGAACCACTGTCCTACACCAATACCTATTAAGGGAACTGGCCATGGGTAGAGTGGTTGGGGCCACCACCATGGAGCAGAGAGCTAACCAGGTGGGGTAGGGACATAGCGAAAGCAAGGTAGTGACCCAACTGGGAAGAGTATCATAAAAGATTGCAAAGTCTGCTTTGTTGTACAGTAAAAAATCAAAGTGGTATGCAACCTGTAGTAAGTGGCTTGCAATATGCATATGCAGCAGCAGGAGACATGTTGGCCAACTGCTTAATATGCCAGTGAAAATTACCAGTGCCTTAATGGGAAAGGAAGAGGAACTGGAAGTGGCAGGAGAGGTTGGGGGGGCATTATCGGTTGCATTAGATGGGGGGGTGAGACAGGCTCCTCTGAGCTGCTCAAAATCCCTGTGATTACTGTGTGATTGTACAACCCAATGTTAACACGTTGAGTGCATGGCTAAAAGAGCAGTGCTTTATATCAGCCCTTACTCTTTTAGGAACACGGGCTGGAGAAAATAAACAGATTGCTAACGCTGACTGGAGAAACAAATCTCCAAAAAGCAACTGTGATTTTAAAGGAAAGACAATGCAGCACCAAATACTACCCTTACCAACCTGGAGTAACTCCTTTGGCTACCTGGGGTTTTCTTGTGCGCTCAACCCTGTTGACTGGAGGGAGAAGTGTTATACATAAGATGAACCAGTTCTGCATAATGAGCCTGCCGCTGCAATGCCTAGGGATAGTGGCGCTAGAGAAAGGGCATGCAGCTGAGCGCTACATTCATAAACTGAGGATCAGGTCCAAGCCAGAGGCTCTGCATGTACATGTATTCTCCACCCACATCCCCAATCCTCTTTAACCCTTTGTTTTGAAATGGGGTGGAGGCACAAGGGCTTGAGACTGACTCTGCTGCAGAGGCCTAATCCTAATTAACCTTCCTCCTCTGTTAGATTCAAGCCAAAATACAAAATACCCATGTCCTGCTGTGCACCAGTGACTTCCAGGGCCAAGGACTGTGCCTCTAGCAGTACAAAGTTTGTACTTCCTGTTCAGCACCTTGGGATAATTAGAAATTAACATTTTTGTAAAATGATAAGATGGAATTTGAAAGGTGAAGCACTGCGAGAGTGGTCTGACTCGCCAAAGATCTCCATTAGCCTAGTTACTATACCACACATGAGGCACAAGAACAAACTGGACAACAGGTACTTCAATCCTGAAAACCTAAGATTTGGTATACATATACATATATGTAACCCGGGCAGTACTCCAAGAGGTACCCCCTCTCCAATTGAAGGGATCAGAGTAGGTGCACAAGTGCTGTGGGAGGTGTAGGGACTCTCTTCCCCCTATAGAGCAGAGCCAGACCACCAATGGGGACTTAACCATATACCTTTTAATGAGAGAACAGTACTAGGAACATAACCAGTATAAACCAGGGGGTATAGGGGACACTACAATGCCCCGACAGGGCAGGATTCAACAAAGGTTAGACACTTGCAATCACAGACATATTCATCCAGTTGACAAAAGACGGGGTAACCAAAATATAAAACACAAACAGCAGAACAAAGAATACGGGTTGGTGAAATGTAAAAAACACAAAATACAAAATGTCAAATAACAAGGAATATAGGGCCTAGGTACCTGGAGGGGGAGAAAGAGGGGAAAACACAACGACCCCTTTCCACTGCAACAAGAATTTCTCTCTGCTACTTCACTCACCCCAGCTGGGACTTGAAAGCAGATCTCCCACAGGGTAGGCAGAAACTCTACCACACAGCCACCAGTGCTGGCAGTGCTTCAAGCTGTGAGGGATCTTGACCTTCCTAGAGCCCCGGCCTCACGTCGAGCTGCCTGGCCTCTTATTGGAGGAGCTGGAAGCAGAGCTGGGAACCTCTCAGGTCACTGCTCAGATCCTTGCTGGAGCAGGGGAGCCTCTCCTGCTGGCTGCAGCCTCTCATAGGGGATCCTGGAGCCCAGCGGGGAGTCTCTTCTGCCAGCCCCACGCTGCGCTGCTGAGGGTCCAACTGCTGCCTTCAGGTCCCACTCCTGCAGGTGTTTCTGGGGCAACTGCTCCCACCCCGCTGGCCCTGCTCTTGCCAGCTCTTTGAAGCTCCTTCCTTGTGATCCCTTGCTGGTCTCCCTGAGTCAGCCGCGCTGCCCCTTTTCTCCCCCTCCAGGTGACCCAAGGGGCCAATCAGGGGACATGGAGGGTGAGTCTCTGGGGCCTGATTGGTGAGGAAAGGGAATCCGAAGTCATCCAATCATCTTTTGCCCCTTGAAAACCCCTGGGCTAAGCCAGCTAGCCCGTCACATCTACATGGGTGTTCATAAGAGATTTACATGTTGTAGTGGATGAAAAGCATATACGTTTCTACAAGTATTACTTTGTTTATTATATATGGTATATTTGTATAAGAGAGCACCTGCATTTGATTCTAGGTTTTATTAACTGTATTGTTGTAACTGGAAAAATCTACAATTCTGGAACCTTCCCTTTATTTATTCCTGAGCAAAGATCATGAAAAAGATCAAAGTGATTACTGTTTCCAAAAACAGTTTGGACAGATTTATTTCCAGTTCTAAATTTCTTCCAGGGGAACTAAAAGGTGAACAGGTCTTCCATTCATATCCTAGAATATTGTTAGATTTGGCAATGGAGAAGATGAGAGGATATATTATAGAGAGATAGATATATCTTCTGATGGGCTGGTATGAAAGGCATTTCTAACTAGAAAGAAGATGGCTTTAGGGATATGTAAAGCACTTAAATCAAACCTAAACTGTAAATAATGGAAGAACTGACCTCAGTAGAACTGGGAATTTGTCTTGTAATTAAATAAAAGAACAAAAATGTCTATTATCACAAAGGTCATTTAGGGTTAGGTGTCCGATCTCTTTATTCTCCCCTTGTTAGATCACTAAATATCCAGTAAGCTATGACTGAGCCAAGAAGTAGTATTGGTGACATTATCATTTTTCAACTATACGTTTTATATTTGAAGATGATATTTGATCGTATACAGCAGATATCCAGCCTTTATGAAAGGCCAGTTAAAAGTACAGAGGTTATGAAATGTTAGAATGCTGCTGCTTATACAAAGGCAGTTGGGTATATCTGGAAAGGGTAGATAATTTATCTTAGCCTGTAACACCAATAATATGACTGAAACTTCAGCAAAGCTTTGGGAGGTTCTTAAAAATGAACTTCCAATGCACGCAATAATTCATGAGCAATTGCTTACCAAGCCAATGTACAAATGATTGTATCTGTGTTGGATTGAAGTCCTACTGGAAGATTTTCAAAGGAAATGTTTAAAAGCGGAATGCTTCATATAAAATGTTCATTTTAATTTCACAAATTAGACTTAGGGATGCAGAAGAGATGAAAGAAAAGAGGCAAACACAATATTCCACAGTACAGATGAAAATCAATCTTCGTGCTTTTATACTAGAATTAATATGTATTTTTAAAGACAATAGGGTATACTTAGGAAACCTGATTGGGTGTGGTAAATAAAGGTCATTATGTAGCTTCTAAGCAGATTAGGATACTACAGAATATTTGGCAATAATGCTGAAGTAAGTATAAGGGAGGGTCATATATATGTGTGTGTATATACACATATGTATATACACACACATATATATTTACATGCGCATATGCATGTGTGTACACACATGCACACACAATCTTCATCTATGCACAGTATACAGAGGCTCACAGCAACTTCAACTTCCATTAAGATAGGCTGAGGATTTATTATGTGATAAATAATATAGGAAAGAGAACAACTCTGCCTCATGCAGCTGGATAAAAGATGAGCCCTGAATAGCCATTCCATAATTTCCCAGCCAAAGAGTTCTTTTAAAGTTTGCATCAAAATAAGAGGCAGTTTTTTTAAAGCTGTTTTGGCAAAATCTCATGACTAGATTCTTGTTCTACTTTGTAAAATAGCTTTGCAACATTTATCAAGATTACAGCAAGGGTCTCAAGTGAGACTGTAATAGCACCAAAACTAAAAGGGAAAAACTATGAATCACTATCTACATCATCAAATTACCCGCCTACTTGCCTATTTCTAAGGTGTCAATCAGAAAGTGGCATTGAAAGATAAAAGCGGCCCAGCTAGTATAAGATGCCTTTCACAGGTACTATAACCTTTAATACTGGGGTTTGGGTTCAGAGCTAAATCATGCTGCTAAAACCCAGCTTTGAGCAGGAAGGGGTGTGGTGGAGGAGAGGAAATCTGGGCCACAATTTCAACACTGCTAGCCCTCCGGGATTCTCTTTTCACCTTGCTGCCATTATTCAATCACTGATCCAAGCACTGCTAGACATACTTGTGAGAAAAGCCTGACAAAGCACAGACCACGTGGGAATAAACATCGCAGACCCTGGAGAACAAAAAGAGACTTTAATTTCCTAAAGTGAATGGAAAAGATAAAGTAATGTTCCAGAAGAGATTGAAACACAGGAAGGAGGCCAAAGATAAAATGATGCTGGACTTTTCAGCTGTTAAAACAAGACTCTAATGAAGCATAATCAGTGACTGACTGGAAGCCTGAACAAGCAGAAAATGGTTTAAGTACACTAAGGTTATGAGAACCTCTTCGGAAAACCATTTCCCAAAAAATGGCATCTTGCATCTGAATACACCCCTAACTGGTTGCAGCGTCCCGAGAGTGATGATCGTGCATCTGCTTTGTCATGTGATTCTTTCATAGATTCTATCCCAAATTGCATTTGTCTTTCATGCAGCCATATTAATTATAACCTAAATTTAATTTGCTGTTTGTTGTCTCCCATAGGTCTCCCACAGAATCACTTCCAGTTTCTCACTGCCATCTAATCTATTTATTATTATTGGTAATTTCTAGGCCAGTGTGTTTTTAGGCTGACGTTTTATGAACATTGTTAAGGCAGAGAAACACTGTGCTCCAATGCCGTGGACGCTAGGACAAGTGGCTGAAAGCCCCAAGGTCAAGGTTGAGGCCAAGGTAGAAGCACTCACATTGCAGCCATCTGTCTGACAGATTCCAACACATCTGCAAGACCTCGTCACCCGGACGTGAGCAAGGAAAGGAAAGGCAGAGAAATAATACAAAAAAAGCTAGGGACATCACAGACCAAAATAGATGGAGAATTAAAACAGCTTTCCTCATACTCAGGCACAATTGGGGTAATTCTTCCACGTGAGTCCTTCCCATTTCCAGACTTTAAATCTGTAAGCTAAAGAAATTCAGTGAAAAAACCCTCTACAGAAGGGACTTGTAGACGTGGGGGAGAAACTTTCAGAGAAGTTCTAGGGCTGTATTGTGTCTATCCTATCTTTTGTATATTGTAGTACGGTCTGCATTGTATCCTATTGTACACCCTTGTTTCACTTACCTACAGTTCCTATTGCACACATATTTCTTAATTTTATATCTCTAGGCACCCCCTTCAGCCTTGAATGTACTTGGGATCAGAACAAAGGTTATTATTCAAATCATTTACTTTGATCAGTTTATTAAAGAGATAACACTAGCATTCTATCAATACTGATTGACCCTAATGAATAGTTACAAACACCTCAAGTAACACTTTACCCAGATTCCTCTATTACATTTTGCTGTTGTGTCTGGTTGCAGTGGTTGATGCTGCAATGATCATGTACAGCTAAACTCAGTTTTGAATCCTACTGTTTGGGGGTGGGGGGAGGAGGAGTAAGCTGCATAATTTTCACTGCCTAATATAAAAGCATGTATGTTCATAGGGAACAGGCCTATTATTTTATAAATAAAACAGGGAAATAAATGTTTTAAAATTGCACAAATTACTGAATTAAATAATTCAAAAGTTCCTGTCTGCATTTTCATGACAATGAAGCCACATAAAAACATTACAAACTGAAGAGTTACCGAAGATAAGAGTGGGCAAAATATTAATGCCATCTGGTCTCTCCTAATGCTCATAAAAAGCCAAAACCTAAAATGAACCAAAGAAAATGAGCGTCTACAAAAATGGCCCTGGAGCCCATATTCCCCAGCAGAGGACTGTGCCTACAATCCCTGGTTGCCCCTAAATTTTGTATTAGTATTTTAAATACAGACCAAATCTTAACTCAAACCACTGTGCCGACCTAATTATAGGGATGTTGTCAACTTAGAACACACACACACACACACACACACACACACACACACAATCTGTGGTTATATTAGTATTTCTGTAATGCATTTGTTATAAAAGAAGGACATAGTATTGAACAGATTCTCAAAGTGGATTTTTTTTCATGGTCGAAGAGAAGGAAACAGCCAAATCTTTTGGACGCAGCCTTAGAACAAACTTCATGCACATCTTACTGCAATTTAGGTGCGGACTGTACCATTTACATGGTACAATATCCTGCCACAAAGGCAGGTTGTACAAACAGAAGATGAATGGATACTCCTCGTATTTGTCAGGAAATACAGTCTAACTGATTTTATTTCATATGAAATAACCTGATACTAACTGTCAAAAAACAGCTGTCACCCATTTGTCTGATGCTGTTACCCACGTAAAAAAAAAAGAGTATATTACAGTTTATAATGTTCTCCATAATATGGATGGTCCACCTAAAAGGAATAAGCTCATTGCAAAGGGCTAAACAAATGCTCATTGCAAAGGGCTAAACGAAGGCTTTTATTGCTGCGTTTTATACTTCAGCTTTCAAAAGGCATGTGCATCCTAGTGCTTACATGCGCTAATGCAGGGAACAAGAGGGGGAAGAAACAAGAGTTGACAGAGGAATTTCCTTCCAGCAGTAACAGCAGAACAACTGCCTCCTTTTGCAAGCCCCAGGAAGTCCCATGTAAGTGAATATAGTGGACACTGCCAGAAGATGCTTAGACTCTTCTGAAATTGGGTGCCGGATGATGATGCTATATATTTGTTTAACACCTTTGAATGTTTGCTTGATTTTTGGTTAAGGATGGGAAATGCTGTTTCTCCCCACCAGTATCTTTTGTGAAAAGGAAGAACCACACCAAAACTGTACGTAATAAATAGGTGTGAGTGAAAGAATAGAGCTAGAGTTACCGAGGTCTTCTTATGGAATAAATCTTATAAGAAAGAAAAATAAGGATGCAATCCTCCAAGCACTGAAACGTGTAGTTTACTTGCATGAACAATTTAATTGAGAATAGGAGTATGCACCTGAGTAAAGCTACGCCTGTACAAAGTAGTCTATGTTCAAAACTTCCCAATTTGTGGTTCACCTCCATCCTATGACTTTGGTTGTGGAGCATGATGTCCCTTTAGCTCTCAGGTACTTTATAATCTTCTTTTCAGACTGACCCTTTGTTTGCTCCAAGGAAATGCTGCCAAACCCCATCCTATATACAAAGGAATAACTACAGCTAAAGTGTACAGAAAAGCTTTTATTTGAGAGGTGCTGATCGTGAAAGAGAAATAACAAAGAAACCCACACATATTAAAGCCATGATGATGCTGAAGAGCTAATAGCTTTAAATGGGTGAGGATGATTATTTTTGCAAAGCACGTGTATTATGGTGGTTCTCAGCATAGAAATAAAGAGAAGATAACTATGGTTATAATTTCATCCTGGCAACATAAATAGGATAGACAGACGCTTGATATTGGATGGTAATTATAGATGGCTGAACTGAGAATAAACCTTTTTTTGTAGATAATGGTTTCTGATTTTGAAGGCCATTTTTAATTCTATGGTTAGGGTTTCTGTCTCCCTGCCAAGGACACCAGTTAAATATTTAGTATAAAGTACAGTGGTGCTCTCTGAGCTTGACTTTTAATTATAATATGCAAGCAGGCTGGTTAGTCATGGGTCAAACAACATCACATTCATCAAATTGAAAGAGAATTTTTTTTCTGCATAATGAGATTATAAATGTGTCTGATAATCAGAATCTGGTAGTGTAACTTAAGTGAAAATGACCACAGCATCTTTATGAGTACTCAGTGTTGAGAGGCTAACGTCAAAGGCTTTCAGCACATTTCCTGAAGCTCAGCGTGGTCTAACTTTGTATCTTTGCAAAACAGAGTCCTGCTGCCGCTATATTATAGTTCTGTTCACACATGCAAGAAGAAAGGTGCTGTAGTACTAAGGAAAACAGACAGAGAAAGACATCAACGTGATAATCTCCAAGGGCATTTCACCAGAATGAATACCTGCAGTAACAGAAACAGAAGGAGCACTAAATTATTCATCAAAAAAATTACATTTTAAAATAGCAAAGTTGCTGTTGGAAGAACAAACAATCCCCAACAAATTCCTGTGGAAATCAGGGAATTGTTGAATTGTTGATCAGTAACGGTCTTATACGCTAATACTATGGTAAGTATTGAGGCGATATGCAGCAAAAATCTCAATACCATTGAAATTGTAGGGGTCTACACTAAACCTAGCTTGTGAAGTATGCAGACTTGAGACAGAGCCAGATGTTTTCAGGCACATCCTTAGCTGGTGTAAAGTGTCATAGCCCTACCGCCTTTGAGAGACCTCTGACACCAGCAGAGGGCTTGTTTCTTGGCTATCATGAAGGATGTTGGTGATGTCAAGTTAATGAAAATGTAACACTGACAAACCACAGACACGTGAAAAGAGGCGGCACAGTTAACTGTGAGAGTGCTAAGCGGAGAATCTCTGGGCATCTGAGAAATGCAAGTAGCAGATAATGTGAGCAGTCTGCCTTAAGGGAAGTCTTGGAAAGCAGGCGTTTGTTAGCAGAGGAGAACAACTATAAGACCACAAATATTTCCATTTGGAAAGAGGAAAATAATTTTTAGTACCTAAAGAATGAATGGGCGGGTCCTCAGTGGATATTCAACTGAATTCATCGAAGCTTAGTTGATATCCACCGGCTGATAATTCTGTATTATTTTTTTCAGTTTGAAGTGTTACAGACTCTCGTATCAGAAATGCTCAGATGATTAGCAAAAAATAAAATGAAACAGATGAAGGTAATGGGGTGGAAGGCTCATATTGCTATTTCTGAAGCATATCGCCTATTAGATGTTCTCCACATTTCCCATATACACCTTCTGCCAGGAAAGAGGCTTCTTTCGCCTACTTGAAAACTTTTCTTAAACAGAAAGCAGTAACCCACAATCAACGTGAAATATTTGCCAAACATATCTTCACACTAACACTTTGTACTGTGCTTTACTTTTCATTAGAGGATCTCAGAACATCTTTCAAACATTAATTAAGCCTTTAAAGAACCCCTCTAATTACTGTATTGCTGTTTTACAGATGGAGAGGTAGAGGCATAAAAAAGTTAAAAGATTTGCCACAAGTCTGTGACAGAAGCAGAAAGGAATTGAACCCAGGAGTGCGACATGCTGATCTCCAGCTTGAACTGCTGGATGATTCTCCTACTAATTAAGCATATTACAGCTAACACAGCGGAGTCATTTGCCATATTTAGAAAAGTATTTATGTGGGGCTTGTTTGGGTCAATAATTTTGTGTTAATGAAGTATCATTGTTGGAATACTGCAGATTACTCTCATGAACCCTACTTCTGGTCAATGTCTTCTTTCTTAACCCTCTTACTTTTGGAGCATTAAAGTTAATATGTGCATGTAAATGGTATTAAGCACAAGAGAAAATATCATATTGAGCAGTGGGGCAGTGGAGATGTAACAGATTGGGTCGTTTAGAACCGGGTCTAACTCCCACTGAACTCAACGCCATTCTCTTGACTATCTTCAGCAAAAGGGGAATCAGGCCCTTCGTGATCTTACATCTCATATAATGACGAAGGCTTTAGAGGCACACTAAACCCCCTCCACCAAAAAAAGAAAAGTGCAGAAAGGATTTAGGTATTTGGATTTCTGACTGAAGAAAGTACCATTTTATGCAGAGTACACCAGTAAGAAATGAAGTGAAAGACTGATTCTGGGAGAGATTTGAATACAATCACCTGCAATGTGAGGATATGTACAGGCGCAGTTGCTAGAACAACAGAACTCTCCTACACTAAGATTTCTAAGTTTCTAAAAGGAAATTCAAAGCCCTTCTAATTAATAAGTAGGATGTCCCTTCTTCTCCTTTAATGGAATCAATTCAATATTGTTCATGTAAGCGTACAGAGATTACAAAGGAGAAATACTGCGATAGTCAAGTGCCATTACTGAACATGGCACAGGAATAATCTTGTTAGATGAATAAAAACCTCCTGTATCAAATGGTAAATGAACATGATTATTATGATGATTATTATGATTTTAATGGGCAAAGAGAGCTACCCATTAAATGCACAAGCTGTTTGAATCCACGTGCGTACTGGTGAAACTCAGCAAATACGTTGTTCTTGTTCACCTAGTCAAGCAGTTACTAGTGCCACCGTAATCAATAAGACTGGCTGTAGCATGAGTCCATTGGCCAGGACGGTACCCAGGCTTTGCAGAAAACAAATGATACAGAATCACTGAGATGACCCTGAAGAGCTGTGAATTTGGAAATCTGAATATCTCAAATCTGGCCACTGACTTGCACAATGCCAGCATAACTCTCCTGATTTCAGGACACATCCACTGCTTTCAGTAGCAAAACTAGGTTCACAGAGAGGTCAGTCAAGCCCTGAAGGTTGTGTACCCTGGCAAAAAAATATTGTGGAAACCCTCCCCACCCCAAAAATAGTTTTAAAATGGTTAAAGCACAACACCTCTTGCAAATTTTCTTAATGCAGAACATCGAATAACCATAGCACATCACGTACCGCGCATAACCAATTTAGACTGGCATCTCCTCGGCTAGACATATTGCACAGGGCTTAGCGTGGTGCTCATTGGCTTTGGGCTCCAGGGATGAAATAAAGAGAGCTCTGGAAAACTTGCTCTTCAATGCAGTTTAAACAGTTTCACTCCATTCTAAATGTCAGGCTAAAATTTTCTAGAATTTTAAACTGCCAAGTCGACACAGGCAGGTGATTTCAGAGGAACGCATCCTGAGCACTATTGTACCAATATTTTTTTAAAGCCTACTCTTTGCTATAGGAGGCCAAGAATACCTGCATCGATAAGGTGTGCTGTGCTTTTTTTTTCTTTTTTTTGCTAGCTATGAGCTGACAAATAAATGTTATATTCCTTTATGCTCTATTGTACTGCTGCAAATCCCACACTGCTCTGGGAAAGGGTGGGGTTGGGGGGAAGAGACATAGTGCAATGACATCACTTTCTCAAGTAGTAAAGGATTTGCCAGGGTCTCTTGTAGTGCAGTGGGGAGCCATACATATCACAGTAGGCCTTTGCAACGTGACTAGACTTATACTGAAAGACAGCAATACCGGGATGAATGTCTCTGAAGGTACCTGAGAAAGAACTGGGATGGCACGAGGAGACAACCAAAGGAGCCAAACTGTCAGCTAGCAAAATACAAGAGATCACAGAACAAATACTGCTGTTTGAGAATTATGATCCTTTGGGAGCATGGCACCAGGTCGTAAGCTCTCTGGCATTTTGTATGTAGCTTTGGAAGACAGTGCAAATACTTTATACTTGGTGCCAGGTGTCTCCTGACAAGTTCAGGAACGGGAAATTCCTTGCCATATAGCAGCAGGAGTTATCTCCAGCAGAAGGCAGCTTCTTTCAGGGCACTGTGTTGGTTGGGGCAGCTTTAAGTTCAGGTGTTAGGGGACCATGCTGGTGAGAGCTGCTTGTGGGATCTTTTAAATCAGTGCTTCCTATGGCCAACTTCCTTCCTCCTCACCATGGCTAATGTTTCATTCCAGGCATGGCCCTGTGGAGGCTGTAAGGCAGGTCAGATGCTGCAGAGGCTTTCTGGATGAAACGATCCCCTGCCACACACTACTGAATACACATTTATCCATTAGGGCTGAATCAGATGTTTTCCTAAAGCAGTTTTTCCCAGTTATTACTAGAAATATTGATGCATATTGCCAGGATCAGATCCAGATAGTAAAAACAATGCTATACCATTGCATGGCTTAGAAGACTGGCAATGTGGGGGCCTTTCATTTCTAGTCTACAGGGATGACTCAGACTGATAATACCTGAAGGTCATTGCCATCTGCTGGTTAGAGTATGCATGTGAAATGAACTTGTGGCCTCAGTCCAGATCTTAAGTGAACAGGTGTCCACCTTGCAACAGTTGGCAGCCCTTGAGTCTTGTGTGTATACTGTGCACGTGGTATCTCTTATGCATGTGGTAGCTCTTATATATGGTATATATATGGCTTCATTTCCCCAGGACGATCAATCTGCCACCTTTTGCAAATTTAAAAAATGACAACAGAACCATGGCAATCTTCAGGAACTGATACACTGTGGGCTTGATTCAACTCAGCTGGCTCAGAAGGATGTCAAATAGATTAAACAATCTGTCATTTACTATCTTCAAGTTTTCCAGTCTCTCTTTTTCCACAGCTTCCTGTTGCACTTACCTAATTCATTCTTGCTATTATTACTAGTTCACAGATTGTTCATGAATGTCCTTATGTTATGGGAACCAAAACTGATTGTGTGCCTTCATTTATTTTGACCACATTAAAGGTGATCCAACTGGACACAGGTATCTAGTCAGGGAGAAGGTAGACAGGCTATGTTTAGGGCAATTTTTCAAGCCCCCTCCCAATGTGGGGTGAGTGGAGCAGATCCTGAACAGGGTTTTCACCAGTTACAGCTGCCGAATCATACTCCTGCCTCTTCCAAGTGCTAGACAACCTTCTTGTAATTGTTGCCTTCATGTCTGTTCATGACTTGGACCATCCAGACCTCACAATCCTGCTCCTGTCATCACTAGCTGGTCACCAAAGGCCTTGAAAAATGTTCTGGAAAAGCTGTTTTCATGGAGGATGTCTGTGCATGATTTCTTTTATTGTGGAGAAGCTGTTCCACACGGTTCCTGACAGAACAGGATCTTAATCCAATGGCAAGGAGGCCAAAACAATTGGAGATCTTGTCCTGCTATAGCCTTCACCTGCTTTAGCCATTGAGATTCTAATATATTCTTCTGCCTGCTCCAGTATTGACGTGTACTCATCATGTCACAGCACTGTTAAAGGATATCCAGGAGTTAAAGCATTGTCATCTGCTGTCCCAGTACATCCTGGTGGTGCTGCCACTGCTTGGTCTGTAATTCTTTATTTGTTAGAGTTACCCCTGCTTATTTCACTGCTAACTTCCCCTAAAGATCATTTCTTTATCCGCCACCTGTGTACACACTTTGCTAATAGTGAATGCTCAGAGTGCTGCACCACAACCATGCCTTGAGAATTCAGGTGACAGAAAATCAATGCTGCTGCGCTGAGTGAGAGACAGGGAGCAGGAGATGGGCAGCTCAAAGAACATGGAGTTGGCTATACCTCCTTCTGGAAGGGTAAAGAGGAAGGAGAACACCAGCATCATGGACTTGGTTTTACCATCAAGAATGAACTCATGAACTAAGTGAGTACCCTATTGGAATTAATGAGCACCTCATGACTCTCTGTCTTAAGCTGGCAGAGAGCCAATATGCCACTAATCAGTACATATACCCTGACTCTTGATGCTGCCGATGAAACCAACGAGGACTTCTATGCCAACGTTGACCAAGTTCTTTCTGATGTTTAGGAGGGAGCCAGACTTATTCTTCTTGGTGATTTCAACACCAGAGTCAGAAGGGACTCATACCTCTGGAATGGAACCATCAGCAAGGAAGGAACAGGAAAAGTCAATTTCAACAGCATCCTCCTCTTGACCAAATGTGCGGAAAATGGACTCACAATTACCAACACCCCATTGCATCAGAAAAACAGGCACAAGACATCATGGCAGCACCCATGATCTAAGCATTAGCAGCTGAGGGACTATGTCACTGTTTGTGCTTGGGATTAGAAAGATGTTCACATCACCCAAGCTATGCTAGGAGCTGAGGATTGCTGTACTGATCAGTGACTCATCTACTCAGTTATATCACTCAAACTGGCTCCCAAACAATAGCTGCAGTGGAACAAGGTCAACAGAAGATCAAAGTTGAAAGACTCAAGGACCTACTCAAGCAAGACCTCTTCTACCAGTGCCTCAATGAAAAACTGGTGAATTCCAATCAACAACAATGGCAGAATGTCAGCAGTGCTTAGGGTGTCTTCAAGTCCACAATCATCATAGCCTATGAAGACACACTGGGAAACATCAAGATTGGTTTAATGACAATGATTGGGAGATCCAGGAGTTGATCAACCATGAGTACAAGGCCTTTTGTGCTTGGTAGAATGACATCAGCTCCAAACAAAAGAAACTGAATCACCAACAAGCCAATGCAGTGTCCAAAGGAGGACCTGTGATATGAAGAACAGATGGTGGGAAGACAAGGCAAAGGAGATTCAACATCCCACTAATATTTCTTAGATTTCATAGACATTAGGGCTGGAAGGAACTTTGCAAGATCATTAGGTCCAGCCCCCTGCCCCAGGGGCTGGAAGTCTGCTGGGGTCAAATGATCCCAGCAAAATAAGCATCTAAGTGTGTTTTAAAGGTGTCCAAAGTAGGTGCTTGCACCACTTCTGGGGGGAGTCTATGCCAGACTCTGGAGACTCAGACGGTAAAGAAGTTTTTCCTTCTGTCCAGCCTAAAATGGTCTTGCAGGAGTTTGTGACCTTTGGACCTTGTCATCACCTGGGGTGCTCTGGTGAACAGGTGTTCCCCCAGATCCTGGTGCACACCCCTAATATACTTATAGGCCACCACCAAGTCCCCCCTGAGCCTTTGCTTTTCCAGGCTGAAGAGTCCCATGCCTCTCAGCCTTTCCTCATAAGACTTGTTCTCTTGTCCTCTGATCATGTGCACATCCATGATATAAGTGTTTTTTTCAGTGCCGCTAAAGCCAGCTGATCTGAGCACTGAGGGACTAACCCCCCTGAGACTTAAGGGTAGAGGAAACCTGATAAGGAAATGGGACCAATTAACACCCTTTGGCAGAAGCATTTTAAAGACCTTCTCAATTGAGATTCTCTGATGAGAATGCTCTCAACTCCATCCCACAACATCCAGTCAGAGATTAGCTAGGAATCTCTCCAACCCTTAACGAGGTGAGGAAAGACATCAAACAGATAAAGAATGACAAGTCATCTGGAGCTGATGGAATCCACACCACATCTTCAAGCGGGGGTGGGGAGAGGAGCTCACATCACAGCTCCATGCCCTCATCTTAAGGATTTGGAAGGATGAGAAAATCCCAGATGACTTCAGGTACACAATGATAGTGACAATCTTCAAGAAAGGAGACAAGTCTGACGGTGGGAATTATAAAGGGATCACCTTGCTGTCCACCACAGGAAAGATCATTGTGACAACTCTCCTGAACCGTATCCTTCCACTTGCTGAAGAGCTCCTCCTAAAATCTCAGTGTGGGTTTAGGGCATCAAGAGGCACAACTGACTTGATCGTAACAGCCAGCTACAGGAAAAATGCTGGGAACAACATAAGCCTCTTGACATGGCTTTCTTTGACCTCACGGAAGCCTTCAACTCTGTCAACTGAAAAGCACTGTGGAGGATCTTTCTGAAGTATGGATGCCCACCAAAATTTGTCACCATTCTCTGCCTGCTCCATGATGGTATGTGAGCAGTTTTTCTCAGTAACAGATATATCACAGATCCCTTTGAGGTTAAGGCAGAAGTTAAGCAAGGCTGTGTAAACACTCCAACACTCTTTTTGATATTCTGTGATGCTACATCTGACCACCAACAAGTTTCCAGTTGGAGTGGAGCTTGTAACAAGTGGGCACTCCAAGATGAGTTGAGTTGTTGGCTGTCTCTGGGATAACTGCCTGCCTACCTCTCCTGCCATACCTTTGATGTCACAATTGAAAGTTGGTAACAAGTTGGAAGGCTATCCATTTACTGGCCCTGATGTCAAGGGCCTATATACACAGCTCCGACCTCTCCTATACCATGTCCCATGCCTTGAAGATGGCATCCATGGCCTAAAACCCAGCCTTTAACTTGCTTGGCCTAACACCTGGCCTATAAACCCTTTCCCTCACACTGGGACCCACACTCCAGTGCCTCACGTTGGGATTCTCACTCCTATGCCCTCACATTGGAGCTCGCAGTTTCTGTGCCCTCACACTGGGATCTCACTCAATCAATCGGGGCTCCCAGCCCTCACCTTTCCCTCGGGTTCCAACTCAACTCGAGACCCTCCTGGTCCCCTCATGCCCCCACAAAGAGGCCTCATCCCCTGCCCAACACTGGGCCTCAATCCCCTGGTCAACACAGGGCCTCAACCTTCTGCCAAACACTAGGTCTTAATCCCCTTGCACCTAGACCTTTGCACCCAGCTCTCTTGTAGGCTTAGGGCCCCACCTCCTTGGAGCCTCACACCTGGCTCCTTTAGTTTCCCTCAGGCCTTGCTGTGGACCTGGGCTGTCTCTGACCCCTTCACCTGGTAGACCCTGCCTCAGACTCCACATAGTAACCTGGGCCCCTGCTTTGTTCTTGGTGTGTGCTCCCCTAGATTTCCTCTCCACGGGGTAACCCGCAAGGCAGTGGGGGCTGAGGTTTTCTGGCACCCCATACGTGGCCTTCACTAGGGAGGCAACTGGTGTGGCATTTCCTGGAAGCTGCCCTGCAGGAGGCAGCCCCACCATACCATCCTACCCAAGCAGGGTGTAATTTTAGGTCATGCTGCAGGACCAGGAGCCTCCGCCTTCCCTTACCATAGCTCCTGCTCTGTACCTCCAAGATATCATGAGCAGTAGCTCCAGCCAGGTGGTGTTCTTCTCCTGGCTGCTAGCAGCAGACTGCTGGCTTCACGGCTCAGAGCCCTTTTCTTATAACAAGGAGCTGGGCCCTATTCCCAATCAGGTAGTTGTGCCTGATTAGGAGTGCAGACAGCTTCAGGCTGCTCTGCTGCTTGCCTAAACCCCTGTGAGTAACAGAGCTAAACTACCAAATGGATGGTAAGATGTTTAATCTCATCTGACTCTGAGCCAAAACCAAGACCACCCCAACCTCAATCAGTGAGTTCCAGTAAGTGATGATGCTGTAGTGTTTGTCCACTCAGAAGCAGACCTTCAGGCAATCGTCAACATCATACAAATGTCACACAAATGTCTGAAGCACATCAACAGTACACAAACATGTGAAGTCATGCAGGAGCTTCCTTGCCAGCACCCAGACTTTTGACGCCACACCCCAGGAGACACAACTACAGATGTGGAACAAGAGGCTGAAGAAAATACTTGACAGAGAAAAAATGGACATTCCAGTGGCCAAGTCCTTGCAACCAGGGGCTGATGAACTATGGCAAAGGTGGCAATATCTCAACCGCCTATGTACCAGAGTTGGATGCTCCAAGGAACTAATGAAGAAGTGGAGCTACACCATTGGTTCAGCCACCTGTGACTGCAGCATAAAGCCTCAGACTATGCAACACTTGTTGTAATTCAGCTGCTTGAAGGGATATGTATAATGAAAGATCTCACAAAGTACAATAAACAAGCACAAGCCTGACAAGCACAAAATGGTCAAATATGGTGTAGAGACATTAGAAGAAGGCTCAGGCATACAAGGAAATGGTTCTGATGCTTACCATTCAGAAGACTAAGGTCCTCCACCAAGTTTTTAATGACGAGACCCCAGCTCCAGTAATTCAGAGTCATGGTGAGACTCTGGCGAGCAGTGAGTATTTTCTGTACCTCAGAAGCCATCTCTTACAGAAGGCTGACATCAATAAAGAAATCCAATGTCACCTCAAACGTGCAAGTGCAGCCTTGGGATGCCTGAGGAAATGGGTGTTGACAGATTGCAACATCAGATCTGAAACCAAGCTCATGGTTTATCAGGCAGTTGTGATCCCCACCTTACTATATGGAGCTGAGACATAGACAATGTACAGGAGATACCTCAAGTTATTGAAGAAGTATGATCAATGTTGCTTGCGGAAGATCCTTTGAATCCAGTAGGAAGATAGATGTACCAACATTTGTGTCCTCTCACAAGCAAACACCATAAGCATCAAGGTGATGATCATCCAACATCAACTTTACTGGGTCAGCTGCATCATACAGATGTCTGACTCCAGACTTCCAAGGCAAGTTTAATCCCCAAGTTCAGTCAAAGCATATATGCAAGAGGAGGGCAGAGAAAATGCTTCAAGGACATCCTCAAGGGCAACTTGAAAAAATGCAACATCGACATCAATTCATGGGAGATTACTGCACAGGACTGCTTCAAATGGAAGAAGAGTCTCAGGATCTCAGTACTTTGAAGTCTTACAATGATAACAGGAGATGGAAAAGTGGTGACAGCAGAAACAGCATGTTGCAACCTGAATCAGGAATGTGGAGTCACCTACCTCACATGGAAACATGTGCCTGAATTGCTGCACAATCTGCCATCTTTGGACCCATGGATAAGACAGTAATGGAAAACAATCATCCTTGACTGCAAGGCATTGCTGAAGAAAAAGAAGACTTGGTAACAACAGTAAGCATGCAGCTGTGGAATATAGAAGACACCCCTCCTAGCTAGGAAAGAATCCTTGATTTTTCTATCTCCTCCTAGCATCCTTGCAAGGTTTTATGGATTGAACCTGCTTCTGATGGGCTACAGCTGCCAACTCCCTCTGCTAACTCAGATACCTGCTGATGAAAAACAGTACGGGCTCTCAATAAAAATCTCTCCTCTTTTTTTATGCTTGATAGTAATTGTTTGTAATACTGGAAAATGTCTTTAAATTCATTTTAATATGGTAATAAATTTTGCTTTATGTTTTTTATGGGACTTGGCTTCTTTCTAGCACAAAAAATTTAGATGTAGACATATATGTCAGATTAAGAGCTTAGTTTAAACCAAGCAAATGAAAGATGCAGTTCTCTTCCTGCAGCTGGTTATGCTGAAAAAAAATAACATGTGCCCTCTAAGAAGCCAAGAAAGTCAAAGTCCACATTTGCCAAATAAGTCCACCTTTTCTTTCAGTGAAAGCTTTCCAGTTTCTATACCTCACTCCCTTGTATGCCATTGGGTATACACACTGCCCCGCCTGCCTGCAGCAGACAGCTTGGGCCAAAGCTACCCCACCCACCTTGCAAGGGGAGGCTTACAGGGGAGTGCAAAGCATCCTGGGATCCTGGAAGACTGTGAATTAACCTGAATCTAGAGAGGATCTGGGCCCAAGTTCAATAAACCGATCTAACATAAATCTGTTCAGTCTGATATTACATTCATCCAAATTTATCTTAACCTGGTTTTGGCCATTTTGAAAGTGGTTTATGTGCACTGAACTTCTGTGGTGTTACAGATTTGAACTGGTTTCCAATCACTTATCTCAGTTTATGCGCAACTTCTGTCCCTAGCCAAGGAGGCAAGCTAAGGACTGAGGGCAAAAGTCTGGTCCCAATGAAGTCCATATGAGTTGTATCACTGACTTCAATAGGGCCATGACTGCCTTAACTGTGAAAATCCTGGCTACTGTTCATGGGAACAAGAGAGAAAATGCCTGCTTCTGTGCAGTGCTATTTAGGTGTCGTTTATGTCCCCACTACACACTGTGGGAAAGCACTGTTCTTCCAACCCCAGCTAATCCTAGAATCTTTTTTTCATAGATTTCATAGACATTAGGGCTGGAAGGGACCTCAGAAGATCATTGAGTCCAGGCCCCCGCCCAAAGGGCAGGAAGTCAGCTGGGGTCATAGGATCCCAGCAAGATAAGCATCCAATTTACTCTTGAACGTGTTCAACGTAGGTGCTTGAACCACCTCCGATGGCAGGCTGTTCCAGACCTTGGGGGCTCGGACAGTAAAGAAATTCTTCCTTAAGTCCAGCCTGAAATGGTCTTGCAGTAGTCTATGACCATTCGACTTTGTCATCCCTTGGGGTGCTCTGGTGAACAAACGTTCCCCCAGATACTGGTGGTGACCCCTGATAAATTTATAGGTGGCCATCAGATCACATCTGAGCCTGCGCTTTTCCAGGCTAAAGAGTCTCATGTCTCTCAGCCTGTCGTCGTAAGGTCTGTTTTCCTGCCCTCTGATCATGCAGGTGGCTCTCCTCTGCACTCTCTCAAGCTTCTCCACGTCCTTTTTGAGTTGTGGAGCCCAAAACTGGACTCAGTGCTCCAGCTGCGGCCTCACCAAGGCCGAGTACAAGGGAAGAATGACATCCTGGGATTTGCTTGAGAATTCTGACAGATCCCAAGCACATAATTATAAGGCAAGTATCCAGCATTTACACATTAAATATCTGGACACGGTACATGGAGGATGGGAAAAGCTTTTGCATTTTTGAAGCGTGACTATAAGAGATGAGATCCTTTTTGTCTGATCTGGTTGCTCAAGGCTCCAGGAGAGGTGAATTTTTTTGCCAAGTTAACACAGATGCTTCATCTGAGTGTTGGTCCCAAAAGGAACTTCCTTGCAATTTGGTACTTGTGTCCTCACAAGAACCCCACTGTCTTACCCACGGTGCCCACCATGCCTCTTCAATCACTTCCCCTTCCTCTTTGCTCCCATCTGCTTTTCTCTCCTGGTCAGAGTAATTGCTTTGTCCTAGGACTACTCCTATCATACTATGGAGTATCCTATTCTGTGAATAACCCACTGATTATAAGAAGATCCTACTCAGCATGAAGTTGGGTGGCAGAATTTGATATTTTGGTTGTACGATCTTCAGAATAGGAGAGGGACTTTGTCTTCTTGCATATTTGCACAGAACTACAGGTCTTGACTGGGGGCTTTGGACATTACAGGGAAATGTTAATAATTCTTATTAGCAGCAATGGAATGTGAGTTCTTAGCATTTAATTTAATCTTCATAAAAACTGAACTGTATCAAATCAGGAAAGTATGAGTGCCTACATGATGGGTCCCTTCAGAGCTATTATGAAACAGAACAACTATTTAGGCAATTAAAGAAAAAACCCCAGCTTTTATCTGATATAGAAAACAGAAAAAAATTCATTTTGTGACTTTTGGATATACCATGTGCAGGAAAATTTCCTACTGGAAGGAAATCTTTATGAATGTGCAATTGCCACTTTTCTGTAATTCCTTATTAAGTCTTTTGACAGTCTAAACATGCAGAGGATACAATACCTTTAGCTATCAGTACACTATATCTATGAGAGAGGGGGAGATTTAATAAAGTACTATAGAAAAACAGCCACTGTTCTGAAAGGTCCCAGCACATGAATAAACAATGCCAATACCTATCCGTTTCAGACACCATGTAAAGGGGATAGAAAAATTGAAATGACATCACAGTAGCAGCAAATATTAAAGGGAGCTTAATCATGACCTAGCCAGGAATACATACATTGAGATAAAATTCAACACAGACTGTTCTGGATGTTTATATACCAACCCAAATATAATTTTCAAGTTAGCAAACAGAGTTTTAGCAGAAATTCATACAGTCTGCTGATGGAATTATTTAGTATAGCAAAGAAAGCTTCCCTGGCCTTAATGGAGAAAACTCAGTTCTCAAATACCAAATCCCCAGGATTCATGACCTGATTTGTGGGAGCTCTGAGTGTTCTCATGTCTCAGGGATGTCAGCTCAGCCCTTCCCAGGACTAGGTTCATAGCAAAGAGCAAATCAAGAGAAGGAAATCCATTAAAATTTTCGAAGTACCACAGACCTCAATAACCACAATGTCTGGGAATATTTGGTACTAGTTCTGAGTTTGCCTCTCAGGCTGACCTATAAACAAACGGATTTTCCACCATCGCTGTTTTGACCTGCAACAGTAACCCAAAAAACACTGTTCTTTTGGAAGAGGAAGATTTTCAAATGTGGGTGCAAAAAATTCATCTTCAGATATGAGCATGCCCACATGTAAAGATGTGCATATGGAAGGGAGGCCGCTGAGTTCATAATCATCAGTTTGCACACGCGTGCATCCTGCACGCAAAACACAGCCACTGGTTTTTTAGCGAAATTAAAAAGGTAGCTGATATCAGAGCAGAACAAAACCATTCCTTGAAAAAACAAAGACTGATCATTTATTTATCAGAGTGCTGATTTAGAGGATTCCACATTTTAACCTCTCTGTGGGGTGTTATCATTTATTGGAAATGAACTGTATACTCAGTTCTGTGGAAACCACAAGATGAAAACACATCGAGCATAATGTGAACGTACTGGGTTTGATGCTTCTCCACCTTGTATGCTGGCCTGCCATTTGAACCTGTCTAAAAGGAATTTACACTGCTACTGCTCTGATGCGGTAGTGTTTTGTGCTCTGCACAGCTGACAGGGATCACAAAATGTAGCAATGGAGAATCACGTTCAACGTATTTATTGCACCAACTCTTCCCTGCTGCCCCATCCTCCAGGAGACAAACAGAATTACACGCCCAGAGTTTTATTTCTTTGAGAAGAGACCAAATTAGGCAAGATTAAACATAATCATTAGAGCGCTTGAAGGAAAAACAGAGCACTTGTCATGCCAAATCTCTGATTATACCACTGGGCAGACACAATACACTTGGAGCTGAGTTCACCACTAGCGTAATCACATTAACTTTGGGGGATGAAGGATAGAGGCTGAGTCTGGCATGTTATATTTAAAATTTTGCCAATCCATTCCAAGCGGTGGCTTTGACTGTCTCAAGAAGATGGAGCTGGATCTGACACGTCCTCTTGTGCCCTGCACACAAGTGGGAAATGCCATTTTCTACACTGCACTATTTTGGCATTCCCTCACCCAAAGTCAAGGTAACACGATTGTAGTGAATTGCACCTGCTGTGCAGTGGTCACAGTGACGAAGACAATCAATCCCATCTTGGTATACCATATGAAGCTTACATTTACCAAATGTTATAGCATGTCCGGGCATATCTTACACATACTGCAAACTCTCACATGCCTCCTACATACTTCCTTATTTCTTGGGCAATCTGTCTTTATTCCAAGTTCTGCATGTCTGACTGGGAAATACGGCATCTAGGAAGAGCCCTAGAACTAGAACTTAGCAGAAGCAGATGATTTATTCGAAGATTGTTACTAAAACGGATTCAGTTTCCACATTTGTTCTTCCTGTTCTGCATTTGGACACGAACAAGAAACTGGCAATATACTAAGCACTAAAATTCTGCGGTGACTCAGAATTGTTACAAAGAGTACAAGAGAACAGAAAATAGATGAATCCACTCTCATAACAGTCTTGTGGCTGTGGTACTAACAGGGTTGGAAGAAAATTCCCATGCTCTAGATTGTAAGAAACACCCGCAGCTATTGCAAAGTTGAGCCATTTCCGCAGAGTGGTTCTGCTTTTCCTCACAGATGACGCTGATGAAAAGTTTGACTTCAGAAAACATTACTGCTGTTGAATATTATTTGTGCTTCTCTGCTAATTTGAAATGCCAGATCTTGGATGCGGACTGCCTGCACGTGTCATTAACATTTTATTATGCTCATTGGCATTAGGACTGAAGAAAGTAGAGATCTGGTGGGACAAAGCATGCAGTTCAAATGTGGCAGACTTTGCCTTTCTCAGTGTGGTGAAATTATAGTCCTAGGTAAAGATTCCTAGTTTTCATCTGTTTAAAATTATTTCTATTTTTGCAAGTAAAAATTGCTTGGATGCTTAATGAAAACACTCTTAAGGGCAGCAGTGAAGGTCTCTGAAGGCCAAAGCAGATGTTGTACTGCTGAGACACAGTTGGTCTAGTGAAATCTTAAGGACATGGTCAACAAAAGCCTGAAGAGTTGAGTGCAGGAGCTCAGAGAAGCATGCAGAACAACATTTATGCATAAATAGTGACTTTGGGTATATAAATAAGGACAGTTCCCATGACAGTAAAAGTTGACCCTTACGAAATACAACAGTATACATAATTGTACCCACACCATCCAGAATATATTTCCCTGTTCTCTTCAATTATTGCTGTTTACTAATTGGAAAGTATGGCCAATTTGGCCTGTTTTATCTTTTATCAGGAAACAAAGAGGAAACAAAGTAGGTTGGATCAACGGAATTGTGATTCTTACTCTGATAACAGGAAACCAGTGAAAAAAGGCTAAAATAGGGATTTTCAAACTTTCTGGATCAGCGTATCCCCGGTGGCTAGACATGCAGCGGCACAGGGGGAAAGGGGTGCCGCGTGGCTGAATGTGAAGCGGCGGCAGCTGCCGTGTGCAAGCTTCCCCTGCATCCAGCCAGGCAGGTGGCTCCTGCACGGCAGCACAGGATGGTACATGGCAGTGCTCCATCCCCACCCACCCATACGTACCCCCTAGGGCCTTCTCAAGTACCCCTGGGGGTGGTTGACAACCCCTGGGCTAAGGTATTTGAAGGAAAACAGGCAAGGGAAAAGATGAGCTCTTCTTTCAGAACTAAAGAGGCTTTTTCCTCTCTAAGCAGGTTCCTTAAAGCTGAACTGAAGACAGAAGGCAGATAATGACAACAGTGTCACCAACAACAATACTGGATTTCTGCCTCTGTCCTCCACCTGACAGAACCGCCGCGGATGTTAATCCTCTTTTCTCTTTCTAGTTGTCCATGAGAATCGACTATCTCTGTCTCGTCTGCTAGTCTGCAGCATATGCAGTTAGCTTGCGCAAACTCCAATCACCCATTAAGGTCAATTTTAGCAGTAGTTACTGCCTGCTGAGAGAACGTATCATCAATCAGTTTCTTTGACTCCGGGCCAGCTCCAGCCCAGGCACTGATGCGTACGGCAGCTGAGGAATGAAAAGCTGGTGCTACAGATGGCCCAACTCAAGAGACAAAGCTGCTTCTTACCCTTCCCAAAAGGAACAGTGATGGTGACTTGCAGAGGTGGGTAAAATGAAACATGTGTCACAGTGAGTTTTAGGATGCACCCAAAATATTGCTCAAAGATCAACCCAAAATATTGCTCATAGATCAACCCAAAATAGCCCAACACTTCAAGAAGGAAGCCTAATGCTCAGAACTCAGGGGAAATACTTTTGCAAACAAGTACCGCCTCCTCAGAAGATTTTCCCTTTAGGTGTGAAATGGGGAATTTCAATTTTTGTCGTATAGTACAAACCAGAAAGATGCATTTTGCATATTATCTTGTATTCCACCCAGGAGAGCATATACACACCAGCAGACTCTCCCTATATCTGAAGAAGGGTGTTTGTGCCTGAAAGCTTGCAAAGAACAATGTTCCCAACTATTTAGTTGGTCAAATAAAAGATGTCACACTTACCCAAAGAACCTTGTCTGCCTATGCTCTCAACAAAGAACTCATGGCAGGTCTCGTGATTATAGACAAGAAAAGGTTGAATAAAAGTGACATTAGTGCTAGTGGAAGACTAACTTTATGTCATTTACAAGACCCACTTCCAGCTGCAGCATACAATTTCTTTCTGTACCTCAGCATGTACATTGTATCAACACCCTTCCCTATATGCTCTTCAAATAAATATGTGAGTAAATAAGCATTAGGGAACCTCATGGAATCTACATTGCAGCAACTTACTCTATATTTGGCCCAATGATTTAAAAACAGTTGTCAAAAGTTTTAAAAAATCTTTTATATGTGCCATGATTAAAAGCCAACACAACTCACAAAATGCATTGTGTGTGTGTTGGACCCCAAAGTTAATGAACGAGCTCTTTCTTTTCCTGAATTGTACAAGAGTCCATAATTATCCACCACAAGTACATTTTGCGTATGGATGAAGAAGGCACTACAATACTTCGCTATTCCCAGGATCAATTTATGTACATAATAAAAAGTAAAAAAACAGGCATTGTGACTGCTGTCATGTATAACAATAATTGGCTCATTAACCTTAAGTATACCATCCTGTTCCCATTATCAAGGTCAAATACAAAAATGGATGAAATTCTATACCCGTCATATTTTACACAGAGGAATACATGCCTCATTTACTGATTCTGTATGAATACCCACACTATTAATGCTACGGTAAGGCTTTTAAGGGCCTGAGAACAGACCGAGGAAAAGAAACAAAAAAACCAAACACACAGAGAAAAGCGCAATGTCCTTTTATTATTACTGTCTAGTGATCACGTGAGACCCTCAAATACTGATTTATTATACTGTGATAAACATAGGGCTGCAAAGTCCCTCCTTCGATTCCTAAGAAATAAACAAAGAGAAAATCTTGTCAAATCCCTACTGTGCCCTACACACTTCACCATGGGCAGCAGATGATTTTAGCTGATCACACTAAAAAAAGTTTATTCCATTTGGCAACCAGGTCATGGCCTACAAAGTTATAGGCCAAATGCTAGAGTAAAAAACAAACAAACAAATCCCCATTATTGATACCCACTCAAAGCCAATGACATATAAACTGTTAGCATCAGGAAATTCCTTTGTGTTACGTGTTTGTAAGGTGCCTAGCAAAATTGACTTCTTGATTGGTGCTCTGATGTCCTACTGTAATCCAAATAGTAAATAACAACAGAGGTGCTTTGCAAAACTGGCACAAAAGCAATTCTATCACAAGGATCCATTCTATCTCATGGATAGAACGAATAAATCTGGTGAAATATTTCTGTTAATGCTATCTGAATTGCCAAAAGGTAAGAAAAAGTAAGAAAAGATAAAGAGATCTCTTCTGGTGAGCCTATTTTCTTTCAGGTTGGGGCTAGGGTTTCCAACTCAAGAATGTTTTTAATGAGAATCTAGAAACTTTTTACTCATAACCAAACTTTTTTACTGACCTGTTTTACGGAATGTAAATGTAATCCATCTGCCAGGCCCTGGAAAGCAGTAACAAGGGGTGGGTTCAAATTTAGGGATTTACCACACACTTCCTAAATCTGGCTTGAGCCTACCCAGCCTACCCACCCAGAAACCTGGTCAAACACATTTCAGCTGGTGTTCTAATGTGAACAAATTTGTCTGCTATTAAACATTACGTGAAACCAAACACTGAAACCTTCCTCCCACACTTGGCACTCTTTCCTCTCCAAGACAGTCACTTCCCCTCCCCGCACATTCCCCCTTCACCCTTTTCAACAGGGCTTGCCCTTAGGTGCAGTAAAGGGTCTTTCTTGCTGCCACAATGTCTCCAGTTAAATCAAGGGCAGGGGAGGCTTCAGGGCTGCTCTTGCCCCATGTCTGTTAGCAACAGTGTGGGGTGCCAGGCTGGGCAGGCTGTGTAGGTCACTCCTTTCAGGAGCTCCTGCTCCCTGCCCAGTCCCCCCAGGCCCTCCCATTCTGCCTCTACTCCAGTGGCCCCCACACCCTGATACCCCTAACCACTCTCCCCACACCATCCCACCCCACAACCTTACCCCTGCCCACCCCACTTCCCCCATTCTGGCATGGACCCCACCCACCGCCTTTCCCCACTCCTGACTTGTAGTTCTGTTCTGGCTGCAATGCCCCCCTCCCTGGCCTGCCTGTGGCTGCACAGCTGATGGTCATTGCAAGCAGGCAATGGCTTGTTACATGCTGTGGGAGAACATGGCTGAGGGCAGCGTCTGGGGACTAGGGAGGCTTTGACGGGCCATGAAGCCCAGATAAAGGGTTCCCTGCAGGGCACTGAGCTCTGCTCCTGCTCAGACACAGGTTGGCTCTGCTTCTCCTCTGCTGTCCATTAACACATGCATCCATCCTCATTTTGATGGTGGAACCTCAATTAAAGTCATGGTTTCTTAGATTTTATTTTCTTTTACGGACAGTTCAGTTTTTATTACAGAGTACAGACAAGTGTTCTTAGTATTTTCTGGGGAATGGGTGGTAACCCTGGTTGGGGCACTGATGCAGGAAACGTTACCGTAATTGAAGTATGTACTCCATTCAACTGTGGGGTGGGGAGAGAAGAAGCAGCTTACAGTAAACACTTAAACTCCTGCTCCTCCAGGGGTGTGGTTGTGGAGGACTGTCCAAACAAATGTTAATGCAAGGGGAGAAGGCTGACTCCCAAAATGCTTTCACATGGGACAGGCTGTTCCAGACTCTGAATTATGCAGCTTAGGTGAAAAATAAGTTATCACTTTGAGGAAAAAGAATGACTTATAAAACCTGAACAAATCTGAGAAGGATGCAAGGGGCAGGCATTTGAGATTGCATTATCAAGAAGATGCAATGGAGCCCAGGCTGAGAACTTACAGTAAAGGCTGTACTTTAAAATGCTGTGATGTCACAGAGGATTATTAACAGCGAGAATCCTTGCTGCGCAGGATGCTGTATGGTTTATGCTTTATAGGAAGTGCCTAATGGTCCATGATGCTAACAAGAAGTGGCTTTATTGGTATATGGCATAAATGGACATAAACAACTCATTTAAGAACATATTTTCCAGACAAGTCTATTTTCCTATGCTATTTTTGCATAAGCTGGTAAAACGCTGTCCCTCTGAGTAATAATTGTGCATGGCATATCATATGTTAATTGCAGTGCAGATTGATTTATTCTCTTTTTGTGCCAAACCTTCCAAGCCAAATTATAACTGAAGTGCATTGCAGGAGCTAAAGGAGTGCCCTAGGTAAGACCACCCCCCCATCAGAAGAAAGTGTTTTATTTCAGAAACATCATTATTTCATTTAGAACTAATATATTGCGCTACAATTTATGCTCACTTGGTTATATCAATTAAGAATAGCTCTGCCTGCCATGGTAATGGTCACCCAAAATGCTGACCCCATACAGGTGATTTGGAAAGCACTGTCCCTTGTATACATTAGTAGAGACTCTTGTTAAATTCAGCTGGTATAGAATGAAGTCCGTAGGCTGAGCTGAATTGACATGTTGACAGGCTTCCATGCAATGACAAACTCATGTTCTCCCGAGTCCTATAGTCTGCACTGCAAACTATGACGGAGATTACCATAACTAAAAACTACATTCGAGAAAAATCCTGGCCCCGTTTAAGTCAGTGTGAGTTTTACCACGGACTTCTGTGGGGCCAAGATTTGACTGCTGCCTTGGAAAATGTAAAAGGTCTGATTAACTTGTGACAAATTTATGATTCAATTATTAGCTGTTACTAGTAGGTATAGCTAAGCCATGGACATCTGTATGAGAGATTAGCTGTTGCTTATCTGATGATGATGAGGAGAATAAATAAGAATATGATACTGATGTGTTCTATCAATAAAGCGGATACTCACTTACTGAAAATGGGAGAACACAGAGCTACATATAAGACAGATAAAAATGCAATATATTTGTTGTATCTTTCTCCTGACAAGTGTGCAACTTGGACATTTGCATGCTGATACATAGTAGTCCGAACTGCAGCACTTGCAGCTAAATGGCGGTTTTGTGATTGAGTTTCAATTCATTCGAGATTCAAAGTTGTGAGTAAAATTATGCCTATGATTCATTAATTTGAAGTCTGGCAAGTATCATTACACAGAAATTTGCATACAAAAGGTGCTGCTTTTTAAATACTTATGACAGTAAAAAATAAATGAGTGTACAAATAACAGTTTGCATGAATATGCATATGGCTTAATGGGAGCATTATTTAATCCTTTCCTAAAATTTGCCTAAACCAGTGAGGATCACAGATGGCCCTCAGGAGACTCTGGTGTCCCCTAAATCACCAATTCTAAAGCTTGCAATGCAGGCTTTGGCACAGCTATAAGTTATTCTTCTCAGTGATTTCAATGCCAGAGTCAGAAGGGACTCTAACCTCTGGAACAGAATCAATCGGCAAGGAAGGAGCAGAAAAGGTGAACACCAATGGCATCCTTCTCTTAACCAAATGCACGCAACATGGACTCACCATCACCAACACCCTGTTCCACCAAAAAAACAGGCACGGGATATCATGGCAGAACTCATGATCTAAGCATTGGTACCTGATTGACTATGTCACCATCAATGCCTGGGATTGCAAAGATGTCTGAATCACCCAAGTTATGCTAGGACCTGATGATTGCTGGACAGATAATTGACTCATCTGTTCAGTTATGTCACTCAAACTGGGTTTTAAACGACGGCTGCAGCAGAAGCAATGCTGAGGGAAGATCAAAGTTGGAGGACTCAAGGACCCAAGTAAGTGAGACCTCTTCCACTACTGTCTCAATAAAACACTGGTGAATTCCAATCAACAACAATGGGACAGTGTCAGCAGTGTGTGGGGTGCCCTCAAGGCCACTGTTACTAGTGCCTGTGAAAAGAGACTTGGATTCTGTCCCTGGAAACATCAAGACTTCTTTGATGAGAATGACCAAGAGGTCCAAGAGTTGATCAATCACAAGTGCAAGGCCTTTTGTGCTTGCAAACGACACCAACTCCAAGCAAAAGAAATTGAATCTCCAGCAAGCTAGGGAAGTCCAAAGGAGGACACATGATACAAAGAAGAAATAGTGGGAAGACAAGGCTGAGATTCAACATCTTCCTAACATCCACAATATGCACAGTTTTGTCAGTGCCTCTAAAGCCATCTCTGGTCTGATCACTCAGGAACCATCTCCCTTGAGACCTAAGGATCGAGGAGACCTGATCAGGGAAAGGGGAGCCACCAAAACTTATTAGAACGAGCATTTTAAAGACGTTCTCAATTGAGACTCTGCTGTTGACAAGAGTGTTCTCAACTCCGTCCCACAACACCCAGTGAGAGATGATCTCAAAATCCCTCCAACCCTTGACGAGGTGAGGAAAGCCATCAAACAGATGAAGAAGAACAAGGCATCTGGAGCAGATGGAATCCATGCAGAAATCTTTAAATAGGGAGGAGAGGATCTCACATCACCACTTCATGCCCTTATCTTAAGGATCTGGAATGATGAGAAATCCTAGATGACCTCAGGGATGCCATGACTGTAGCAATCTTCAAGAAAGGAGACAAGTCTGACTGTGGAAATTACAGCAGGATCACCTTCCTGTCTACCATAGGAAAGATCATTGTGAGAACCCTCCTGAACTGTATCCGTCCACTTGCTGAAGAGCTCCTCCTGGAATTTCAGTGTGGGTGTAGGGCATCAAGAGGCACAACTGACATGATCTTCACTGCTCGCCAGCTCCAGAATAAATATTTGGGAAAAACATAAGCCTCTCCTCATGGCCATCTTTGACCTCACAAAAGCTTCTGACTGTCAGCCAAGAAGAGCTGTGGAGGATCCTTCTGAAGACCAGATCCCTACCAAAATTTGTCATCATTCTCTTCCTGCTCCATGACAGTATGCCAGGGTCGTTCTCAGTAATGGATCCATCACAGATCCCTTTGAGGTTAAGGTGGAAGTTAAGCAAGACTGCATCATTACTCCAACACTCTTCTCCATATTCCTTGCAATGCTACATCTGACCGACAAACTTCCAGCTGGGGTGGAGCTAAGCTACCAAATGGATGTAAGCTGTTTAACTTCAGCTGACTCTGAGACAAAAGCAAGACCACCTAATCTCAATCACTGAGCTCCAGTACATTGAAGATACTGTAGTTTGTGCTCTCTTGGAAGCAGACTTTCAGCCAATGTCTTTACTGAGGGAAGCATGCAAGAAAATGGGACTGATGCTTAACTTTCAGAAGGCTAATTTCCACCATCAACAAGCTCCTTATGAACAGTTCTCAGCTCCGGTAATTCAGATCCATGGTGAGACTCTGGAGACTGTTGAGTATTTCCTGTACCTCAGAAGCCATCTCTCACAAAAGCTGACATGGATGAAGAAATCCAACATCACCTCAAATGTGCAAGTGCAGCCTTTGGACACCTGAAGAAATGGCTATTTGAAGATCATGACATCAGATCTGAAATCAAGGTCATGGTTTCTCAAGCAGTTGTGATCTCCACCTTGTATGGAGCTGAGACATGGACAACGTATTGGAGGAATCTAAAGTTGCTGGAGAAGTACCATCAATGCTGCCTGTGGAAGATCCTCTGAATCCAGTGGGAAGACAGATGCACCAGTGTAGCGTCCTCCTGCAAGCAAACACCGTGAGTATCAAGGTGATGATCATCAGACATCAACTTTGTTGGGCTGGCCATGTCATCTGGAAGTTTGACTTCAGATTCCCAAAGCGAGATTTATTCTCTCAGCTCAAGAGGACAACAGCGAAACTCTTCAGGGACATCCTTAAGGCCAATTTTAAAAAATGCAACATTGATGTCAACTTGTGGGAGACTGTCACCCAGGACTACCCCAAATAGAGGAAGAGTCTGCTGCAGGAATCTCGGTACTTTGAAACCTCGTGACAACAACAGGAGATGGAAAAGCAGAAGCAGCAGAAACAGTATGCTGCAGACCAGATCAAGAATTCAGCGCCACCCAGCCCATAAGAAAACACATGTCCAAGCTGCAGTACAGTTTGCCAATCCCAGATAGGCCTCATCACTCATCTTCGGATACACAGATTAGACAATCATGGAAAATAGTCATCCTTGACTATGAGGGATTGCCAACGAAGGAGAAGAGGTTTATCCAGAGCTCTTCCTTGAGCCTCAATCCCAGTGAAGCACATGGGTCCACAAGGCCTATGTGACTAGCCACATCCACTGGCTCAACTACGCTGGATCCAAGCCGCAAGGCAAGATAGCTATACATCAGCTTCACAGTTTGCTTCCATCCTCGTGCTGGCACAGCTCCTCAAGGTAAGCTAAAGCAAACTGAAGGCTGCTCTACCTTACACAAGCTGCTAACAGCCTGCAGACATGTTCTGAGAGCCATGGAGAAATCTAATACAATTATATTTTTGCCGCTGCCCTAAAGTGCTGCAATATGATCTCAATGTGAAAACTCCTTTGTGCATGCAAAGAAAATATGTATATTGTTTTATTTGTACATGCAAGCATTCACAGGTCCCCACTGTGCAGAGGTAGCCCACACCACTCAGCTTTGTTTAGACAATTGAGAGCCTCCTCTTCTCTGCTTATGTGAGTGTCCTCATTGTTAGAGAAGTATTTGAGCCTTTCAGTAAAGTGGTTTTTGATCAGAAAATGCCAGTTTGTAAAATCATCAATTTTGCTATAGGAAAACAAACATTTTTCACAGGATGGGAAAGCCATTTCACCCTTAAGATGGAGACTTTTCCTTGTGGGTAGTAGGGGAACTTGGGGCTAAAACCCAGGTATAGGCCTAGGTCACCTGTGCAGTGAAGACATATAGACACAGCGGGCATGTTTGCGGCACCACAAAATGCACATGGCTCATGTGTGTATATAGCCTAGAGGATAGGCTGAGGATTTCCTCTGAGCCTATAGACTAAGTAGCAACTATTTTAGTTATTGCACACTGGAAAAAATCATCTTGAAATCAGGGCTTCTTACAAATACTAGTTTACTGGTAGCCTTTTACAGGTGTTTGGGGCAGCAATCCCAGCTCCTTCACCTTCTGGTAAAGTTTTAGGCAGATTAAAGGTATTCAAGCCATTTCACTAATGAGGCTAGTTACAGTCTTTACGGAAAGAAAAGGACATACGTCAAGTTGGTATCAAATTATTTCTACGCTGTAGCCTTGGCTGGCATTTTGCCAATATCCTTCTCATTGTTTGCAAGCAAGTGAAGAGAGACGATCACATGAAAACTGAATGGTATACCAACAAGAAGGTTTTCAACTGTGAGGCAAGCATGTGACTTTAGGACCAAACCTCTTTCCTGACAGCTACACATAACAATTCATGATAAAGTTAACTGGAGTTACATTTATAAGACAGAATAATGTGGCTCTTAGATAATTTGTGTGCTTTTTTAAAATTCCATCATGACGTTCCTTGATCAACGCGGTGCCTGTACCCATTATTGCAGACAGCAAAGTTATACAGTTACAAGCAAGTTCACCAATCTAGAAAAGATGGATGGACTACAGTGTTAGCGACAGGAATCATATAATGATGCGACTGGCATCCTGTGGCCAAGACTTGAGTTCAGAGTTCAGATGATGAGTCCTTCATTCAGTATTCGCTATCCATTCATTTTCTTTTGCCCTTGCCAACTTGGGGCATGGTTTAAGATTTTAATCTTCCTACATTGCTCAACTTGTTTCCACGGTTCATTTAGTTGCTACAAATAAATAAATATTTTAAAACCACATACAACAGTTTCGGGTCTGTGCATGCAGCTCTGTAGGGCATACACTATGCAATACCCATGGCACCAGCTTCCAGAAACTTTGCTGTATTCTCCCTAATGCTGTTCATATAATGCGATTTTTTTCCAAGTTTGGCTTTCAGGGAGACCTTTCACCCATTTCCAAAAAAGTAGGTCATCCCTCCATTCATTAATGATCAGGGCAGTATATATTAGCATGAGATGTCTGAAAAGGAAACAGAGCAACAGCCAGTGCATTAATAACACAGTAAAAATACAATGTGTGACTGTATGTGTAATGTGCAGAATCAGGTCATACCTATATGAGGCAGAGTTGGACTAAGGACATAGCATTTCAATATTGATCTGAATTAAGTTTAAACTAGGATGCAATGTTATGGTAACACCAAAATCTGGTGAACACTTTTTAGGCGGATTGAATCTTAAATGGTGGAAACCCACAAGATCTCCTTAGCAAAATCATATTGAAAAATAAAACCCTCATGAGACTGAAACTTCTGCCATCTTAAGCTAAAATCTCTGGAGCCACTGAGTGCATCTACACATGCACCTGACTGCACATTTGTTATGCGCAGTCATTTAGTACTTGCTTTAGCAAATACTAAATGACTGTGCAGTAACCGCTGGTACTGCATGGTCCTGGCACGGCACAGGTTATTTCCAGGAGCAACAAGCAACGAGCTACCGTGCAGTAGCAGCAGCATCGTGGTTCTTGCCCACTGACGCTACATCACTGCAGCTCATCAGTACGGTGTTGAAGCACCTCCTGTAGACGCACCCACTGAGTCTGTATCTACATCATGGTATAGTTTGACAGAGTTCAGCTGCGTTGATATAAGCTCTTCAGAAACAAACAGGAAAATGTGTTTCTGCCCCAACGTGCTTGACATTTCCATCTGTAGGTAATGCAGGTAGGAGTTAACTGAGTGAGGATAGTAGTTACTGCAGTATGATCTTAAGGTGATCTGTTGTACTTTATAGTAGTTTCAAATACTTGGGCCTCTACACATGTATCCTGGTTTTTAAACTTACTTTATGCTTTACTCTTCATCAGGTTAATACAATTATATCCAAGATGTAAGAAGTATATGGCCATGTGTCGTGCTTACAGGATTGCTAGGTATTTATCAGGAAAAGTGGACATTCAGTTTCCAATCCAATCATTAAACATCTGGCTAGTGTCATTAAGTAGACCTTGCATTGCCAGGAATGCTGGTGCATAAAACAAAAAAAAATTAAGACATTTAAAAAAAAAAAAAGGGTAAGTGTATAAAACTTGCACATTGCCTTGGTCAAAGGAACAAACACTATTTCATCTATGGCTGGCCAGAGTTCTCCTACATAATGCCTGGCTTCCACTCCCTCCATTGCTCAAGCGGCAATAGCAGCCAGAGTCTCCTGGGTCTTCCCTCCTGCCTTCAACTTTTGCTGCTTGCCCCCACCCCAAGGAGCAGGACAGTGCAGCCGAGCCTGGCTGGGGAAGGAGAGGATGAGACTGGGGGTGCAGTGTGGTGCATGGGGACCTGGGTGCTGGTGTGTGGTGGGGATGTGTAGCCTGGAGGGGCCCACGGCATGCCTTAGCGTGACCCACAAGCCCCTGGCGGTGCAGTCTGTGAGTCCTTTGCCCCCCAGCTGCTTTAGAAACATTAAACATTAAAGGACGAACCTTCTCCACGTGAGGGTGCTGAGGGATACACTGAGCCTGCATCACTCTCAGACTTGAAAGCCTCACTTTGATCTTATTTCTAATGTCTCAGGTTATTTGCTGTGCAGGAGTGCATGAAGAAAAATCCTCCCCAGTGCAAAGACAAGCAGGGGTAAAGAGAAATGGCATCAGTCTGCAGATGCTCTCATCAAGCAGTGATTGGGGGAGAGGCACGAATCAAGTGGGTCCCTAATAATGGGTAATGGTGAACTCTAACCAGTAGTAAGTATTACAGGACAGCTCCCTCCCTCTCCTTGCAGCTATGTCTGAAAGCAGAGGGATTAATTAAAAAATGGACATGCTCAGGAGCTGCCTTCTGGCTTCCAGAAAGCAGTGTCAGTGAGGCCTCTAAACCCCAATGTAAGTAAACCCTTTTTATGTACATGATTTCATTAAGTGGGGGCATTTCTGAAAGAGCTCCTCTTGCCTCGTATGGTGCTGTCTTCAAGAGCTTCTTTGAATCCCCCTGGTGGGACTCAAACTCCCTGGTCTTGGACCCTGAGCAGCTGTGCCTTCATGGAGGAGATGGAATTACTACACTGCTGAATTAAAAGCTGTGACTAGCAGACAAAATAGGGAGGAAGGTAAATTTATTTTCAGCTGAATTTGGCAGGTTTAAAGGATTGGACCTGTGTATGGGAAGCAAGAATATCCAGAGCTATAATGAATACTAGCAAACTTGGGAAGGAGCATAAAATCACAAGCTTCATGGTTTAAACCAATCTTGAATGAGGACAGATCAGGACAAGACCTTCATGGGCGCAAATTATCACCCTACCTCGAGATTTCTTTCGCCTTCCATTGAAGCGCACGATGGCACTTGGCGACAGGTAGCTGGATTCGGAGGATGTGGGCTGATTCCCAGTATCGCAGTGGGTGGGGAGACTATACGAGCAAGTCATTGCAGTAACTCCTGCTTGCTCTGCAGAAAGGGAAGACCCTGAGCTCAGATAAATGAAGTTGCAGTATATGGAAGGGATGGAGAGCTCCTTAAATTGTGAACTCCAAGAGAAGTCACAATTAGCAAAGCATTAGCCACGTGGCTATAGCTGCAACCAGCTGGACTCTGACTTCACTGTAGTCGATGGCAAACTGCTGATAAAGCTTAGCTTCTTCAACAAGCCTGGATCAGAGGTGTAACAGTGCAACTCTACACCTGGGGCAGCTCTGCAGCACTGGCTCCTGCCAGGCCACATCCAGTAGTGAACCAACAAACTACAGCAATGGCTGTTTTTGCATCCCCTGCTTCACTCGCCCTCTCCCCATAAAGTTGGCATCCAGGGCTGCTACTTGGACACCCCCTTCAGTTACACTGCTGACCTAGACAATCTCTCTTTTTTTGCCCTTATAGAGTAGGTGCCAAGCATCCACAGTTTGAACTGCAGCAATGAGAGATAATGGCCGAGTCAGGTCCTCCTAGCTGACTATGTTTTTATGCCCCCATACTTCCTTACCTGTACCGACAGATCCCGTTGTTTCTGCATTAATACTTAAACTACTTAAAACAGGAGGAAAAAAAAAGCTCTAAAGGCGTTAATAAAATAAAGAAAAGAGCACTCACAAGTCATGTAGGCTCTGGGGAAAGCTCACATGAAAGGATGAAAAGAGAATGCAAACTTTGAACCTAGCAAGTCAAAAATGAGGACATCAATACTGCCTAGATCAGGTGTATAGCCTCTGACTTGCACCATACTGTGAGGCATGTTATAATGCACAGCTTTGTCATCTCAGGATCCCAAAGCAACTTTGCTAATATTGCACAGTTAAGCCCCAAATCACCTATCTGGTGGGTGCCATAAAGAACCACAGGACCATACCAGCTCCCTGCAGCACTGCACTTGGAAATGAAGAGACCACACTGCTGCAATCCTGGTAGAATGGTAAATATAGCATTTCTAATGTTATCAGTTTCTAAAAGGTGCAAGTTAATCTATGTGGGCGCATCTACACATGCGCTTTAATGTGCAGTAGACTATTTTACTGTGTATTAAAGCGTCACATAAAAAACAATGACATTACACTAATGTGCAGTAAAATAGTCTACTGAGCATCAAGCGTCACACTAAAAAAGCATGCAAATGCGCTAGTGCACATTAGTGCAGCCTAATGTGTATTCATTTACTACCTCACACTGGATGGTGCCTATACACGAGCGTGGAGGCTGCTCTGACACACTAATTACCATGTGTGGTAATTACTGCCTGCGCTAATCACGTAATTACAGAGTATGGTAATTACTGTGCTTGAGCCAGCCTCTGCATCTCGTGTATCAGCATCCCCCTGCTTCAAAACAGTGACAGGGGTGCTTCACCTAAAGCTCATCAAATGAGCTCTTGCAGCCACTCTAAGTAAAGCATCCCACAACCCCACCCTTGGAGCACACGTATAGATGCCCAGAGGTGCTTAATGTGCTTTTAAAAAGGCGCATTAATGTCCATGTAGATGGACCCTATGTTGCATAAATGGGGAAAGTGAGGCGCTAGCAGGTTAAGTGAGTTGGTCAGAATCAGTCTGCCAACAGGTCTAGTCGAGGAAAAAAACCCATACTCAGGACAATATTTTGCCTTGACATCAACATCCTTTTCTCTTGCTCATTGTATTTTCCTTTGTTTTGTTTTGTTTTCATTTATTTCCTACAAGGCTGCTTGAAAGGGGAGCAATATATTGCTGTGGTTTTATCAGAGACAATGGCACTAGATTGTAGATTGAAATGCACAATACCTGAAGAATATATATAGCAAGTCCTCAATTAAAATACATATAAATTGAAACAACCTGTCAAGTGGTAATAGGGTCATTACCCTCCACTACATCGGGGAGCTACCCTATCACCAATAAGCTAAACAATGATGGCTTTCTTTAGGCTTTGGCTGCTACTCTATGATGTTGGTAATCTATGAGCAACTGGCAGAAAACATTTGTCACGCTCTCAGAGCCATTACACCTTCCCCTATATATAAATGTGTGATTTTATGAGGCAACATGAAAAAGGAGGCAAAATCCTAACTGTGGGTCTCATCCTGCAACCTTCAGAGTCTGAGTAGCACCATGCATAATGTTTGCCATGACTTCAGAGTGATCACTCATTTGAGTAAGTGTTTCTCTGTGTGCGCAATGGTTGAGCATTAGACCGTAAAGCAATAAAGGAGAACTTGACATTTTGTCACCGAGTTTTTTTCAGATTATAGAGTCAATGATCAGGCTAGCAAAGACTATTGTTAAGAAAAACCTTTCTCCCAGTCACGTTCTATAAATACAAGAATAGACCAAAGTCATTTTAAAGAAAAATAAGAGATAAAGACAAGGAAGCATTTATAGTTGAGTGGGACCATAGGGCAAATTTCAATGGAATAGTCTTGTTCTTCTTTCTCGCCTGCAATTCTGGTAGCACCACAACTTGAATCAGACTTAGCTATACACATTTGCTACGATAATGTCTGTGCTTTAACAAGAAATGTGCACAATTCTGTACAGAATTAGAGGAGAATGCCAGTGCTACTTATAGCTGTGATAGGCCCAAAGCTTCCCCTGGGTTGTGAACATACACTTCTGGTAAATCTCAGTAGCAGCCCCAAAGGAGCATACAAAAGCCAAATTGGGGCATGCTATTTTACGAGAAATGCAAAATTTGTAGTGCAAATATTTTTCTCTCCCCTGTCTTCCCCTCAGTTTTTATTATTTTAAAAGAACACAGATCTGCTTTTAGGATTTATGAGGCTTTTGTTTCTTTTTTACGGTCCTGGCTACATTTTTATTCTTTCCTTTATTCATTCAGGTAAAAAATCATGTTTAGCAGGTTTCTTCCAGCCATATTGTTTGGTTCGCTGCTAACTTTTCTCTTCCAGTTCCAGGGGTATTTGGAAATAAGACCCATACTAATTTGTGTGCCTATGCTTTTCTCTAACTTTGACTCTTAGTATCCTTTATTTTGCAGTTTGCATGCAACCAAGCAGAAGTCACTACCAAATCCTTTTTCCTTTGTTTGCTGTATATTGTTCCGCATATGGAACGGATCCAAATCCCCACGTCTTTGAAATGCTGGTTGGTTTTGTACTGTTCTAAGTGGCATCCATGTCTTTTACTAGTCACACAACTAAAAATGTCTCATGTGTCAGCTCCTCCACTGCCAAAAGTCCCAAAGTTGGTTCAGCCAGTCACTCATCGGAGGCATCCAGGGCCATTTACACCTGGCTGCAATTGTACATCTTGCTGCAACTAACACATGGTGGACTAGCTGAGATTCTTGTAAGCCATAAATCCTCTTGATTAGCATACCAAATAGATCAGACTCACTTTTCACTGGTAAGACTCTGAGGGCATGCCTATGCTGCTTGAGCACTGTGCTGAGGAGCAAAGCAGTGAAGCACAGCCTGCCTGCTCGATGCACATTATCCCCTGCAATGCATGTAATATAATCGCTTTAGTGGGGTGCTGGGCATGGGCTATAAAGCTCTTCTGAGAGTGCTACAGCACAGTGACTACAGACAGGTCTACTGGGTCTGTGCTGCTCTTGAGACTGCAGCTGAAAAATAAGCCCCACTTGCTCCAAGCACAGAACTGAGGCAGTGTGGACGCTCTGAGGGTACCCCCGGCTGTCAGGGCATTTATACATATAGATTTGTCTAGAGTACTAGACAAAGTACTAGAATGCACTTTTTCTCTAGTACCTCAAGGCATTTATACATCTACATTTGTCTGCTCTGACACACCAGAAATCCAGCGCATGGGAGAAGACTCGATTAACTGAGTCTGCTTTGCATGCGAGCTGATGCACCCGGTGCGGCGTCACATGCATTTGTATAAATGGCAAAATGCATGTCAGCACTGAGAAAATGATGGTGGTGAACTTTTGAACTAAAACACCTTTGCGCAAGCATGTGTACACAATGGAGGTACTAGATTTAATGTGCATTACCTAACACACATCAAGCATCCAAGAGATAAAGATCTTAACAGCAGGAGCAGGGGGCATCCCCTCCAGTGCCTCTGCTCTGAATCTGGAGAAGGCAAAGCAGGACCAAAGCAGTGGTGCTTATGTTTCAATGGCAGTCTTGAAACCATTATAGACCTGCCCCACGTTAAATCCATTTTAGGGTGTGAGACAGTGCTCATGCTAAGCAAGGCCTAGCATAATTAACAACGCACTAAAACTCCCAGAATGCTTCAAGGAGGTTGAGAAGTCAGCGACTGACATTCTGGTGATCGCTATCTGACCCTTGAATAGAAATGCTGACAATATGATAAAAATTGCAAGCAAGCAGCTTATATTGTTAAAACAGGAAACAGCACGGCTAAACCGCAATGACAAAAATAACCGCATATTATGCAAGCAAAGTCTGGTAAATGTTGTAGTTAGGTCATTAAGAATTAACATAAGAAGCGTAACCAATTATAATAAAGAGAGTATCACCTGATATTATGATATAGATGGATTAACTAGTAACCAATAGAAGTAAGAATTAGAAATGCATATGTATATGTGTTATCATATATAAGTAATAGAAAAGTTATGTTACATGCCTCACTCAGACAGAGTGGGGACAGTTTTGTATCTTTTGTCTAAAAAAAGATAAGGGACTCCTTTAAAATGAACTGTTGACCAGTTCTGAGACTACTGAATCAGGCAGCCGCACCTAGCCTTTGGGTTAGAAAGCAAGGGCCTGATTTGGGAACCTCGTGAACCAACAGACCCCCTTAGTTTATGACTTTGTGAAACAATAAAAGTTTTAAATTGAACATCCAGGTCTGAGTCTGTGCTTAATTCAGTCCTTATATAATTCGGCACATACTCACACATAGGGGATAGGCTGTATAAAGTGGGCATGCCGTGCTTTATTGATGGGCTGCTTCACATAGTCCTGAGGTGATATAGATGCCACATGAGTGATTCTTCTTTAGGGTGGCCTATAGATGGAGGCTACTGTGATACTACATAATGATGAAGCTGAGATGTTCCCACTGTCCTTCAGTAGAAAGATCATATCATCCATGAGATAATCCAACCTTGAGTTGAGAATGTCCAACGTACGCTCTAATTTAATTCAGGGGTGTCAAATGCAACTGTCCTGATTCAATTCAGCTGATTCAGATTCAGAGATCTGGCCACTGAATTGGCTACCAAAGCTTGGGACAGCCCTAACATATAGGGATATGTTCCCAGCTGGTGAGGGAGGGAGTGAGGCTGGGACTAGGGAAGGGAGGGGGGGCGGGGAGGGGGTCATTCCCAGGATTGCACTGTGCTCCATCTGTCCCTCCATGCCTGGGCTCTGTCTGTCTCCAGTCACCCCAGCTCCTGGGTTGCACCATGCCATGGTACAGGAAGCTAATGTCAGCTGCTCCCAGGGCCGGTGCAGCAGGGGCTGGTGGGAGTGGCAGCAAGTGGAGCCCCGGGCAGCGTGGGAGGAGGCACAGCTGGGGAGCTGTGTTGGGCTGTTCCTGGGGGGGCGCATGCCCCCCGATCTGGATGTGGGATGACAGCAGGCTGCCACTGCAGTGTGCCGCTGGCAGTAGCACAAGGCTGATTCTTTCCTTGTGTGCCCGCCCCGAGCACCGGGAACAGCCCAGTGCTGCCACCATCCTGCATCCAGATCCAGGGGCATGTGCTCCCCAGGAAGAGCCCAACACAGTCCCCCAGCCTGCAGCCCTCCTGGGGGGTGCAGAGCAGCAAGAGGCATGCCCCACCCCCTCCCTGCACCCACTGACAGTTCTCATTACAGCTGGTGCCGGTCGCTCTGACACCAGCTGCCTGCACCATGGCACAGTGCAGCACACGAGCTGGGGGAGTGGGGGCAGACAGAGCCCAGGCACGAGGGGACAGGCAGAGCATGGTGCAGCCCCGGGAATGGCACCCCTCCTCCTGCCCTTTCCCTAGTCCCAGCCTCCCTCACCACCTTAAAAACCTATCCCTATTTGTTACATAATAAAG
>NW_017729029.1:52286092-52286816 GCF_001723915.1 Gavialis gangeticus
CACCCCCTCCCTGCACCCACTGACAGTTCTCATTACAGCTGGTGCCGGTCGCTCTGACACCAGCTGCCTGCACCATGGCACAGTGCAGCACACGAGCTGGGGGAGTGGGGGCAGACAGAGCCCAGGCACGAGGGGACAGGCAGAGCATGGTGCAGCCCCGGGAATGGCACCCCTCCTCCTGCCCTTTCCCTAGTCCCAGCCTCCCTCACCACCTTAAAAACCTATCCCTATTTGTTACATAATAAAGTGGGTTTGCTTTATGCGAGGGAAACCTGTATAGCCTATGGCCAAATCTCCGAATCAGCCCTGAATCTCTCCAAATTGATTTGGAGGCTTCCGATTCGATTTGGACATCTTAATGTGTCTCTTGATTTGATTCAGATTCGGGGGTTCGGCCACTGAATTGGACCGAATCTCCTGCAAATTGAATCAGCCACCGAAGCTTCGTGCAGCCCTAATTGACAGACCATATTTTTGACACCCCTGCCTCAATTGTTTTGCATGTTAAACCAAAAACGTGTAATTTTTAGGAGTGAAAACATTTAGCAGAGATGTGGATGTGCTGCTCCCCAAGACCCTTCTCCTGGAGCTCTTGAGTTATTTGGATCTGTCACTGAATTTTCTTCTGATTTTTTGCTGGCTAAAACCGATGACTAAGCAAAGTGGATGTTTGTTCTTTAGTTTTTTTTTCATAGATTCATAGATTAAGGGTTGGAAGGGACCT
>NW_017729029.1:52286827-52304452 GCF_001723915.1 Gavialis gangeticus
TTACCCTTGCCCTCCTTGCCCTGATGGCGTCTCCTTGTCAGCTCATAGTTACTGATGTATTTGCCACCAGGAATTCTCTTGGGCATATGTGTTAGTTTTTCAGAAGCCTTAATGAAATCATTTGCAGAGGGAGCATATATGAGCTGAGAGGCTGAAGAAACTGGAATAAGGAACTTTTAGGAAACTGATTCAAATGCTGCCTACATTGCAAATGATCAAAACATGGTCATACAACTAGTAGGCTTTTAGGTCCTATGTCAAACAAGGTGATCGTGTCAATCCAAGTCCTAAAGAAGGATCCACATTGCATCATCACATATAGCAACCATCACCATCCTTGTTAGGTTAAACAAGTAAACTCCCACAGGGTGAAAGTTCTCCAAAGTCTGACCAATATAATACACTCCATGAACAGAAGAACCAATATATGCTTTATGCATAGTCATTTGAATATTTGGATCGTATTTCATCTTACTCTATGTAATGCAAAATGCAAGATATAATAAAGTATGAAGACCAGAAAGATGTAACAATTAATCTGCAGCTGTCAACTATTAACTACAACATCAAAGATAAATTTTCTAGCACAATCAACTTCACAAAAGAAGAAAGGATAAGTATACAGCACTGTCCTGTAGGTATGAAAAACTTGTGATTCAGACCCATTGAAAACAAACTTGATAAGGTATAATTTTAAAATGATATTTGAACGGGGACCCTTTTGGTAGCAGAGTGAAAAGATTATCTGAGCAATACTGCAGACAAAAGCCTACCTTATTAGTGTTTGGCTTTGTATTTGAAAGAAGAATATATGTTAAGTGCATGAGAAGTTAAGTTTCGTGTGGATTTGTATTAGGAAGTTTTAGTTCCTTCAGTGACTGTGATAGGCAGAATAAGTAAAAATACAAATGCACCTTTTTTTACTGTACACACATTCATCAAATATTTTTCCCCCAGTACTGGAGAAAAGACAGCAAAAAGGGAACATATGAACTCTCTGACATATACTGTACTCAGTTCAAGTATATAGCTTCTACTGACATCAGTGGAAGGCCTGTAATAAGACTGAATGCAGACTACGCCTATAAGAGGAAATTTGGAGAGGCCAGAGACGGACAAACAGATGGACAAATCCTGCTACAGGAGAACATGCTTGCTTGCAAGCAAAGAAAAATAGACTTGAACAGTAAACTCTGTAGCCCTTGGGGGCCATTTATGGTCTCTAAAGAGGTTAATGCATGTCCTCAATCTGTTTTTGTATGTAAGTTCCTTTTGTCATGCTGAGAAGAAAAAAGAGAAGAGCAGATGGCCATGACAGATGAAGGCAGCAGCCAACAGTTCTCTTCAGGCAGAAGGACCATTTAAACCAATGTGAACTAGTCACTTGAGGCATGCAGAATACCATCAGGTACAAGATCTGGCCTTTTTGTCAGGGAAAAAAACCTAAAATGCAAACTTTCCTAGGGACCAAGGGGTAGGTCCAATAACTGATTTAAGCTCTGGGACCCTGAACTAGTATCTATAGATCTGTTTTAGATATGTATATTCCCTATACTGGGCCTGGAGAGACTTAGGTGCCTTAGATTAGGAGTTAAACCAGTCAGCAGGGAACTGCCTAAAGGTGGCACTTTGAATGAAGCGCACCTGGATCGAGTCTGTGGAGCTCAGAGAAGACAGGAGTATATCTTAAATCCCCTCTCACTTGTGCTGAAGCATCTGACTTGAGGCTGCAGGAAGCTGCTCATAACCCTCCTCAGCCTGAGAAGGGAAATGAGCCCACAACTCCCATTTTCTAGACCAGGTGGATACACAGAAGGTGTGTGGCCCCACCACCACCTCCTCTGGTCATGTTTTTGGGTTGTTGTTTTTTTTTTAAATAGCACCTGCATTTTGTAAGGACCCTTATTTTATCCATGAATTCTTGATTGAGCTTCTCAGGAGACTTAGCCATAGGACCTTAGACCTTCTCGATCCTGAGCGGTCTTAGGCATGCCATAGGCATAGGGTTTCTCTGCCCTGCTATGACACCGGCAGTTCTAAGTGGGCCTAAAAGAGCAGCTTTCATTGCCTGGGAAATCTGTGGCGCTTAGGGGTATTCAAGGTCCAGTGGCATCGCAGCTAGGGTTTGTAAGATTACTATTCTAAATTTTGCTTAGGTCTTATTTTAGGAGCATAAGTTCTTTAGTGGATTTTGCTCAGACAACGGAATTTGCAACAGCAGGCTATATCAATAGTACCTTATACCATTTTCAGAGGCTGGGATGATTTGCAGAAAGCCATAATTACAGCTTCAACAACTGCAGCCACAGTATGTTTTTATTCTCAAATCATTCGGACCCATGGATTGAACTCATGTACATTTTTATGCTCTTCTATTGGAAGTGAAAGTGGGTGGAAGAGGGAAGAGTACTGCAAGAAACATCCTCAACAGTGCACTGCTAAGGAAATGATGAAGATGAGGGGGCAAACCCTAGGTTCACAGAAGTCAATAAACTCAAATGTGTTCTCCCACAGGTACAGTGGTTTTCTCTTTACAATGATAAACAAACTACAAAAAACCAATTCATTAGATTATTTTAAATTTTCCTCGACAGGAATGGATTATTTTCATTTCAGAATTCAGGCTTAGATTGGTATGCCACATTTGATTCCTGATTGAATTATTACTACACCTACAGTACTGTTAAGCTGGCCTAACACACTCTTAAATAATGAATATTCATATGAATGTGAATGGTTGCAAATACCAAATCCTTCACTTTTCATAAACATTTATGCAACACAGAAAGTGCATGCACAAACATGCATAAAAATAAATAAGTGGTATTGTAAGAAGATGGCATTTTTTTCTGTTTGTTTGTTGTAATGAACAATCAATAGAACGAACCATCAATACATTTTGTTCACGTTGCCACAGTATATGGAATTTCACTGCGTGTGGAATTGAGAGTTATCTTGTATCTTCTACTTGGCCACCTGAAAGGACATTTATCTAGGTGAAGGATGGCTAGATTTGTCAGGAAAAAAAGATTTGCTTTGCAGTTTTATTCCTCAGCAACACCTCTGTGGTCTAGTAGACACTGTCAAGAACTGCCTAAGAATACAGGTGTAAGACTAAGAATGGCCATATTATATTTTTATATTTATTGTAGCTTTCTGTTGTGGATCTTGGACTCTAGATCTTATACAGAGCATTATGAATTGCTGACTGTATTCTTGTTCCTCTGACTGTCAGGTATTGTCACCAATATCGACGCCGGAAAGAAAGAAGGTGAGATGTCTCAAAATTTTGCAGACTCATGCTAATTATAATTTCGGGAAAGAAAATATATTTGGATAAGGTGAAGAATTTTGTTTCATGGTAGTTGAGAAGTACCTTGCTGAATAATTACTGTAGCTGCTTGAAGCTATTGTGCAGAACTATCAGAGGCCATGGTTTCAATTGTTGATGATAAAGTTGATGACTTAGTGTATTTTCTTTCTTTTTCCAGTTAATTGTGGCACAGTCTGACCTGACAAGTACATGCATACATTTGTGATGGAATAACTATAGGTGCTTATTAAGTTAACTAGCAAAATTATCCAAAAGTCCATAAATACTGTCAACCTCTGAAGCTAAAAGAAAGAAACAATGAGAAAAGGAAAAGGATGGAAAATCTGAGGTTTGTTTAATTGAAAAGTACACAGGGGCTGACAGGCTAGGGATTGTTAGCTTCTGACCTAGCTGGGTCTGCAGAAGGCCTGAATTGCTTTAGTGCTGGGGTCTAAAATTCATGCAGCTCTGATTTATACAGCCTACCAGTTCTGCACCTTGAGTAGCTCTATGGCTACAGAAGAAGGTTTGTACTGAAAGGTTACCACCATATGCTGGTGACATGCATAGACCTCTGGCAGAAGACATAATATAAAAGGAGTCTGAAAAGAGAGAGAAACCCCCCAGGAGAATATAGACATTCCTTTCGCAAGCACCGCAAGACAACTGTAACTGTTGATACTTTTGCACAGATCATCTCCAGAGACGGTTTCGACCAGCCTCAGGATCTTCCTTTGCACAAACATCGACAATTCTCAGATTCTTCAAATCTCTTTCAGGAGCATGGGCCTAATCCTAAGAGATTCTGAATGATTTGATTCTTCACCTCCAACTCCCATTATTGTTAATAAAAATGGAGGATGCTCAACATTTTTACAGGACTGTCTACATGACCCAACAATACTCTAAGGTCCCCATCCATTATCATTCAAATGCAACAGCTACAGTATTCTGCAGGAGCAGAATCTGAATGTCAGTCCTGAGCATTTACTATGCCAGCAGATTTCAGGATGAACTGGTGCTTTTTCAGCACCAGGACCTGTGACTGCTGTTTAAGAGCTGCTAGCACAGCTATGCTTCTTGAATTTATACAGCCCACGTGATGTCCATCAATGCTGGTGAAGATATTTTCCTGACAACATAAAAGAGTCAAATTGTTAAGCCATTTTCAAATGTTCTTGCAAGTTTTAAAGTATATTGCCTCATCTACTTGATTCATGTAAAGTATCTATTTAAATTCCCCTAGTTTTTAGCTTGATAAATGAGAGAAAAAGATTAAATGAACAATTTGCAAAATTAAATTCAGTTCTAATTGGTTTCTATCAAGCATGGCACCTCTCTTACAAAGGTAAAAATGATCCAGTGACAAGAATAAAGTTATCTCATGATGCTTCCACATTCAATTAAACCTCAGATGTTTCAAGAATTAATTGCCCTCAAGGAAAAATTGGCACTTCATTTTCATTGTCCAGATGTTGGCTCCTCCCCTACCTCTATTTTGGTTCTATTCCCACATTTGACAATTGCTTGATGCTTTTATTATATAGGAGAACATGTTTACTAGGAGGAGGATAATGGAGAATTCATTATTTTAATGTATCCAGAGTTGTTAAATGAAAAAAAAAATGCATTATTTATGACAGGCTTTGTGGCTCCTAATGATCTTTACACTGCATACTTAACCTGTGGACATTTTACAGGCTGTTGAAGTCAATGACAATCTTAAATGTAAAAGCAGCGCACTTCGGGCATGTCTACATGTGCACTTTAACATGCATTAGCCTATTTTAATGTGCATTAAAGCATCATAAAAAATCATGCTCTTTAGCTAATGCGCATTAGAATGGGAGAATGCTCTCGTGCCTCAGGGCAATTATACATATACGTTTGTCTGCTCTGACACACCAGAAATCCAGTGCATGGGAACAGACTCAATTAATTGAGTCTGCTTCTCATGCAAGCCAACACGCCCAGTGCTGCATTGCATGCATTTGTATAAATGGCAAAATGCACTTCAGCACTGAGAAAATGGTGGCGGTGCACTTTTGCACAATTCGGTGCACAATTCAGTGCACTTTTGAACTAAAACACCTTTGCGCAAGCATGTGTACAAATGCCTTCACAATGGAGGTACTAGATTTAATGTGCATTACCTAACGCACATTAATGAACAAGTAGACATACCCTGCTACTCTCAATGGAGTTGAGGATGCTTGGTATCTAAAAGGGACTGGTCACCACAACTGTTTAAATATCCAAACATATTGCTTCAATTTAAAAAAAGGAAACCCCCAGAATATTCTTTGGGTATATTCAAGCCTACTTCATTTTCACTCACAAATACTCTTACAAATAAGTTTACTCGAAGGATCCAGAAGGAACCATGAATTGTAAATGGTTCAGTATTCATAGGAAATAATATTTGAACTCATCAGCACCAAGATATAAAGCCTAAAGATAATGTTAGGATTATGCTCATTCACATAAAGAAGAAATAAACTATACCATGAAACCTATATTCAGTCAAAAAGAAACACAGTTCTCTTTTTTGATTACAAACACTGGGCTGCTGGCGTATAATCACAGACCAAGAACTACTAGAAAAACAATTTGACATATGATTACAAATAATAAATACATTTGGAAAAGTCAAAGTGTTTATGGACAATTCACAAAAAAAAGAAGAATCAGGCAAATTCCTCAGATAAATTATTTGCTCAGCTCTAATAATTTATCACAATTAGTTCCACAAGAGCACCTCTCAGTCACTAGCAATAAATAACTTGCTCATAAACATGCTCCAAGAAGATATCTAAATATTGTACCGATTAAAACATACATTTTGCATTTTATGTCATTGGAGACTTGTTCTCCTTATTTATTCATACAGTAAATCATTGGGAAAATACATACAGCACTGAAGTGGAACGTGGCAATTAATTACACATTGGTGCAGAAAGATACAGAACGTTGTAAATAACTAGGGCTGCGCTCTCAACTTGGATGTGCGTGCTTTCCCCGATGGTTTCTTAGGTCTGAGTCAGACCTGATACTGCTGTTTGAATGCTCTGCTTAGATACATATATTCTGTGATCAAACAAGGATCTATTGTGCTGATTGCAATAAAGCAGCAAAATGTCAGTTCAGTAGAAATGCATGCCTGTTATTGCTGAGAAAAACAAATAAGGTGGATACTATTGATTCCTTAATTGCCACTCACATTATTGTGGGGGATTGGTTTCTTTCTGCAGCCCTTGTAAACACTGGAAAGGGATACAATTGCTTTTTTTAGTCCTGATAAGAAATTGAGCTATGGAGATGGATTTCTGATTAGGAGTCTTTTTTGCAAGTCAAGTGTGGATTTCTGTCTGAATGTTGAACAGATTTTTCTTGTACATGCACATTCAGATCAAGCCTATGTGGGTATGTGCATGTGTAGTGTGTCAGAACTTGCAGCCCTCTAGCAATTAATTCCTTGTTAATTAGAGTAGGTTGAAGAGCTGAATGTGTGTGTGTGTGAGTAACAATGAAGCTGGTGCCTTTACTTCGCTTCTGCCCTCACTGATGTCCTCTTCCAAATGGACTTCAGAAATAAAAAAGGGGGAGAGGGGGCAGAGAAGAGAGACAGAAGAAGGTCAGAGGAGAAACAGGAACATGTGACAGGGCAAAATGGAGGACAATATTAGTTTAGGAGGACATAATTTGTTCAGTGGAGTCTGCCTTTGCCTAATTGGTGAGAGAGACCTTTTAAAAAGGAAACACTTTAAAGCTAAGATTAATGCTGTGAAAAGAATGGATTCTTTGTTTTGAGCCAGAACTGGGGGGGAAAAATCCTGGGAGAGTTTATTTCAGGTCAGCCAAGTTGATTTAGCTGTTAAGTTGCAGAGAGAGAGAGAGAGAGAGAGAGAGAGAGTGAGTGTGTGTGTGTGTGTGTGTGTGCGCGCGCGCACGCACGCGCACATATTTTAAAAGGGATACAGACAGATGGACAAATCCCAGTACCAGATAACATGCTTGCTTGCAAGCAAAGCAAAAACAGAATTGAATAATAAACTCTGTAGCCCTTGGGGGCTGTGTGTGTAATATTGTGAATGTTATGCTCCTTATTCTTTTTTTAAACGGTATCCCTTTTAAAAAAGAATAAGGAGCATAACATTCACAATATTACACATGCATATAACCTCATGAACTTGGTTCACCTGAAATAAACTCTTCCAGGATTGTTTCCCAGTTCAGTCTCAAGTGGCTTTTATCAAAAGGCACACTTTTTTCCATTCACTTGAGCACTGAGGTACACCCCTAGATCCTGCAGGGTATTGGTTACACCACGTTCCTGGTGCTCTTGAGTGCAACCCTAGCATCCATTCCCAATCTTCTGTGCCAAACCTGAGAAGAAAGTCTTGATCTGTTCCAGAGGCGCCTCCCACTGCTTCAGTCAAGATCTTCAGTCTCAGGTGTGGTTGAGAGATGAAGGTAGAAGATGTCCCCAGATCAAATAGACAGTCATGTAAGTGATGAAGCGCAGGCATCCCACTGACTTTTGTGGGTGCTGCATCAGGACCGTGCCCTGAATGTAGCAAACTGGTGATTCTCTGCTTAGGGCTGTGGAAGCAGGTAGAGGTGATGCTTGCACACTCAGCTTTCTGTCTGATTATTTTTGCATAATAAACTGTTCTAACATTCACAACAGATAGTGAACACTTACTGAATAGACATGGCTTTTTGGGGAAAGGAAGACAAAGTTTTACCCTCAAAACAATACCATTCAGGACCTAGTGTTCCCATGTTGCCCTGTCCTTCAGCATTTTATCTATTATTATTAGTAGGGTGAAATAGGTACAGCTAGAGCTTTGGGAAACAAATATGTTAAGCCAATTCCTGCAAGCCTTTAGGCTAATCTCAACATCTGCTGAGTCTTATGTTAGGCACGGCTGTGATTCAGTGTACCTAGAATTTTTAAAGGTGACCTACAAAGGGAAACGCATACTTGGCACCCATATTTGCTTGTTTAACCTTAATAAAAAGAGCCCGAAGTCATCTAATTATATTCACTGTTTGTTAGTTTGTTCCTTCAAATTAGAAACACAGGCTTGATATGCCTTATCTTATTGAAAACGAACCAAACAAAACTCCTCCTATGGGCAACTAGAGAATGACTAAGTTTGTGGTGTTGGAGGAATGTACCAAACAAAAGCAGATTCTGCCTTCCTTTTTTTAATGTTGTCATTTAGCAAATTAAGCGGGTTTTGAAATTAAGATTTTCTCAGGAGTAATCCAGTGTCCCTGATGGAGTCCCAGCAAGTAGGAAGAGAAACATATTACCAGTGCTGATAGACTAAGAAGCATATTACCAATTTTAAAATGACTTGCATCAGGAACCTGATTTGAATCACTGAGACATTTAAATAAGACCTCACATTTAGTCTGAAATGACAAGCTGAATCATTACAAGTTGTAAATCTACAGGGCATACAGGATTCTCTCGTTCTATGGAAGGGAACAGCATTTCCTAATGGAAAAGGAACATCCATCATGAGCTGCTCCTCACCGGACCAGGACTGAAAACAAATGCATAATGCAGCTTCTGAACCATGTTTTTTAATCTTTCATAGATGTATGTATGTACGTGTTGATTTGATTTCTATGCTGCCATCCCTCAAAAAGGCTCAGGGCATCTTACAAAACAAAGTCATAAAAAGAGATAAATGATAAAACGGCTCTCAAAAGACTACCGGGAGCTCCACCCCGCTTTCTAAAAGCCTGCCCAAATAAAAAAAGGCTTATACCATTTCCAAAACATGGCCAGGCTCAGGTTCTGGCAGGTCTCAAGGATGGGAGTCCCAGAGCTGAGGAGCTCCCACATATTCGGGATTATGGAACCCGGCACACACGGTACTTCGGCAGGTTCTTCTTGGCTGACCTCAAGGATCGGGATGAGCCGGTGATGGTTCCTTAAGCACACAGGACCCAGGCCACTTAGAGCTTTATAGGTCAAGACCAATACCTTGAATCATGCTCTTAACTCATATATTTCAAATCTTTAACCTGTAAACTTGATTTCCAAGCTCACCGATCCCTGACACAACCAGAGGTAACAGCAGCATGGAATGCTACCTACTAATTCAACCTTAAAGGTTGCTCCTCCAGCACTAAGAGCTTGGTTTGGAACAAGCCCCTTCACCCAGGGAAAATTTCTCCTTGCTGTCACGATGGAAACCAACTTCACCTAGGGAATAGACTACCAGTGCGTGGTTTAAATAGACTTAAATGGCATGGACATGGACTGAAGATGAAAGGAAACAGTGGACCTTTCAAATCAGCTGAATATAGACATATAATGGTGGGACACAATACAAAGAGCTCAAATAAACTGGTTCAGAAAAGCAGAGTTTTCCTCCAGAATCACTGTCCAAATCTTATTAGGCTTTGAATCATCCTCCTTCTATTGGTTTAATTTGTAGCACAATCAACGTATCATAGTATTTTGATTTATTGCAATTAAAACTAATCTCTTTATATACTGTCAGCTAATTACTGTGTGCAGTAACCATCTAAGATTTTTGGTATATGATTTTTAATTAAAAGGTATCCTGATAACAACTTCAAATGAGCTGTCAGTATTCAGACAGGTCTATTGCTGAAAAATATTGATCTGAGCTATGACAAAACCTAAAAAAAAATGTTTGTTACTAGAAAAAGACATCTAGATCTTTTTACAAAGAGTCTGAGTATGACACTCTTGAACGTTTCTAGGAAGAAGCCTATTTAGAAAGTTACTATGTTAAAAACATATACAGTATTCTATTTAGCACTGCATTAGCACCATGATTATTGATGAATATCATATTTTGTCAAGAAAAACATGGTTGATTAAAATAACCCACCTACAGCTGCTGCACCTGTGAGTATTACAAATGATTTGCAAGCAGGTTATCTTTCTCTGCAAAACCCAAGTCAGTTGTTTGGTACTTGAATGAATCATCTGACAAATACTGCTGGTGCCACAGTAGTCAGCATGAAACATTTAGCATCACCTTCTACCACTCAGCCTGGCATTCATCGCTGAACGTGGAAATAAAATGATGCAAAGCAGCAGAACTCGAAACGTGAACCGCAAGCATTAAAGGCAAATGTATACATTAAGCAGCGTCTCCCTTGTCAAAAAGCAGCGATCAGGTTATCTGCGTTACAAAGTACTGATGAGGTTGAAAGCGGCAGTGGGGAAGTTGAGGAGATGCAGGTAAGAGAATATAAACACTTCTAATGGCACAAATAAGGACTCCTGCAGTATGGGAACGAACGATGGGAGCGAGGACAGACAGAGGGTACAGGGTCATTCCTCCATCACTGAGAAAAAGGAGCAAGAACACAACACCTTCACCAAGGTGTCAATGCTACTAGCACTGCCAACAACACTCAGCTCCCTGAGCGAAAGGACCTGGCTTACACCCATGGCTATTGCTCTACCCTTTGCTGGACCTTTCCTAAGGTGCAGCATGGGTGGCCTGGGAGCTCTCTGCTCCTAGCCTCCTCCACAAGAAGGTCAGCACCAAACACTGCAACTAGACCCACGTTCTTCCCCCTCCCCTGGTGCAACCAGCCTGTACGAGGGAGGTGTCAGTGAGAGCAAGGATCCACTTATAGATAAGGAAGGCAAGACTCTGGTTGCCCCTCAGCTGCTTTGCAAAGCTCCACTGCAACAGCTAGAAGGGACCGTTAGTTCATTGTGTTATTGGGGGGAAAAACATTAAGAACTGAGAACATGCCCCTGTTTATGACTCAAAAAGAAAACCCCCCTTGCCACTGAAAAGCCAGGGCCCCACCATGATCAACAGTCCAGCTGTGGCACCTACCACTGCCTCCCAGATCCCCAAGGGTCTGCAGAACAGTTGGGCAGCACCGAATTAGCCCCTTATGACTGAGATTTTCTGCTCTGAGCTGTAGTTGGTTTTGATGTAGAATGACAGTCACAGATGGCATTTGCAAAAGCCTGATCCAGAGCTGGCTGGCTCCAGAAGAAGTTGCAGCTATACCTGGGCAATCCTAACTTATGCTACTGAGGTGTAAACGGCTGCTGCTATTGGTGTTAGTTTAGTGAGGAGCTTCCCTTCTGGCAGGTCACCCAATAATTGTTTCCTAAAAGGCTTGGTAAACCCCTTTCGCTCCCAGCATGCAAGCTTGCAAAGCTGTAAAATGGAGCCCGTCATACTGAAGTCTGTTCATAGATTCATAGACATTAGGGCTGGAACGGACCTTGGAAGATCGAGTCCAGCCCCCCGGCCCAGGGGCAGGAAGTCAGCTGGGGTCATAGGATCCCAGCAAGATAAGCATCCAAATGTCTCTTAAAGGAGTCCAGAGTAGGTGCTTGCACCACCTCCGGCGGCAGCCTGTTCCAGGACTTGGGGGCTCGGACAGTAAAGGAGTTCTTCCTTATGTCCAGCCTGAAACCATCTTGGAGGAATTTGTGACCATTTGACCTTGTCACCCCATGGGGCGCTCTGGGGAACAGGCGTTCCACCAAATCAACGGATGAAAAGCACTGGGTATTAATATTGTACCCGCAGTCGCGATACTTAGGGCTGGCCACTTACAGAAACAAGCTACTGCATTAGTAGGGCCACTTGCCTGCTCTGGTATGCCGGTATCTGTATTTAACAAATGCATTTAAGTTACCCGTTGTCCAGTGTGAGTCATACGGTTCCTCGTGCTGTATGCTTCCTTTCATTTTCCTTTTTTTCACTCAAAATTAGAGAGGAGCCACAGCCATAACATTCTGTCCTGAACTTAAACTTCTCCAATGTCTATATATGTTCAGAACAAGAGTTTCAGGATTCAGGTCTAAAATACATTTATGATTCTTACTAGACGTTTCAGAAATGAACCCTGAAGCCCTTAATCCAACACGCTGATTCACATCAAACACTATAGTTCAAAAAAAATAAAATAAACCTAGGTGCAACTGGCTTGGGAAAGCAAATATTTGATCTTCCTTTAATATTATCCAAATAACTCACTGTGTTAAGGTGCCAAGCCTCTTTGAAATTTGTAATTATATCCATTATTAATCATGCTTAATGCAATTATTGATTTATATAATTTAATTCTATTAATTAACTTAGCCTCTTGAAATGTATCTCCAGAAAGATACAAATGATTTTCTAGCAGGTTATCTTCCTCTGCGAAACCCAGGTCAGCTCTTGGGTTAAATATAGATTGATTATTGCAATACTTTACAGGAAGACATTCTTTCAGAGCTTGCTATATTTTGTGTTAGGATATCAGAAAATTCAAGACAATCTTTCTTAAGCATCTAAAGATGCATAGAAATAAAAACATCTTGGGACTGATTTAATAGTCTTACTGCCATATCTCTGTGACGTACATCCCTCACTCTAGATTTTTCAACAAAGGGGTTAATCTGTTAAGATTCCTTAAGTGTTGTAGGATTTCTTTGTTTCCAGGTTTCATTTAATATCTTTGTTTTGAGCACAAGGTGTGATCCTCCAGAAATGGCAGAACCTGGCTCCACTATCCATACTGGCATGGATTCCCCAAGTGAGCAGTGACAGATGGTAGTTAAACTAGCTGCAATAAACCAAGGGCAAAGTTGAGTACTTCTCCTCTCTGCCTTATCCTTTAAATACATTTCTGTCCTGTTCTGTTTTTCCCAGGAACCAATTCAGCAAGTAATGGGTAAAGTCTAAATGAATTGAAACATTGCTCCTGATGAAAACTGTGGCAAATTGTTTTTGAATTAAAGCTAGATCATATTTTTATTTGCCTTTCAAGGTCTGTGGATTTAATGGAACTTGCTTCAAACCATTATCGTTTTAATTCTTTCCTGCGAGGTCAGCTGGATGACATGGGAGTTTGCACGGCCAACAGCCTTAAGGGCAGTGTTTTGCATGAGAACATCAGGGTTTTGGACTGCACTGAGTGCACAACAGTGCAACAAGAACACAATAGCTATTGCAGCACAGCTCTGTATAAGAAATGCTCTCAACAGGAAAGAATTTACTGTGCCCCAAATTGTAGCAGGGCTAGTATAATATTTTCTGTGCATTGCATAAAATGTTTCTGGGAGTCTCTTGTCTGCAAAAGCATCTGCCATTTTGTGAAGCAGATGCAATATTACCCAGGAGACACACACCACCAATTCCCCATAGACGCTTTACTTTTGGTCTTTGTTCTTCTAAATATTTGAAATACGAGTAAATCGGAATGGGAGAATGAGCTTCTCCGTGTCTGCGAGAAATACAAGAAATCCTTCTATATGCAACTTCTTTCTAAATGCAAAAATTAAACTAATTCAGGTAGATGCAATCATTTTAAAACCTGCTTTTAGTAAATGCTTTTACCTTAAACATTTCTTTTCACTTCCCTACCTCGCTGTCTTCAACTTTTCTATCCTGAGTGAGCATTTGGAAGTGGTATGGATGAGCTTCAAGTGAGAAGTGTGCATCCCAGGATCAGAGGCAATGATTGGACAAGACAAGTAGGCCCCAAGATTTCATGCTCGTAAGTGATATAAATCAGATAGCCCTCAATACAAGAAACACTGGTATACTAAATCTTGAAGTCTAGAAGCAAAAAAACCTCACATTAGGCCTCATCTAAAGCTTAATGAAGTCATTAGAAAGACTCATTTGGGCTAGCGGAGACATGATAAATGAAGCTAAGATCCCAAAAAGGTTATAGCATTCAGCCTTTACCTTGACTTTCTACTATGGCAGTATTCCCTTACCCTTTCCTAACCTGTTTCTTAACATTTCCTAATGTTAATATTTCTGTTATTTGTATTTCAGAAGCACTCCAAAGCCTTAATGGGTTGGGAGCGTTCAGCCATTTGGAGCTCAGAAAGAGAAACAAAATGGTATAACGCAGACAGTCAAAAAACCCCCACACCCCACACTAAAAGATGAACAAAAAAGACCCCAAGATTAAAAGGAGACAGAAACACTGCCTTCACCTTTAAATGTAACATAATGCATCTGAAGCCTGGTTACAGAATGCAATATGATATAGAGCAGGGAAATAAGATTTCCCAAATCAAACATTAAATTCAGTATAATTCTTTATGGTTTATAAGGCAAATAAACTTTTCTTCTATGAGACCCTCCTTGGGTTATATGGACAAACATTCCTAACGCCCCAAAGATAAAGAAGAGAGCTAGCAGAGAATGAAATGATTGAGAAAGGAGAGAGATGAGCTGCAGAGATTTAATTTTCTACAAAATAATTCAGCAGAAGAGGCTGAGCTGCCCTTAAATGAAACAAATACATTAAAATCATACATTTGTGATGAAATAGTGAAAAAAACCTCAAGTACAAGTGTTTAGCTTAGCACTATCGTCTTCAGAACACCACTTACAAATCATTACCCCTGTCAACACCCCTCTACAAATTGCTATTTCCCATGTAAGTGAAAAAATATCTCCATTGCTGTGTTGCAAGGGCTCAGCCTCCTACGTCAGGAGATGTGAGCTTGCTTTAGCCTGGTGATATGTCATGCCCTGTGCCTCAGTTGTTCCATCTGTAAAATGTGGAGAATGATACTTGCCTACCCAAAAAATGGCATGCAAAACTTGGCCCAATTGTGTTTGTAGTCCTTGGGGCAGAGTTTAGAATAAAGAAAATAAAGGGACAATGGCCACATCCCCACAAGCAGGGGCATGCAGTTGCTGTGGGGGAAAAAACAGTAGCACAAATTTGTGCCACTGCTTTTTGCCCCAGCTCATGACCTTGCATGGGGGTTAGCATGGGGAAAAATGCTCTGGGTGGGGTAGAGGAGGCACAGGCCAGCACCAGTGCTGGTCCCAGCAGCTTTACCCGGGATCCTGGTGACCTCCTGGGGCAGCAGTGGTGGTGATCCAGTGGCAGGGAGCCTGGCAGGCAGCCAGAGCATAGCTCTGGCCAGCCACGCTCCTAGTCTGGCGGCACATGCTCCTTCCGCATGTGTCGTGCCACTTGTTTTTTTAAGAGGTTTTTTTGATACCAGGATTTCCTGGTGTCAAAAAAGCCACAGTAAATGCAGAAACTATACACTGCACATGCAGGCGATCCTTGCACTGCTAATTTGCAGCGCACGGGGTGGGTTCACACCATGAGATCCCAATGTCAAAAACACCCGAGCTAGAAAAAAGCAGGGCAGCGCACATGGTGGCAGCATGAGCCGCCCAAAACCGGAGCCTGGCCAGCAGGAGCCATGCTCTGGCTGCTGGCCAGGCTCCCTGCTGCCAGATCACTGCTGCTGGATTCCCGGGAGGTCACCAGAGCCCCAGGTTACCCAAGGGTAACCTGCCGCATGCCAGAGTGTGTGTGTGTGCGTGGGCATTCCCCAGGGACAAGTAGCAGTGGCACAACTATGCGCTGCTGCTATTTGTCCCCAGGAAAACTCATGTGCATGCTCATCCGGACCTGCCCCAAGAAGCTAAGGAAATGGTGGAAGCCACAATTAGAGGAGGGACTAGAATAGGACGTGTTCTCAGCTCAGGTCCCAAGCCTGCACTGATTGCCCGGGAACTAGGCAGAGCAAATATTCTTAGTTGCCTTTTGCAACCAATTTTACCTGACTGAGAGGGAGCCATTGACATACACAAACACACGGAAATGACCCTTATACTATAATGAGAAATCACGACTCCTGTAGTAACATTATTGCAAACTGTGTTTTCAGCCATTACCATGAGTGTTGCAGTAGGGAAAGCAGATTTGCCAGGCAGAATTTTGAATAATCTTTTCAAGTCCCAATTATGCTTTCACTTACTTCAACCCTTTAACTTAGCACAGCTTTTTCCAGCATTGGTTTTATAATGGTCATTATATTATTCTGTATTGTTATACACTGTAGTTGTCTGAATCCCACTATGAGCTCTTCTGGTCTTTTCATTAGTTTGTGAAGTACCATCTCTGAATATGGCAATCTATTAATGAAGTGCCCATGTTAACCTTATTCAGTGCTGTTCTCAGGGGCTGTTTGGTTTTGCACCTTCTGTCTTTATTTATGATTGCCTCAAAACAGATTATCTGAACCAGATACCAAATACAACTGGCCATCTTGATAACGCTAGTCCAGATGAAAGTGATACCACCTTGTTACCTCCAAGTTTCATACGAGGAGGAGAAGCATCAATAACACATATGCCTTTGCAGACTGTATCAGAAGCTTTTAAGTATGTGGCTGTCCAGAGTGAGGGCTTCACAACTGAGATTTAAAGAAGCAAATTGAATTGTTCTATTCTGTCGCATTTTGCACTGAGCTTTATCTGCACATTTTCCTTTTATGTGATTAGTTACTGCCACACATAGCAGGTGTAGAAGCTGAAATCCTTTTTCATCCCTGCTCAGCATCTCTCTACAAGGCTGTCTTACTTCCAAGATGACTGAAGACAAGAATTCAAAAACAACAGATATTGGCAGCCTGCCAGTCACATGCACCCACACAGACACAAAGTTAAAAATATACCAAACTCATGCCTCATACAAGTAGGTAGGTAGACAGGATGGAAAGGACTGATAGAACAGACAAAAGAAAAAAGACATGCATGTTTGTAGAGGGGACTACACCTGTGTCTGTCAATAAAGGGCTATAGGTAAAGAGGAAGAGATCCTGATAACATGGTGCTACTGGATGGAAGAGCTTACCAACAGAATTTGCATAAACCAATTATTTGCTGGTTGTATTTGGGTTTGGAAATTCACTCACAAGCAAGTAGGATCTTCATCCCTTATCCTTAGCACCCATACAAAGGCACCTATAGATTTCCTATGAATTATTACTAAGACAAGCACGTATTAGTACAGCTATGACATACACCTGGTGATATGAGAACCTTAAGTTCCCTTTAATTTTCTATGGCTAAATTCAGCTGAAGGACCTGTAAGTGAAATGCTTGCTTTTAACCACCCAGTCAGATTTATAGTGAGCTCTGAAATAATGTTTTTTCTGTAAAGTACTGGAATAATCAGTCTATTTAACCCAAGAGTTGACCTGGGTTTTGCAGAGGAAGATAACCTGCTAGAAAATCATTTGTATCTTTTTCACAGGTATTTAAACTGAATAGTATATTATCTTTTCTTCCACCAGAGGTTTGTCATATTTCAAAAACAGTGTGTTTGTGCTGCAGAATAGAAGTTAAACCCATGTCTGTGGTAGACAATACTGAGCAAGTGTTCATAACAGTCTGCAACAGAATTGGGGCACACTTCAGTATTCCTTAAAATTCACTGCCCGTTGCCCCCTTCTCTTGAAGGGGAAAGACTTGCAAAGAATAAAGGAGCGGGGAGAGGAAGACTTTCTTTAAACCTTTCAG
>NW_017729029.1:52309452-52320084 GCF_001723915.1 Gavialis gangeticus
CCCAGGTTGTACCCTGTTCCCATGGCAGGAGAGTGATGCATTAGCAAATCTACAAAATGCCAGATACTAAAAGTTTCTTCTGTCTTCATTTGTTTTGAGACTCATTTATTCCTTCTCCCCTATCAAAAAAATCATCATTGTCTTCAGCAAGATCAATTTGTTTTAAACAAAACCAAACCACAGGTGAAGGATGAATGTTGATTCAAAGTGGGAGGGCAATGTGTGGCTAAGATTAGGGAAAATGTCGGTTTGCACGATTGATAAACTAATCTTTGATTTCTGGTGGGAAGAAGTACATTTAAACCCGATGAGGCTTCTCCATTAATGCTGTTCCTGTTAAAATTAAGAACAGTCATGTGCGTACCCTGAAGGAAGAACTGGTCTTTTGTAGCTGCTCGTTTAGCAAGCTAGCAAACTGCTAGTTTAGCAACTGCTAGTTTAGTTCAGTCACATAACCTAACTCCTGGAGAAAAACATAGATACCATAGAAGCAACACCAATGGGCAGGACAGCAGAAAGGGCACGCTAAATATGAGCAGTCACTATGGAAACACTTGAACTGTTAGTATTTCAAATGAGTGGACTGTCAATATGATGTAGAGTCTTTCACATGAAGAGCATGACCTTAGTTCAAATCTCAGCCAGGTCAGTGGGAATTCAAAGTCATTACTACCGAGTAGCCTACGGAAACTGAATTTATACTTTCAGTTCACTTTCTCGGAGGCAGATGTCTATACAACAATATCACAAGTCTAAGAAGCATGCTAACATGCTGGGTGGAAATCTCAGTAAGGAAGCCAACAACAGGACCAGCCAAGGAGACTTTCCAGTCTGTGCTTAGAGGAATCCTTCCAGAACAAGGTTGGAGTTGGGGTACTGTGGGGAAGCTTGTACTAGTGCAATGCACACTGGAAACTATTACTACGGATATATTACTTGTCCTGCGGATACACAGAGGGCTGAAAAATCTCCAGAGCCAGCAACTGAGTAAATTGCATGACCATCCCTAAATCTCTTTAAAATTAAAGGAGAAGACAGAAAAATGTACATGATGCTTCCAGGGAAAATCAAGAGTGAAATTCATAAATGCGACAGAATAAACCCTCTGCCAGATCTGGAACTAAGTCCAGCGTTTCCCAGGCTTGGGAAGCTCTACGCCAGTACAGTAGAGATGCAGCTTCAACCAGTGAATGCTGGCCTAATCAAGGCTGAAATGCAAGGTAGGTCACAGGGATTATGTTGGCCAATGCCTCTTCAAAAGACAAGGCCAAATTCTTAGAAATGAACTATATTCCTAGTCATTCATTCTTCCACTGACTGAGTTGCACTGGGGAAGTACATTGCATATATTTTTTAAAAATGTATGTTAGATGCTCACAATAAAGTAATGGGCAAATGATTTCCTAGAAAATGGAAGGTAATGTGGTATGTTTTTAGTCATACAGAAGTGAAATGCCACTTAAATATATGGTAATAAGATATAGAGTAACAGTCCCCATGTAGAGTGGACAAGAGATGGTATACTATTCCTATCTCTGTCTATTTTTCTGTACTTCTGTAGAAACTAAACACAGTACAAAACTGGACCAATGCCTTGGTAGCGTCACTCCTGATTGTAACTGGATCATGCAGAAAATAAAGCAGATGGAACGCATTACCAACAAGCTGCCTTGCCAGCTAGTCAGTTGGTTCAAACCATCCATGATCTGCAATTGGGATAAGTGGGCCATATTTTTTAAAAGAACACAGTTGAGCCAGGCAGCTTACTCTCCAACACAGAGAGAGCGCAGATGCGAAAACCAAAGACAACATAACCGGCTTCCGACTGCGCATAGTTTTGCAATTCAACAAAAATCACACTGTACGCTATGAAATAGTGTCACTAGAAAGAATAACCAAGTAAACAGTTCACCTTCATTCATCTGACCCAAAATATATTCTGAAGAGCACCTGGTGTTAGCATTATGAATCAAGTGCTGACTACTGTACTTGACCCAGGAAGGATTTCTTAAGCACCCCACGACAGATATTTGACTAACTTACTTTTGTTTAGTCTGAGGAAGAGGACTTCTGGGTTTTTCAGTAAAGGGTGTCCCTCTTCCACTCCCAAAGTACAAAAGGAATTGGCCAACGTGCAATTCAAATTTCCCCACTTCTTCTGGAGTATGGCTCTATGCACACTTGCATTCAGGTGTGTTCTGTCTGCTAGATTTCTCCTGGGTTTTGTCTGGGCATGAACAACAGGGCCTGGCGGACCTAAACAAGACATTTATAACAGGAGCATGTGAACTCAGAACTGATGCACATATGCCATGGACAACCAGAAAAAAAGGGGCCGAGATACTGAGATTATCCAACATTAACATATAAAGTTTGGCAGAATCAATTCTCAAGAGAACTAGATAAAAGGCTAGCTAGCTACTCTGGGAGGTGGATTGAATTTTTATGCTTGTCTAGCTTTGATAATAAATACTTAATATCAATACAAAATACTAGCTGTAGAAGCAGTGTAAACTAGCATCTCGTTAAATGATACTGTGGGACTTGGTACATAAAGGCTCTACCAATTTGAACAACAGTCCTTGATTTCACAAGATGCATGGAGATATTTGCCGAGTCTGGGAGGGCAGGTTCACACCCCTAGCCTTTGATTACATGATAATTTCATTATGTTGCTATTTTGCTTTTCACGTCTCAGACATCTGCTATTACCAAGCAGATTTTATTTACATTCAGACACAAACAGGGCATGAAGTAGGACAAATACATTCTAGTCTCTATTGTCTTTTTGGAAAGTGAACATTATCTTTCCTTCAAGTTAAATCTCTCTCTTTCATATGGCATCAGATATCAACTTCCAAATCTATGAGCCACTGTCTGGTATTATTGCTCACTGTTCAAATCCCATCTGCCCCATCTGGCCATTTGTTAAGATTGCAGCTTTCGATGAAGTGCTGTGCTCTTTGCTGTATATCACATTCACGCAGGAGGGGACGGGGGGCTGTCCAAGATGTTCATCTTGTGAAGTCTTGTTCTGAAGTATTGATATCCAGTTCTCAGTCTGTTCAGCTTGACCCACACTTCTGTGTCAAGGCTGTGCCCGGTGGGGGGATTCATTTGGTGTTGGTATAAAATGCTGTAGGAATAGGTCTGACTTTTCCCAATCAGTCAGCCCATCTGTTGATGCCCATAGGTTTGGTTCGGCATCTCCAATCTCTTCCAGGAGCTTGTGGGCTTCATGTATTTAAACCTCCATCTATTCAGGTCCTCAGTTAACAGTTGATGGAGCAGGTGATTTTCAACATCTCTTGTCTCTATTGCCAGTTACATGAAAGATGCATGCTCCTGGTGGCTGGGGGGGCATGGCAGCGGTGGGTGCAGTGGCAGTAAGCAGGGTGCTCCCATAGATAAGACTAGCACTGCTGGTGACGGGGGGGTGGTGAACGCCAACCAGGGGTCAGCAACCACCCACAGATGCCTCCAGCAGCATTGACAATGGCCAGCGACGATTGCAGACTGTCTGCAGATGCTGCCGGTGGTGTCAACGTTGGGGAAGGGGGGTGGTGAGTGGTGACTGCCTGCAGGCACTGTCAACACTGTCGGCAGCGCCTTTTTGTAGGGGATGCACCACTATGCTCAGGGGGTGCACATGCACCCCCTATGCATCGCCAGTGGCCAGTAATGATGTTAGAGTCTTTGTCTTTTCATATCACTTGATCTAATGCCAGAGACTGCAAGGGGTACATCTGCGTGTAAGATGTGCTGCCTGTTACGAGCTTCAGCACATTGTTAAGTACAGTGTCAAGCTTTTTAGTGCCACAATTTCTGGACCATACAGGAGTACAATATTCTGCTGAGGCACATACCATTGCAAGTGTGGTGGTTCTGAGCACTTTGAAGTTGGCACCCCATGTCATGCTGGCTAAACATCTGAAGGCTTGAATATTTAGTTAAATAACTTGCATTAAGAGCATGCAAACATATTCATGCACAGAGAACCCAAACAATGATCCAGCTTTTAAAAATGTGGCTAGTGATCTTGAAATCACATGTAGAATGGTCTGGGCATTTTAAAATTTTGTTTGTAATAAACCAAAAAATGAATTAACCAACAGAGAACGGTATGTACCAGGAAGTCAGCATCTTCAGTTTGTTGATTGGCCCACGATAGCAACAAAGTGGCAGTTTCTGTGCTTGCAACACTGGCCTACAATTTCTCTGTAGGCTTAAAGCAGGCTTCAAAACTTATTCTGATCACTCAAGTTCATCATTTTCTCTAAAGCCTTGATATGATTCAGACACCAGCTTCCTTCCTAAGAGTTCTTTTTTTATCTTCTCTCAAGGCCTTTATACCCTTTTTGGGCACTCTCTTGAAAGTTAAGTTTCCTATCATGCTCTGATTCACAAAATATTAAAATACATTTCTTATCACAAACCAGGCATTAACTTAAGCATTAAAAATGATATTTATGAAACAGTTCTGTGAATTCCTTTTCTTTGTGCATCATTCAAATTCCAAACCCACTGCATTCATGTGGGTGTAACAAGCCATTTAAATTTCAACAATGATCTTTTAGTCAAGCACGGCATTACCTATTATTTTTAAGTAGTGGTGAACTCAATTACAGCTGATGATGGGCAAACTTCAAAAGGCTTTGGAGCCTGAGTTTGGCTTCAATGTTTATTCACACACTGTTAAACATCATCTGTCAAACTAAGCTGTCCATCTCATGAAGCCAGGTTTTAGTTTTGCATGCACTGATGCTATTGGAAAGATGTGGTTTGCTTGCAGGGTCTCTGCCCTTGTGGCCTGATCCAAAGCCTTTTAAAGTTCAGTGGCCATTGGGTCAGGTTCCTGGTGGTTTCTCTAGGCAGTGGCATAAATCAAAAGTCAAAATAAATAACCTGAACATTTCAAAACATTTAAACCATTCATTCTGGATGTAGATCCCTGACAGGGGTGGCAATGGGGCAAATGCATTTTTTTAACCACTTTACCGTTAAACATAAATTAAAAGGTTATTTTCACATATGCACAATGCAGCTACAAGACTAGTTGATGAACTATGTGACAGCCAAATAGAAGACCAGCATATCTTTTACTGATCCCAGGAGAAACTATTGGTGTCAAGAAATGTACATTTCTGTAAAATCCCTGTGAAATCAGAAAGTGGTTCCTGACACTGTGTATTATGGTCCTGACATTGGGTATTATGGTCTTCTTATATTTGTAGATATACTCTTAAGTAAGTTAGTGCTGGTTCCACATAGATGGCGAGGAAAATACAGTGGACAAGGAGACCCTAATTATTAACAATGGTTTTTCTGAGCCATATCCTATCAACATTGTGAATCCTTCCTTGTTGAGGGGGACAGTTCTGTTGTGGAGTGAGCGACTGTGGCAGCTGTTGTGGGTGCACACAGTGTACAGGACAACGTGTGATAAGCACCTTTCATCCCAAATGTTGCAGTACCACTTAATATGTGAGCTGGCCTGTTGTTGCCACTGCTGACACGTCCATCATCTTGTGCGCTTTTTCTGCCAGAAAGCCTCTTGGGACTATTCAAAATGGCCCTTACCTCACCTCCATGTTTCATTGCTGTCTACTTACTGCTATAAGCTTAAAAGTGTGAACCAATGGGTTGCACTCAATCATGTCATAGATTTCATAGACCTTAGGGCTGGAAGGGACCTCGCAAGATCATCAGGTCCAGCCTCCTGCCCAGATGGCAAGAAATCAGCTGGGGTCACACGACCCCAGCAAGATAAACATCCAGGCGTTTCTTAAAGGTATCCAGAGAAGGTGTTTGCACCACTTCTGGTGTTTGCACCACTTCCAGACTCTGGAAACTCGGATGGTAAAGAATATTTTCTTATGTCCAGTTTAAAACTATCTTCCAGCCGTTTGTCACCATTAGACCTTGTCTTCCCTTAGGGTGCCCTGGTAAACAGATGTTCTTCCAGTTCCTGATGCACGCCCCTTATGTACTTATAGGCTGCCACCATGTTCCCCCTAAGCTGTCATTTCTCCAGGCTGAAGAGCCCCATGCCTCTCAGCCTCTCCTCATGAGGTCTGTTCTCTTGACCTCTAATCCTGTGTGTGGCTCTCCTTTGGACTCTCTCGAGCTTCTCCACATCCTTTCTAAAGTGCAGAGCCCAGAATTGGATGCAGTACTCCAGCTGCAGCCTCACCAAGGCTGAGTAAAGTGAGAGGATGACTTCCTGGGTCTTGCTTGAGATGTATTGGTAGATGCAAGCCAGAGTTTTATTTGCTTTGCCAGCTGCAGCATTGCACAGATAGCTCATGTTCATCTCATGGTCAATCATGACCCCCAAGGCTCTTTCAGTTGTGGTGCTAGTGAGTGTAGCAATGCTGAGCCTATAAGTATGAGATGGGTTTTCCTCCTGAGGTGGAGTACCTTGCATTTCTCCATTTTGATGTCACCAATTCTGATACGCCCTCTTTGCGAGCCTGTCCAGGTCAGCCTGAATTGCCAGCCTATCCTCTAGAGTGACTACACTTCCCCATAATTTGGTGTCGTCTGCAAACTTAGCCAGCCCATTTCTGACACCCGAATCCAGATCATTTATGAATATATTAAAGAGTACTGGTCCAAGTACTGAACCCTGGGAGATGCTACTAGGCACCATGAGCCATGTTGACTCAGTTCCCTTGACTATCACTCTCTGGGTCCAGTCACAGAGCCAGTTCCCCAGCCATCTCCTCCTTTAGGATGGTCCTAAAATTCTGTATTGGGCAACCAGGCTTTCACTTCACCAAAGAGATGCTACTTGTGCATTCTTGTGTCATCCATCAAATCTATGTCTAGCCCATCAGGGATGGGTGCTCATAATTAGCAAAGTACTCAGTTTGCGATTTTTCAGAAATCATGAAATCGAACTTTGTCTGTGAAACCCACAAAAAAAAAAACCTTACTAAACATAAAATGCTGGCTCTCCAGTGGAAGCCAATGGTGCTCATGGCCACTGTGACCTAGCTGTGCAGCCCGTCGGAGGGAGGCGGGGCTGTTTCTGCTAGCATGAAGAGGAGCAGCTATGATGAAAGCTATTCTCCCCCACCCCCCTTGCTACTGATTGGCTGAAAGGGCTGCCTGTCTCATGGCCCTCTCCCCCTCTCCGCCAATCAGAAGCATGGGGCTTGGCTATACGATGGACAGCCCTCTCAGGCAGTAAGTGGTGAGGGGCCAGGCCACATGATGGACAGCCCTCTTGACCAATCAGCATTGAGGGGCAAGGCCACTGGGGCCTCTTAGTCAGAGGCATGGTGGGGGTGGGGGGTGGGCTGCTGTGATAAGCTTGTAAAAATGGCAGCCAGCCCCATAATTAGTGTGCAGAGCCAAACCTCCTCGATTTCGGTAGGTCCCTACACATAACGAATACCTCAGTGGTCACGCAGCCGGAAAGGTATGCAACTTGATTATGAAGCAGCTTACTGCAGTACCTCAACAAGAGTAGGCTGCCAAGGTATCTCTTGTGGAACCTCTTCAGCTGACAGATGTGCTCTTATTATAGAGTATGCTCCAACATTGTGCTAAAAGCTATTTTATTATGCCATTTACAGAATGACCCACATGTAGATTTGTTTTTATTTAAGAGAGGAAAATGAAAACAAAAGAGCTGAGCAATGACTTGAGAGACTGAAAGAGTGAGCTAAAAAATATAATTAAGGTTAATTCAGCTATTGCAAATGAAGAGTGACACTGAAAAGGCCCACATAAGCCCAACTGCAGCTGAGTACACTTGGCATGTGTTTAAAAACTAAAGGCCTTTTTTCCTCCTCCCTTTTTATGGCTCTCAGGAAAATGCAACAATCAAGTTGTTAAAGGGCTTCAGTGAATGGGACAAATTTCTCCTTGGAGTTTAGAGAAAGAGATTAAAAAGTGGTGTCTACTTAATTTGCAGAATCCCATAGTAGTCCCAAGCTGTAGCATGCCAGGGTTACCGACTGCCCTGCTCTCCATGCCCATTGTGTCTCGGTGTTCTGGGGAATTTTGATTTAATTTTGAAGATGTCAAAAGGAATCTCTGAACCGTAACCTTAACAGAGAGAATCTTAAATGGCTCATCAGCCTTCAGAAATGCATAGATGGAAGAATTTAAGATGCCCCAAACAGTATTATGCATATGTCTCCCTCCATTTAGAAAAAAGCAGTGGAACTAACTCCAGGGATGGAATGATGGTCCTGAAGAAATAAATTGTAAAGGGAGATAAGTAGAAATAGCAGACTCACCTTTACTTGATTGACAGTGACTTTTAACAGGTTGAATCTTGGCATCAGCACCATAGCTAAATGCTTGTCACAGGAGATGCTTCAAAGGGAATGACCTGTCGTAAGCAGACTAATGATCAGAATCAGAGAGGAAGGGAGATAAAACTTGCTTTAGCAAAGTCTCCCGTATTGACATATTGTTGATATATCATCAGTGGAAGATTGAAAATGCATGTGAGGTCTGAATGGTGTCTTGGTTTAACTGGAAATCTGGCCATAGATAAAATGAGCAGTTCAAAGCTTTCCATCACGTCACAGCATAGTGGGATAATGTTTAGGGTTTATTAGCCAAGAGCTTCTCTGGTTTTGCAGCTGAAAATGTCTCAAAGAGAAGGCCAGCAGCTTTGTACCTTAATGCACAAATTAGGGAGACTGGACAATCAAGTTTGAGGGGACTGCATCCACTGACGTCAGAGACCAGGACCTGCTTGTCTCCTGGATGAGCGAGAAATCAAGGGATGTTATAACATGCCCAGTTCCATGTCCTGCCAGATGTTATCCAAAGTTAAGGGGCCAAACTCAACATACATCTGTTGTGAGAAGCTGCATGGGTGGATCCCCTGAAATACCTTTTCTTCACACATCAGGCATGCCTGGCGCACAGTCCTCTGGAGGCTTCCCTGGATTGTTTTTTAAAATGTCTATGGTTGCATTTTTATGTTGTCGTTTCACTTGATGCCATAATTTGTTTTCTCACTGTTAACTTCACTATTGATTTTAATTAAGCTCACCTAGACTCATTAGCTAGGCTAACTTGTCTTCACTTTAAAACAAACAAACAGGCAGGTAATTTCAATTTGGAGGCAGTGCTGGCACAGGCAGCCCCTCGTTCTGCATACCCACAAGTCTTCAGGCAGAGGCCCTGCTGGCGCTTCTGTGGAAGCAAACTGCTTATAATGGGGGCTGGCTGGGAAACGGTTTTCCTTCTCAAAATGCTAATAGGTTGTAACAGAATCTTTTCACAGAAATGTCTCCTTTTCCATGACATTTTCACCAGGAAGGCTTCTTTGGTCAAAACCAGAGAGTGAGACACCCTCTTGAATAAGCAAACAGTCAAGGGCTGTAAGAGACCCACACTCGAGTCCTTGCTCGGCCTGAATCAAGGAAAGTCTCTCAACTAACATCCCAGTTAAGCATCCTACCCACCAAGCCATTGCTTGCTCTGGGGTGCATCTCTCCCATTTTTGCAAGAGGATCTTGGTTTTCCTCTGCATAAAAATTGCAAAATCTTGACATTTGTCATAAAACTGAACTCTTAGTCTGCCAGAGCCAGTCTTAATCCTCCTTACCTCCTCTCACAGTGTTAGTGGCTAAACTAGACAATGGATGCAATAGAGACATTGTTCCCACTGACTGGTTCAGCTTTTTCGTTAGGGTTAGTTCACCTCAGGTGGTAGGGCCCAAACAAGCTCCTTCTCATAAAATCATACAAAGTCAGGGATGGAAGGGACCTCTGGAGGTCACATCTAGTCCAACCTCCTACTCAGAGCAGGAGCATCCCCAACTAGATCATCCCAGCCAAAGATTTGTCTAGCCGGGTTTTGAAAACCTCCAAGGATGAGTTTCCACCACCTCTCTGGGTAACCTGTCCCAGTGTTTTATGACTGTCCTAGTGAGAAAATTCTTCCTAATATCTAACCTAAACTTCCCTTGCTGCAACTTGAGTCCATTGCTCCTTGTTCTGCCATCTGCCACCACTGAGAACAGTCCAGCTCCATCCACTTTGGACCCACCCTCCAGGAAGTTAAAGGGTGCTATCAGATCCACTGTCAGTCTTCTCTTCTGCAGACTAAATAAATCCAGTTCCCTCAGCCTCTCCTCAGAAGTCATGTGCCCCAGCCCCACACCATTTTTGTTGCCCTCTGCTGAGCCCACTCTAATTTGCCCACACTGTTTCTGTAGCGGGGCCCCCAAAACTGAACACAGTACTCCAGATGTGGCCTCACCAGTGCTGAAGAGAGGGAAATAATAACTTCCCTTGACCTACTGGCAGCACTCCTATCAATGCAGCCCAGTGTGTCATTAGCCTTCTCAGCAACAGGGGCACACTGTTGGCTCATATCCAGCTTATTGTCCACTGTAGCTCCCAGGTCCTTTCCTGCAGAGCTGCTGTCAGCCAGTCAGCCCCCAGCCTCTACTAATGCATGGGATTGTTCTGCCCTAAGTGCAAGACTTTACACTTGTTCTTGTTAAACCTCATGACATTTCTTTTGGCCCAATCTTCCAATTTGTCTAAGTCACTCTGAATCCTAGCCCTATCCTCCAGTGTATCTACTCCTCCAGCAAGCTTACTGTCATCTGCAAACTTGCTGAGGGTGCACTCCATTCCATCTTCCAGGGT
>NW_017729029.1:52325084-52335000 GCF_001723915.1 Gavialis gangeticus
CACTCCATCCCATTTTCCAGGGTGTTGATGAAGACATTGAACAAAATGGGCTCCTTCCTAATCTTTAATGTTTGACTGGAGTCATGGCTGTGGGGGGAGGAGTTCTTGCATGGATCATCTACACTGCTCTAGAGCAGGCCTTCTAGTGTGATAAGCAGTACAAATGGATAGTCATGCAAATTTGCCATCTCAGAGGCTTCAGCATCTGGAAGACAGTCAGAAGTTTACTCTCCTCCACAACTACCAGTAAATCCCTTCATCTCCCTCATGCTTCTCTGACAAATGCCTCATTCCTTCCATTGGAACATGTATTTCCTCCCAACTACAATGCTCTGCATAGGAACATGGGAATACAGGACCCCAGCTGCTGAATTGGATCAGACCTACTATCCACCTAGTTTAGCATTTTGTTTTCAAGGGCAGTGAGCAAGAGTGGCAAATTCATCCCAGGAAAGCAAAAGAAACCCCACTGGTAGTAGATGTGAGATAATTTTCCAGCCTGAAGGACTTGTCCTGATTTCTAATACCAAGAGCCTGGCTTAAGCCCTCAAGTGTGGCTGATATCCCTTTATATTTCTTCCAAACTCTTTCCTAAGAACTACGGCCACTTCTTTACAGCCTTAACAGCCATAATAGACTTGTTTCTTGTCTGAGAATATTTTAGTGCCTTAACCAGTTTAGTTTTATATGCACCACCATACCCAGCCCACAGAGATTATCTAGACACAGGAGCTTGAAAGAACGAGCCATAATTTCAGTACTGGCATTTATTTATGTAGCACAGAGCAAACCACATCCTAAAAGCATGTGTTTAGTCATCTAGCATTTGTTACTTTTTTTTAGTCCCTGCCACCTCCATCAAGCAGCCCCACACAGCTAGCGAACCAGAGCCATCCTGCACCTACAAGCATCTCTTCAGAAGTTCTAAAGAACATTTAAGTGTCAAAAATGTTTAATAAGTTCTGAAGTATTCCACTGATTTACTCCTGTATCCTTAGCAACAGATAAGATGTTGGCTGAATTAAAACTGTTCCTTTCTTTGATGTTGGGGGTTGGAAGCAACCTAAAATTGCTGTTAGGATATTATTGAGGAATAAAGTCCAAGAGAGGTTTGAATAAAAGCCTTTACATAACCAGAAAGGCTCCCACATGGAATAATTTCTGTAGAATTATTTACAATTAGCCCTCAACATCATCCAGAAAGACAATGTGTACATAGTCGAGCCCAGACTCTTAGGGCATCTGAATAGTACCAGATTTCTAAGATCCTTACATTCAGTTGGGATTATCTCTAGAGGGCACGTCTACACATGCACTTTAACGCACAGTAGACTGTTTTACTGTGCATTAAAGCATCATGTAAAAAACTGTGATATTACATGAATGCACAGTAAAATAGCCTACTGTGCATTAAGCAGCAATAAAAAAGCATGCAAATGTGCTACTGCACAATAGCACAGCCTAATGCGCATTAATTTAGTACTTCACATTGGAGGGCACCTAAGCATGAGTGTTTTAGTGATTTAGTACTTCACATTGGAGGCCACCTAACCATGAGTGTGGAGGCTCCTCTGACTCACTGGAATTAATCGTGTCGGTGGGAGTGTGGCAATTACCGCTCTCCAGCAGCCTCCTGTGTCTCATGTATCAGCATCCCCATGCTTAAAAATGGAGACGGGGAGCTTGAACTAATGCACATCTAATGAGCTGCAGTTCAAGTACCCCCACTGCCATTTTTAAGTGTCGGGACGTTGATACATAAGACACGTTAGTGGTTTAATTATAGCAGCTCCCAGAGCTGCTCCATTTAAAGCGCTGCTGCCCTGCTCCCCCCCACTCCTGGAGCACATGTAAAAGTGCCTGGAAGTACAAAATGTAATGCACATTAGAAAAGGTGCACTGATGCACATGTAGACATGACCGGAGTAAAGTAAAGCAAAATAGGTTGTACTTCTTCTTACAGAATGTTCTCGGCCTCTCATATGCTCAGGCTCATAAGAAAGTGTTTTTCATCTCTTCTTTAGCATCATTTGGGATTCTCAAAGGTGAATTCCAGCAGAAACATTTGGTTGAAAGACTGTCTAGATGTCCTTTAGTGACACAAAATGTCCTTGTATTTCTTTGCTCTTGAAAGAATGTCACAGACATTGGTGCAACAGTATTCCCAAGCTTTAAATGATCACCCGCTTCCACAGAGGCATAAACAAAGAGGGAAATCAGTGGCAATCAAGCTTTTCTGGCCTGAAAAATCCAGAAATTTTCTTTCATTAGGGTACATTTACATTAAAGTGCAGAGACCCTCACAATGGACAGAGGTGAGGGAGGAGTGAGTGGCAACTGAATTATGAATAATAAAATTGGAGCAAATGTCAGTATTTCAACCTAAAAGCATACTCTGTTGTCATGACAATATGATGCAAAGTGTTCTCTTAAAGAGAAACACATTGCAGTTTAAAGTGAAAAGCAACAACTCAGCTAATATGACAAGTTTAAATATAATTTCCAGTTGATAAAATGTAATGCATGAAAATAAATACAAATCAGAAATCTGAACCGACCGTTTGTAAATTAACACACTCAACATACATTATTTCAAGTTTAAGCAATTCTTTAGAGCTCACCAGTGATTAGGTTTATAAATCAGTATCCTTTTTATATTTTAGATTAATTTTTCATAAACTTACCACTAGATGTTCAAGGAAAATGTATGGAGTGGAAATAACAACTTTGCACACTGACTTACTGATACATTTATATTCCAGTTTTACCAGGAACAACCAGAATCTGTTATGTTTGGTATTATACAAAACCTAACCAAACTCTGTCCCAAAGTTCTTACAGCTTAAAGACAGAAGATTGTCAAAGAATGGAGGAAGGAATATCATTATCCCCAATTTACAGAGAGGGAAACGAAGCACAGGGTACACTGAGTTGCCCAAATTTACATGAAAAGTAATGCTGGAATGAACTTGGACTGAAGCTGTGTCCCAGTCTAACCTAGGCCCTCCAGCAGCATCAGTAGCAGAAATACCTTTCCCAAGTCTGGAGAAACTGGGAAGAACTAGTGTCAGGTAGCTGGCTGTAACAGGGGGCCTTTTTGGGGCCGATTTCCCAGTGGCCCGCCAACCTGTTTCTGGGCCAACCGCCCACCTTCTCACCCGCCACACCTTGTTGTTAATTATTTAATTGATGTTAATAAAGTGGGAGGCTGCCCACTTCTTGCTCCGATGAAAGGGAGCATCATCTGTGGCTCCATTCCTCCCCTACACCGCAGCCCAAGCCTCACAGATGGCATCCAGATGTTACCCATACCACTGGCCCCGAACTGGGCCCCAGAATCCTACTAATTGGACCCCCCTTAGATCCCGCCATTCAGGCAGCCTATTCTGCCTTCATTCCTGGCTGCCTAGCTCCCTTACGGGTGTGGTCCCCCCAGGACCTCTGGCTACTAGCCCTGGCCCACCTCCAGGCCAGTCAGAACCCCAGGCCCTCGGCTCTTGGGCATACCTCATGGTGGGCCCCTGGCCCTTCGACCCTTCTGGTCCTGGCCCCAGCATGGACTAGTCGGGGGATGTCCAGACAGGCTGAGTCTATGGCCCAGCTCTCTCTCTGGGGTCCACCTTGCAGACCCTACAAAGGGGGTAAGCCACCTGGTTGTGGGGGCTAGGGGTTAAGGCACCCCAACCCGCCTTTCACTAAGGTGGTAACTGGCCTGGCATTTCCTGGGGGCTCCCATGCCACTGAGAGCCCCACTAGGCCACCCACTCCTGGCAGGGAGCGGTTTTAGGTCATGCCCAGGACCAGGAGCCTCCTGACCATCCCCTACAGCTCCTTCCTTACCTCTAGATGATACCAGCAGCCCTGCAGCCAGGCAATGTTGTTGCCTGGGCTCCCAGCAGCAAAATGCCCTGTTTATATGGGCAGCCCTGAAACTAAAATTGGCTGCCCTAATCAGGCACCTGCTGACTGCCTCTTCTGGCCTGTAAAGTGGCAGGCACAAACAGTGCCCTGCCACACTGGCCATTTAAAAAACTAGCTGAATTCAGAACATAAAATGTCCACAGAAAGTTAGACTGTCTTCTGGGGTGCTCCCCAAAGGTGATATACAGCAGTAGCCCCTGGTGTCTGTGTCAAGTGGGCCTCACCCTCAGTGGTTGAGGCCAGAGGCAAGCCCAGGAAATCAAGATGGTGACATAAAGCATTGGCTTAATGACAGGGCTAAGTGTGAAATCAGCTAAGATGTTTAAAAGGAAAAAATCCAGCTGGCATGCATCCAGAAAGTGATAGGGAAGGACAAGAAAGCTAAGGAAAGTTCCTGTCTCCCAGTCCAGTGCCTAAATCACAAGACCCTCTTTTCCTCTTCAAGCAATGAACTGGATCTGGGACTTAATTTTTTCCTTCAAACGTAACAAAAGGTTGATTTCTATTAATACTTCTATTGCTGTTCAGTCCTGGGCAAAATAGGATGACATAAAAGATCCCTGAGCATCTTAGAAGTTTGATCATGTATGCATTAAAGCGAGGGAAACAAACCATTCTCTATTCTTTTGCCATTCAAATGAACAGATGTTAGCTACAGCAGTGGCAAATGGAGATTCTTTTCAAGTTAGCCGAAACCAGGGCTTTCCAACTGGGGATATGCGAAGCGGGCCATATTTGATTCAGATTTGGCCTGAACTGGGGACAGTGATTCGATTCGTTGGCTCGGATCACTGTCCCAGATTCGATTCAGCTGAATCTGAAGATTCGATGCTGATTCGGAGAATCAGCGATTCAGCCATAGACACAGGTTTAAATGGGTTTTTTTTGTTTGTTTGTTTTTTTTTACATACCTCAAGGTACCAGGCATGACTTGTGAGTGCTGCAATGCTGGGGCAGATGGAGTGTCCCACAGGAGCAAGGGCGGGCCCCCTGCATGCCCAGTGGCAAACTCAGAAGTGGACTGGAAGTACTTCCGATCCACTTCTGGGTCCACTAGGGAGCGGACAGAGGAGCCCCCCTGTGCTCTCTCAGCTCAGCGATCAGCCATAGGGGGACCTCAGGTGCCCCCCCAGACCCAGGAGACACCAGTCACCGAGCCAGGAGGGCATGGGGCCCCCCCAGCATGCTCCTCGGCAGACCTGGAAGTGAACCAGAAATGCTTCTGGTCCACTTCCGGGTCTGCTGCCGCACATGCTGGGGAGCACGCACTCCTGTGGGATGCTCCATCTGCCCCAGCATCGCAGCATTGACAAGTCATCTGGTACCTTGAGGTATATAGAAAAATCATTTAAGGCTGTGTATGCCCGAATCTCCAAATTGATTTGGAGAGATTGAAGTGTCTCCTGATTCAATTCGGATTCAGAGATTCGGCCACAGAAGCAGGCCAAATCTCCACTGAATCAAATCAGGGACCACAGCTTCGCACAGGCCTAATGCGGAGCACTACCAGCAACTGCACCAGTGGATGAGAGGGAGCTGAGCCTCTTGCAGCATTAAAAGTCCCTATGTTCCTGGCAAATGATATCACTAAACTACAAATGTTGAGATAGGGTCTGGATTGGTCCGTGGTTCACGGTGAGGAGATCTAACCTGTGACCTGGCTAAGATCCTCAGTTTGCTGAGTTCATTCCTATTTAAAGCAGACACTAAGGATACATTCAAACCAGTGTCTGACTGTAAAGGTATGTTTTCGACAGCCTGTAAGGGTTTGCTCAGGGAGAGGGTGCCTTCTTCCTTGATAAAAGCCTTGCAAGTGATTTGTCTCTTTAGTTAGCACTCTGTCACCAACCCTGACAGTTTCTAGCAAGCTGTAAGCTTCTAGGTAAACAAATAACTCACCCGGGACAGAAGTGTGCCAGGAGATGCAGCCCTGGCCAAGGGGCAGCGCATTACTGCACTGCTGCAGGAACACGCTAGGTAAAGAATTATGGCTCTGCAAGCCACAATCCTGTCCCTGTGCCCCCTCTTGCTCTAGTGGGTGGTAATTTGCTGCTGGCCCAGACCAGAGTTATGTTTGTGAGCCACAAGTTACACGAGGGAAGGAGCAAATGCAATGCTCCGTGCAAAACCCTCTCCCACTCCACAGGAAATCATCTAACTGGCGCTAACTAGCACCCGTGCTGGAAGGCAAAATGAAGACGTGGAAGTGAGCATGGAGTCCAACCTGGGCTGTGCTAAAGAAGGTTTCCTTGGCCTGATGCTAAGCTGTATGAGGGGGGTACCACAGGACAGCTGGACTGCAGCTGCCCTTGTCAGACATATTGATGCAGGGATTTGTCTCCTGAAATGTTGATTGGGAAACTGTTGTGGGCAGCCCACTTCATTCCTGCTTACCTCATTCCTGGGTTAGCTGTACTGTGATTAATGAAACTCTCTTAGTCCTACTGAGAAGAAGGATGCTTTTGTGGCTAAAGCGCTGGACTCAAACTCAGACAGCTACAGTTCTTCTACTGGCCGGTAACCACAGGGAACTCACCTAATATTCATGGGCCTTGATTCCCCCTATTACTGCCTGTGTTGCTTGCTTGAGAGCATAATCTCTGTTGGAGGGGCAGAAACAATCTCTTAGGGCATGTCTGCATAGCCAAATTAAGCACAATGCACCTTAAGCACAATGCACCGCTCCACACAGGCTTCCTTCTAAACTAGGAGCAGAGAGGCCAGGTGCGTGTAATGTTTTGAGTTAGCAAATTAAGACTACAGAGGAACAGTGCCAAATAACCCACCCATTGCACCACATGCTGCTTCCATTTTAGGAGCCAGTTCATTCAGAGAAGTACAGTGTGCTCATGCCTGGCACAGGGCGCGTCCTCACGAGATGCTAAAAGCGCAGTAGACCAATTCTACTGCATGTTAGCGCATCATGGCGAGAGTCGTGCTAATGCACAGTAGACTCAGTCTACTGCCCAGTAGCATCACTTAAAAGACATGCGCCAATGCTACTGTGCTGTAACGCCCATTACCGTGCATTGTTAGTACCCATTATTACAGGTACTAAACTTAAGGCACCATAATTACAGCACATTAATGCACGTGTAGACGGGCTCACACAAACTTTGCTGCTAATTGCTTTTCAGCAGCTAGCAAAGCAAAAGCTTGGTGTCAGTTGAGGCCCATAAAGAAAAACATATGAGCAAAATTTTGTCCTAAAGTGAGGTTATGGCTGGTAGTGTGCCAACTACTTATTCACTAGTTGTGCTCCCTGTGTGAATTCAGAGTCATAGCCCATTGCTGTGGCAATGAAGATAAATTTGAACAGCGTTTATTCCTATGAGTACTTCACAGACCATGCAGACAAGGGGGCAAGAGTTTGCTTTTGCCTTGTTTTGTTGTACCTCTAATAAACAAAGACCTGCCACTGCACGTTGTGTGTATATTAATCGTCCTCACACAGGTGAGTAGGGCACTGACTTCACAATGGGTCCTAATCTATATCACACAATCCTTACTTCTCCAAGACACACTGAAAACAGCTTGACTTTCAGATCTCAGGCTGGGGTCAGAGCCCTAATTATAAGTTAAGGGAGGAAAAAAATCTTTGTACTTGTAAATTGAGTCAGTTTGATTGGAACTCGCTGAAAGATAACACCGGGATGCTGTTTTAAAAAGAGTCTTTTCAGACCACTTTAAAAAGACTTTAGATGGGAAAACATGAAGAAAAGAAATGACAGATTTCCTGTTCTATTTACCGACAGATTTTAACTTTTAAATGCATCAGAATGAGAGAAAAAAAAGAAAGGACATGGAACAGATTCCAAATTGTCATCCTATCTCCTACGATCGCACCTGTGTCTTGTTGACACTTGGTTGCATAACAAGAGATTATCAAGGTCAAAGCTAACCTTGGTATCTTTGTAGCATCAAGTGAATGTTGAAGTCGGTATCACAAGACACAGTAGACTTTATTTGCTCTGATAACTGCATCAGTAACTTCTTTTCAACATATCTCTTCTGTTCGAAACATAGGTTGTGAAAAGCAAGAAATGCCCACTGGAACAGTAAGTAAAGAAGCACAGGAATACTTTCCAGGTAATAAAGAAAGATCTTGAGCTATGCCAGTGAAATCAATGGGATTTTAGTGCAAGGCATGAATAAGAACTCTGGGATTTGGCCCTAAATCAGTTTAGCCAGTTTTCTACAAATTGAATTTTTACAATCTGGGGGAAGCTCTAATTATGCTGTCACAAAAATCTCAGTATTGTTGAAGTCTTATTCCTGAATCCCAGACAGACATCTTTAAGGGATATTTTTTCAATTTGTTCCGGTAACAGACAAAGAGGAAGGTGTCAGATTATGGAAGGCAGCGAGAGTCGGGCACTCTCAATCACCTCTGCGACGGGGAAGCCAATACAGCAATCATGTTTGTTTTACTAAATCGCATTGAAGGCCAAAGCTCATAGACCTTACTCCTTAATTCAAATAAAACTTGCACAGAAAGAGACAACTACAGATGTCTGGGTTCGGCTCAGTGTTTTAGACAATTTTGTATCATAAAACGTTGGCATAGCAATGAAAAGAAAATGTAGATACAGTGGCGGTTAGGAATTTTCTGGTAAAATGGGTTTGTATCTGAAAAATGCTAGTTCTTCCAAAACTGCAGTGCTCCACAGAAACATTTTTGGTTTTGATTTACTTTCACTAGAACAAAGATTTCTGCCTTCCTGATTTTCTGCCATCTTCCTTCATGGGCTGTCAGCAAGCCTGGACGTTCAGTGTCCATGGCTCTGGGTCAGTGCAATCATGTAGGCTGTCCCAGAGTGAAGAACCTCAGGGATTCCAGGTTTATGTTTCGAGGGCTTCTGGGGGTGGGCATATGAGGTTTTCTAGACTCACTAGCCTGCTCTCAGCCTGGGGGCAGGCAGGCAGGGGTTGCCTCCTAGAAGTCAGGGGCAGATAGCTGCTCTGTTTTATTTCAGTTTAAATTGAAAAGAAATACTGATTTTTTTCAGAAACAAATATTTTAGAATTTCCTGTCCAAAAAGGACATTTAGAAAGTGCTAGTTTTCACTCCATTATGAACACTTTCAAAATTCATAGATTCTAGGGTTGGAAGGTACTTCAGCGGGCCATCCAGTCTGAGCCCCTGCCCCTGGCAGGCAAGAAAAGGGTCACCAAACCTGGGTTCATGTGATCCCAGCCAGGTGCCTGTCCAGTCTCCTCTTGAAGACCCCCAAGGATGGGGTGAGCACCACCTCCCTTGGAAGCCCGTTCCAGATCCTGGCAACCCTGACCGTGAAGAACATTTTTCTAATGTCCAGTGTAAACCTTCTCTCCAGCAGCTTATGTCCATTGTTCCTTGTTATTCCAGGGGGTGCCCTGGTAAACAGATTGTCGCCTACTTCATTTTGCTCTCCCCTTATGAATTTGTACACTGCCACAAGGTCCCCTTCTCAGCCTTCTCTTGGAGAGGCTGAAGAGGTTAAGGTCCCTTAGCCTTTCCTCACAGGGTCTTCCCTGCAGGCCTCCAATCAGATGAATGGCTTTTCTTTGGACCCTCTCCAGGTTGTCCACATCCCACTTGAACTGCGGCGTCCAGAACTGGACACAGTACTCCAGCTGCAGCCTGACCACTGCCACATAGAGAGGGAGAATGGAGGACTGGAAAAGGGCCAATGTGGTCCCTATTTTCAAGAAGGGGAGGAAGGAAGAGCCTGGCAACTACAGGCCAGTCAGCCTCACTTCTATCCTGGGGAAAGTCTTTGAAAAAATTATCAAGGGCCACATTTGTGAGAGCCCGGCAGGGGAAGTGATGTTGAGGGGTAAACAGCATGGGTTAATGCAAGGCCGATCCTGCCTAACTAACCTGGTCTCTTTCTATGACCAGGTAACAAAGAGCTTAGATGGGAAGGAGGAAGTCAATGTCATCTTCTTGGACTTCCAGAAGGCCTTCGACACAGTGTCCCACCCAATTCTGGTGGGCAAGCTGAGGGACTGC
>NW_017729029.1:52335430-52346987 GCF_001723915.1 Gavialis gangeticus
TCACCTTCCCTGGACATCTTCAAGAGGAGACTGGACAGGCACCTGGCTGGGGTCTTATGACCCCTGCCACCCCCAGTGCTTCTTCCTGCCCCTGCCAGGGGGTCGGACTCAATGATCTGTCTAGATCCCTCCCGACTCATTGATTCTATGATTCTATGGTAGTGCAATACGGGCGTTGTCTACTCCCCCAGATCCACTGGAATTTTGGTCTGTGCTACAAGAGCTCTTTTCTCTACCACTGCACGACAATTAGTTTTACCCTGCACCAATTTCAGTCTTGCCCTCCTCAGTTCCTGCATCAGTTCTGCCAGGAGCCCCACATCTGCCCATTCCCCCCACTTGCCACTTGCTTTGCATGTTTGTTCTGCAGTCATTCACATCTTTCTCCCAGGCTTGAGGGGATGCTGTGATAGGACTGCATTTCCCACTACCAGGCAGGAAGCTTCTAAGGGGAATTAACAGGAGAGAAAGGAGAAGAACAGTGTGGAATCCTTAAACCAGTGGTTCTAAACCTTTTTAAATGGAAGGCACCCCCGGATGGACTAAAGGCACCCCTTGGAAAATGTCAGCTCTTAGTTTTTACTCCTATTTTTGCCTATAGAAAAATAATAGAGCAGGTTTTCTATTGCAGAGAATTCAGAAATAGCATAATCATGGATTTCTATTTGAAATCTCTGGGTATATCTTGTGAATCATGCTTGCAAACTCCTACAAAGGGTGGAGGGCAGAGGACTCTGCTAGCCTCCTTCAGCACACCTACATGGTGGTTCTTCACCAGGAGGTTGACAAGTGAAGCAAACAGGCATTCAGTGCGAGTTTCCTCCGTGTAGATCTCCCTCAGTGTTGGGCTGGTTTAGGTTTGGCTGAGTCTGGAGCCACTCATAAAATAAGAGGCCCCACCCTTGAGCAAATTTTAGGCCTATCTCAGCAACCCGCTCTTCCTGGAGACCTAAAGGCATAATATGCCGGTCCGTGTTTGCGCAGGCGTGCCCACTTTGTTCATCTATAATCAAGAATCCTGCAAGTCTTTTAAAACATTTTCATTTTGAGATCTGTCAACATACTTTATTTTCAGTAATTGCTCCTCACTGAATGCTGTATTATTTAAGTACTTTTCCTGGCAACAGGCATCATGTACAAAAATTCAAAACAGGTCCACCCCCTCATATTTTCATTAGCATTTAGTGAAAGAATGAATGAGATATTAATGTCAAAATTCTGTTTCTGCAGCAAGGGTTAAGGTGGGGGTGGAGGAGACCAGAACAGGCCTGAGTTGGGTGGACTAGCTCACAAGAGCTGAAGGCTCAGGCTGCTCTGCAGAATGCCTTAGGATGAGCAGCATATGCTGCCCTGAGCTCCTGGCACACATGCATTATCATATGCCACTCACACTGCAGTCTTCTTCCTAACCCCGCTGGTTAAGGCTGCCAGACCCCACACCTACTTCTTAAGGGGGGATGCACTCTGGTGAGGGTGCTCTGACCATGTATTCTGTTGAGGAAAAATTCCCCTCTGGTTGCACATCTGTATAATGGCAAGAGAGGTGTTGCCCCAAGTACTACAATTCAAGTAAAAGTAAAACTTAAAAATATTTGGGCCCCATTCCTACGACTTGTCATCTGGAGTGAAACTACTGCTCTCATGCAAAGGCTCACCGGTTACAACGAAGGTCAACGCAATAGTCTGCTTACATAGTATAAGCTGCAGGACCAAGCCAGTATTTCAACAGGGATATATAATAAATATTATGGTATAATGGTAATATATGCATTTTAGCATATTAAATATGATGGTTTGTATATCCTTTAACAATCTACTAACATATACAGCAAATATTCTATGAGTTTTGTGTACCGTTAAGCTTCAAGTGTTTTTTCAATGTTTTAATTACGATACAATATTCTTTCCGTTTTTTCTCTCATTCTAGTAGTGGTGTCACTAATGGCACATTATCATTCATAGCATAGTAACAGAGACAGCAGTCACGCCATGTCAGTATGCCTTAGTGTTAACCAGAACAGACCAGCTACTTCTCTCTTTCTGTGCCCATATTGAGTCTCTTATAAATTACTTTCTATAAAGTCTTTCTGTAGATGAAATGTTGATTAATCATACATAACGTGATTCCTTTCTGAACCCTACTAACAACTTTGACACAAATATCTCACAACCTGTACCTGCAATGTATAGCCAATAGTCCTTAATTCTCCATACTGGAGTTAGCCGAAAGACAGGAATTTCCAGAGAAAAAATCCTGAATTGAAATTTCATCCTCAGGAAATAATGATTTTTTAATATGAAAAATGTGAGGAAAAACCTACTTTTTCCAATTAATTTTTCCTTTGTAAATAATAAAGACATGACATGCTACTTTCACAAAGTACAAAAAATACAAAAATTTGAGAACATTTTTAATATTGGAGGCACTACGGTTTCCCATATCACAGACTCATAGATGATAGGGTCGGAAGGGACCTCAACAGATCAGGAAAGAGTGCTTGGGTTAGATATATCCTTTATATCCTTGTTTCTTTTTTTTGAACAAAATCTCTTCCTACTTGTCTTTGCGAAGCAGCAAACCAATTAGAAAAGGCAGGCACTATGGCACACCTTAAAATAACACATTTAAAAGTGTCTAAACTTTTCTTAAAGCCACAACCCTCAACTGAAACAGCTTTCCTGTTAAATTTTCAACCACACACATTGTTTAACACAACCTTTGCCAAAAATGTCAAACCACTTTACCTTCTATGGAGTGAAGATATGGTGGTAGGAAATTAATTAAGACATCGTGGTCCATTCCTGCCCCTAAGAACTGGACTGAATGCCTTGTAAGTAGGACAATGAATAGCCATTAAATGAACTTGTTCTCAGCACACGTACTATTTTGTTTGCATTACTGAAGGCAAAGAACTATTTGGCACAGTTGCAGGCTCTATAGAGAAAGTGAGGTGAAAAGGCTAAATGTTGTACATAGATTTTACAGGAGGGAAAAAAAACTTAATCTGCCCATAAATTTGTCATGGTTTGTCCTCAACCTCCATATGGGGAAGGAATTTTGAAAAAACCTGTGTTGTTATGTCGCTATTATGAAAAGAAATTTTGCCTAATTCACTAGATTATCAAAGAACGTAGAGGCAGACCTTTTAAATGTCACTTTTGTTCTACTTTTCTCCAGCGCTCTAATAAAATCATATTTTAAAGAACAATTAATGTTAGGAGGAAAAACACCCCAAAGATGATATCTGATGTGTTTCTGTACTAAAATCTGAAATTAATTACTGTGTGTTGACATTTAGAGAGGTGCATTAAAATAATGAGTTGATTAACCTCCCTATTTGTTAGTTCTGACTGGGTCACTGAAACTACTGTCTGTTGTTTTTGACTGACATTCCCCTTTTTCTTAAGCCCATTGTAATCCTACTATAAATACATTTTAAAAAATAAATGCACAGGAATGTTTTATTTAAAACCTTCAAAGTATTTTCTAATGCTCTCCCCCCTACAACACATCTTATTTTTCAGGTTTTTTATAGTATGGAAATTACAAGCAGTCAAGATACAAGAGCATTCATAATGTGCCATTTAAATAATATGTTTAATTAATGTGAACAAATGCATTATTTTATTACAGTTATCCAGAAGGTTTAAACAACATGAGATTTTTATAAAGCTTACAATTGGAGGCATTACCTAGAGTGGTCTGTTATAACATTTCTTCAGGTGCTTTTAATGTTGCAAATTGCACTGACTTGTCCCATCTAAACAGGGTCACTGTGGCAGATCCTGGCTCTCCACCAGCTTTGGTCATATATCTCTTCTTCTTCCAACTCCTCTCTCATGTTCCTCTCCACTATATCGCCCCATCTCATCTTCGGTCTTCCTCTTCCCCTTCTCTCTGGTAGTGCCATTGTGGTAACTTCTTTTCCTGTGTACTCTTCCAGACTCCTTTGAACATGCCTACACCATGCCAGTCTTTTCTCTTGTACTTTCTTAGATGCCTCCACTACCTTCACTGATCCTCTGATGTAAGCATTCCTCACTTTATCTTCATCACTCCACACATCCATCGGAGCAGTCTCATTTCAGCCATGTTCAGTCTCCTTTTCTGAGTTTTCTTCAAGGGCCACATCTCCACTCCATACAATTGCGCTGGATCCACATGTCTTGTAGTTTTTCCCCTTCGGCTTCACTGATACTCTCCTGTCATATAATATTCCTGTCACCAATTTTCTGTTCATCCACCTGCTGTTATTCAAAGATTCAGCTCTTTGTCTAACTCTGCATTCCACTGAACAGTTGACCCCAGATACTTGAACTTGTCAACTTTTCAAACATGTTTCTCATTGATTATCACATTTCCAACATCAGGTACCAGAGAGAAAATCACAGTGCATATATTTCATTTTAGATCGACTAATCTTCATTCCTCTTCCCTCTAGCACTTCTTTCCATTGGTTCAGTCCAGCCTGCACTTCCCCTAGACCAGTGGCTCCCAACCTTGGGTTATGACCCAAATCAAGGTTGCAGGTGGTCTGCCCCTCCCAGCGGGGGGGTCTCCCAGCACATGGTCTGCGCAGCTCTTGCTGCCGCTACCTCCCATGATCCCAGCCCGGCCCCAGCTCTGCTGGCGCCGCTGGGCATGAGTGAGTTGGTGGCAGGGGCAGGGGTCGCGACCCGGATTTAGGGTGACAGCAAAAGAAGGTTAGGAGCCACTGCTCTAGACTCTCAGTGCAGATGACCACATCATCTGCAAACATCATATTCTAAATATTGCAAATTATACTGACGTTCAATGAATAAATGTATAGTCTCATATATATGTGTGATCTCACCTGTATATACGCACGCATATATAGAAGGATAATCAAGCCCATATCTTTAGTAACCATGTGGATAATCATCCAGGAAATTACACACATATTTTTCAAGTTCTATTTTGAAAACGCATTGCTGTCATTGATAATCTGGTGGAGGAATGATTGAAGTCAGCAGTCTTTTATCCTGTAGTCTCAAAAACCTTGCTCAGTCCCCGGATATGTTCATAAACAACTAATTATTGTCCCTTATGGTCTAGGCAAAAACCAAATGCTGCTAATGGCACAGAATTTCAAGCTACTTACTGATATTTTTCCCCTAGCAATTGCCCAATTATTTGACTTGCACTTGACTCCAGCATGTCATTTGTTCCTTGTTATCAGAGAAGCACATTTAAAAAAGGGGAAAAAAATGTGATTAAGTCTAGAATTAATCATGGGCACATTGATTTTAGAATAAACAGAGGAAAAAATGCAAGCCTGATCAAAACCATCCACTTGTAGTGAAGCCACATTTATTTAACAAATTTCCTTGGAAGCTCATGAAACCCTGTTCTCTTTCCATAGTTAGGCGCACAAGCAGTCACTCAACAGAGAGGTATCCTTAGTAGACATTATCTGTCAGTCCTAAAATGATGTTTAATTTGCAGCAAGACATTCAGATATGCCAGTGCACTGCCTGCAGTAGATGTGAGGGTGTGACAGTAATTCCAGCCTTTTCACTCCAGTAATTTAACAATAGTGCAATTTCAGTCTTAGGAAACAAAAATTATCCTCGAAGGCCTTATGTTGTGTTCATGGGTTTACTCACATTAACAATTCATTTTCAGGACTACAGAAGTAAACAAAGTGAAGTAAACCAGAGTGATGCCCCTTTGCCACTTTTCTTCTTTGCTTGATATTTGAAAAAAAAGTTTCGAGTCGGAGATGAAGTCCAGCACAGAGACTCTGTACCAGCAGCTCTCCCGTCTCAGATCCTTCTGTACATTTCAGTTACGTTACAAACAGGAAAAATGTTAGCACAAACTAGGCCTATTTGAACTTTTTGTTTAAAATGAGATGTTTAGGCCAACTTATTTACTTTTCACTATTAAACGAATAGGTAAAATGTTCATTTCTCTAATGAATACGTTATTTTGCCTTTATATGCGACTTCCTGTAGAACTTACTGTCAACAAAGGCGACTGCATCAAAGCTTTTGTTTTGTGCACTGTGAATGTAAAATGAGTCTTTCGAATTATCCCCTTTACATGCTTATTTTTGACAACTGTCTGCTTATTAAACTCCAAGCATTTGGGGCTGATTTTCACATCCTACATCTACAATAGGGACTGATTTCAACAAAGGCAATTTTCTCCAGTGGGAATGGGCTGGTACCGTAGGCCTGAGATGAAGCCTGGAGGACCCACAAAGTCAGGAAGCCTGTCTCTATTTTGTATCCTCCGAAGAGAATTTATCTTGGGGGGCCGACTTCAAAAACAAACCAGTCTATTCTATCAGTGTGGGAGGAAATTCGGAGAGGAGACCTTCCAAAACATGTTGGGATGTAAACAATATGGGTCATGCAACACTCTCATCCTTCTCCCTCTCGCTTGTTCTGCTGACAGAAGAACTTGAAGGCTGTTTTTTAGCATGTACTCCATAAGGATGACTTTGTAGATATTTTTCCACAAGTACTGTATGATCTTTTCTTGCAGAGAGTGATTTCAGCAGGCCTCATTTCATTATCACTGCCTGACAGCTGAGTAAGATGTGGAAAGTAACAAAGACTGTCCGTTTCCAGTGCGAGATAAGTTCACTACAACACCTCTCCCTGTTTTGAATGCACCTTTACACTCAGACATAGCTATTTACTGTTACAGTAGTATACGGTGAGTGGAGGCCTAGTGAGCTGGAACTTCCTATTTCACCTGATATGCTGTAAAACTGTTTGGCTGCCAGGGCCTCGGCAATGTGTTTCAATAGGCTTAATTATGCAGCTATAGATCTAGTTGGTTTTCCCTTGGATACTCTTCACACTTCAGTTATCATGCAAAAATCAGTGATAAGCAATATTAAACAGAGCATGCTGTTGTGCAGATGTGCACACAGCCCTGATAGCACATCCTAAACTCTCCACACCTCCTGCTTTTGCGGGAAGTTGCATGGCTGTTTCATGAGCAGCAGAACACAAGGAGCATTTTAAATCTTTAGCTGATATTGTGATCAGTCATTTCTCTGTTGTGCCTTCATTTGGAAATTTCAAGGCCTCGATAGAGCTGATGGAATGGTAGATTTTGGTGCTAGCATAATGGAGTGGAGAGGTTATCATGCAGAAACAAGCAACAAGGATATTTTACCAGTGTGCCATGCATGATCGTTAGATTGGTAGCAATTGGTAGCAATCAGTACATAGTGCTGTTATCCTGCATTCATAATGTTTAGAATATTCCTCTATCACCCTTACCCTACACTGTGTCATAACAAAATCTACCTACACAAATCTGAGTAAACCATCTATCAAATTGTCAGAGTACATTATGTGCTACCTGAATGTTCCCTCCCCTTGAAGTGCAGCGTACATGGCCTTGAATCTCTTTTAAAACATGTTGTAGATTATATTGACCCGAAAAACTGCCCCATGTGCCATTAGTGCTTTTCCAGGACTATTGTTACACATCTCTTTGTTTTATTTACTTGTGTCCTTTTGCTCTTTCCAGGTTCAAATGTATTTTTCATCAAACATTTCCATTGCTTTGGCATATCCAAAAATCCTGCAGTAAGAAAAGCCCTTTGGGGCTCCAATGCTGGCTGCCTAAAATCATAGGATTCATTGAAAGCAACTGAACAGGACAGACTTTTTTCTCATGAGTACTCTCTTTCATATTTGGGCTCTTTGGTGGCTTTGAATGTTTCACCTTCATAGGAAATGTTCCAAAAGCTTCAAGTGGTTTGTGCTGTCATTCCTTCATATATTATTCTCTTTCTTATTCACTCCCTGGAACTAAGGCTTTTTGGTGGAAAACATTTGCTTTCCGTTTAGAAATTACTATCCATTTCAGAGGGGAAAAAAAAAATCAAAGGTGCATTTAGATAAGAGATTGAGAATGAGAGATTCTCTCTTCAATAAAACCTAATCAAAAGCAACTACAACAGAAGGCTACTGTTTGCATTTTATGCTAGTCTCTTTTTTTAAAGGAAGGAAGGAATCAGATTTAGGTATCTGAAACATCTCCATAACCCTCACCTATATGATGCCTAAACATGAACAGGAGAGGGTCCACTTTCCAAACTCTTGTCCTCACTGATGAGATGGTGCCAATGATATTCAAAGGATATACAGCCACTGGGTAATGAAGAAAGATTACCAATACCTTTTGTCTAGATGACAAAACCGAATAAAACTAAAAAAGCAAACTGCAGTGAGTTTCGTGTACTACTGACTTCAGACCAGAACCTCAGCTAATGAGAGTTTCCCAATTTCTAGTCTGGATTGAAAAAGCTGAAGACATCTAGGTGCCCCTCCATCAGAAATTGTTCTAACGAACTTTCCGAGTTGATTGCTTAGTAAACGATGTTAGTTCCGCTTCAGTGTGCAAGGGCCCCAGAATCTGTCTTAATCAGAGCAATGAACTTACATGAATATTGAACAGCTTCATAGTCAGGCAGGTTATTTCCAGTCTTATAATTCCACATATCCTGCAGAGCAAGTTCCTACACAAATACAACTGGGGGAGGTATATTCTTAAAATTGCATTTTGGACGTTTGTATGTTGTAACCATCCCTTTCTATTGAATAACTGGTAGTGTTCTAGGTGACACATTATGAGCCAAGAGTGCAACATGAATGATCAACTGCTCCTACCAAAGCCAAAGCAAAAGTCTTAGAAAACAGGTAGACCTTGGGGTTTGCTCTAAAGGTTAGTACATTTAGGATCTGGTATATCATGGAGGAGGGAATGAGTTCCAGATTGAAGATCCCGCTTTTGGTAGTTACAATGGAAAGAGCTGTTGGGTGAAGTTACACATTACACTTATACCATACTAAGTGCATTTAACACATTGATGTCAACACATTAAAGCATTTTAACTCATGCTAAGTGCCCTCTGAGCATCACAAAGTGATGCCATTTCAGGTGAGGTTTAACTCTGGCCCGTGTTACCCAGCTTGTGTTAAATAACTTCAGTCTGCTTCATGGAGATAAAATGAGCAACCTGCAAGCCTCCAACATCCCAAGATGCACTGCTCCCAGCCCCCTTCCCCCCACCCAGAGTAGGGATAGAGTCCAGGTGTCCAGGCTTTTACCCACACCCCTTATTGCCAGCCGTCCAAAGGCAAGTCAGACTTATATTAACCCTTAAACTGTGGCAACTCAGACCACATTCTCACTTTCACACTGCTTACCGTTGCACAGATTGAAGTCGGTCTGTGTATAACATGTACATTCACCCTGCAAGTGTTTGGGTCCTACGATGTACTCCAATTGGAAAGAAACGAATGGAATCACTTCAGAATGACTCTTGCCCATGCCAGAGGTCAGAGATATGCAACCTTATCTCAAGGACAAAGCTACTGAAGGCAGCTGATAGGTGGCATTTGGAAAGACTCAAAAGAAACACTTATAATGTCACACAACCCAGTTGTATTTTAGAAGCTGACATTTCTGGATAATCTGGCCAGAATTAATTTTATTTGTCACCTACACAGAGCCCAAAATGATTAGAATAAATGCGAAGATTAAAGATAGCAGTGAAAACGCAATCCAAGTACAAGGGGAGGAACAGCAATCCCATGAATGACACTCTGAACCTGAACTGAATGTGCCATGATAGACCTGCTTGTGACCTCACTGAGTTTGCTTTTCCTCCTCAGGTCACATGTTAATTAAAATTTGCTTACGAGTTTCTATTTGTCCTCCTTGGGAATCAAACCTTTTCTGTTTCAGATAAGTGTAAGAATAGTCTTGCTGTCCTGAAGTAATTACTTACTTAATTTACAATGAACTTTGTATAAATAACTTGTAGAGTTCTTGGGGGCTTAGCCATTCTGTTACCCAGAATACCCTTCTGTTGAGCCACTGCTCACAGTATCTCAAGGCCATCTGAGTTTTCTTCTCCCACAGAGATACAACTGTATAAATTATTCAGATCACCATTAGGGTGTTTAATATATTACTTTGGCACCACATGGCTTCATGATAATTGAGCATAGAATTACAAATACATTAAGTAATCAGCTTTGAGGATGCCTAAAAACCGTCTGGGGCATGGTTTGCCAAATGTAGGGGACCAATAGGATTATAGATTGATAATCAATATGAAAGTAGAGTTATGGGATGCTTTTTAATCTCTTCCTGCAGCTTCCTAGGGAGCACAGAAAGATTTCAAAGAATTTCAAAGTTTTTTTCTCTAACTGTACTCAGGTCATGTTTGAGTGTTATCAGGCACTAAGATGTTTGTCCTAAACTATTGAAACTCAGCAGAAAACACTCTCTTCTAAACACATATTGTATCTCTTAAATTGAAATACCTGTTTTCTGAACTCGAGATGTTCCCTTTCCTCTAATGCAGTCCTCCATGAATTATTTAACTTCTGCTTATCTCAGCAACTTTGTGGGGGGTTGTTTTTGTTGTGTTTTGTTTTGTTTCATTTCAAACTCGCTGTTTGTGTCTCGGCTCTTGGATACACCAACTCTCCAGGAAAGGGAAGTTGCTGGGCAGCACAGGAACTGGGCCATTTATCTTTAATGCAAAAGTTGCACTAGCAAAGCAACAATTGCAGCCTTTATTTTCCCTTCCTTACATTTTTGTCAGGGAAGAAATTAAAAAAAAGGAGAAGGAAAGTCTTAAGACTCTTTTGACATTATTCTTGCCCTCCTGGTCACAACCCTCCTCACTACAGCGTCAGCACAGGTAAAGAAAACAGGCAGTCTCGATTCTCTGTTAAGTTCCCTTTGGTACTAATCCACCAGCATAAAGCAGGTAGACCATTCTGCGGGTAGACTAGTGATTGCATTTTGCCCTCATTTTTTATACAAATGCTAAATGCCGAGACTCAGACCCACTTTTCTGATATGAATAGTTTTGCACATACTTTTTAAAGGAAGGTGATTTTTTGAATAAAAAATGGTGTCAAGTCATGCCTCAAGGTACACTTTGCCTAGCAAAAAAACCATCTTGCTCACTTTTGATTGCATCTTGGCTCCAGTTTGAATCAATGAGCAAATCACCACTGACTTTATTGCCGTCTGAATTTCATCCATTACACTTATTGTCCCATTAAACCACATCTTTCCCAGCATAAGTGCTTACAAAGTCAGGGATGCATTTGGCCCATTGTCTTTAATGGGACTACTCATGTGAATAGGGCATTTAGCTTGAGATTTTCAAACCAGTGCAGAGGATGTAGCCACACAATCTCTTACTGATATATATACAATTTTAAAGCAAGTTGGAAACCTACCAGTGCCTCAGTCACTGTAATAAAATGCAGAGCTCACAGTGGCAAGAAGCTTCCCCTCCTAGCCTTGCTCTGCCCTGCCACACAAAGTCCCACCTGCTGGGCCATGGAGGCCCTGGGGGAGGGCAACAGGGTGAGGAGCCGAAGCCTGCAGCAGGCAGCTTACACTTGCCTGCACTCCTGCCCCGCACACACAAGTCCCCCGTGCCCTCTCTACAAGTGCGCACATTGGTGGAGAACTAGCTCTATCCCTTCACCCCCCCCGGATGAGCCACCCATGGCCCATCCCCCTCCCCACTGG
>NW_017729029.1:52347148-52348931 GCF_001723915.1 Gavialis gangeticus
CCACCCATGGCCCATCCCCCTCCCCACTGGGGCCCTGTGGCTGTGCACTCCAGCCCTGGGCCCCAAGCCCCAGGCACTGCCTGGCTGGGCAGCAGCCCCAGCCCTGCCCAACTCCCTCCCTCCCTATGGGAGCCTCAATCCTCCCACCGCCACCACTCCTCTGACTTACCTGCGGGAGCTGCTGTCCAGGCTGCCTGGTGGCCATGAGCATGTATATGCACATACCACCCCTGCCTGACTGCTCTCCTTCCCCTCCCCCTCCCCCCTGCAGAGAGCTCTTTGCAAAAGTGCAAAATCCTCATGGTTCTCTGTTAAAATGAGAAATCCACATTTTTCTTGGGTAAAAGGGGAAATTCACGTTTTTTTTTGTTTTTTCCATGGCAAACAGAAAACCCAGTTCCCTGCTTCTTACCCATATATGCTGCTGAGTACTTTGAAATGAACATATTGCAGAGCATGCTGATGGAATTTGAAGGCATGCGTTGTACCAGCCTTTGAAACCAGGTGATCTCACTCTTGCGGTGTCTAACACATAGTATCTACAGCAGAGGAATCGCTAGCAAACTTCCCAGTGAAGGATGTTCAACTATCTGGATTACCCTCCCATATGGTATGGGCAGCGGCAGATTGTGATACCCTTGTTCATACCTTAAACCCATAAGTAATCACCTTGAAGTCAATACGAATTCTTGAAAAGTACTCCTGATCAGTAGGTCTGATTCACAGTGGCCCTGTAGGGTGTGTATCAGGTACACCCATTTTGCTGTGCTAACCAGATCAAAGTGTACACATATATTTACATGTGGCTCAAGGCAATACAGGTCAGGCCCACCATAGTCAGGGCATCATAGTTTGGCCTATGTGATTCTATGAAAATACCAGGAGTAATGAGCTCTGTTATCATGAAATAATCAATGGCATTTGCGTTTCTTATGAATGAATAAAAAAATTGGAGTTATTACACTGCTTAATAACATGCCTATTTTTTTTTTTTTAGATAACATTCATTAGCCACCACAGAAATGAGATCTCATGGTTCCAGAATCTGAAATGTGTGCATTCCAGTTACATCAACATGCTTTGAAATATCTTTAATTGAAAGGAACTGACGGAATATAATGTAGCATTAATCTTGCTGCAGGTGACACAAGGCACATAGCAGAATGTTTTAACAAATGTTTTATTTAAAGACAGGCTTGAAGAGTCTGTGGGAGTAATTGCCAGTTTGTCAGCTGAATCACTTTAGCCTTTGGAAGAGCTCTTTGTCATTATATTAGATGATTCCCGATGTCAGTACAGGGCAATTTACTGGATAAATGTACCCCAGTGTCAATGTATTCCATTAATAAATATTAAAATATTAGTTTGAGGATGGCTTTCCAAAAAACTTACTGTTCACGTATTAACACGCATGTTGTTAAATAACATATGCATCCGGACCATATGTTTTTGTGATAAAAAGAAAATGCAAGTACCAAGCTCCTATTTTTACCCCCAAGAAGACGCCTCTAATCTATTTACATTTGAGTAACTATATGATACGCACAGGAAATATTTCACATTGTGAATTGTATTCTGCTGTCCATTCCACATGGAAATCCTATTAACTACAGAGAGACGGCATGAAGTGTAAGTGTAAGCAGTATTTGGCCCTTTGTGTTCACTGGCTAGATGCAAAGATTCAAAAAGCCTGAGGTGGGTTTGCAGTAACTTCTGTGGCTTTTTCCAAAGGCCCTAGATTAGTTTGGGAGCAAACAGAACTCACATTCATCCGGGGGGGGGG
>NW_017729029.1:52348961-52353961 GCF_001723915.1 Gavialis gangeticus
GGGGGGGGGGGGGGGGGGGGGCACAGAGGCAGCCTGCGCTGGATGCGGCCAGCTGGCTGGAGATGCTCGCAGCAGGCCGTCGGAGAACTCAGACCCCAGCCAAGCAGCCGGCTGGCCCTGACTGGCTAGTGCAGCCCCATCCCCACCCCCTGCCAGGTCTCAGCTGTCAGTGATGGCTGGGGGGGGCGATACAGAGCCCCCCCTGTTGCATGCCCCCCCCAGCTATGCTAACTCTGGTCTTGGGGGGTGGGCTAGGGGAGGTCTGTGTGGTGGGGGGCTCCATTACCAACTCCCTCCCTCCACAGCCCAGCCTCCTGATGGCTGCAGCCAGGAGCTGCAGCTTGGGGCAGTGAGGCTTTTCACCACATCGCGAACTGGGGGTGGGAGGGATGGGGGAATTGAGTCCCTCTGTTGTGCGGACCCCCTGACTTGCTGGTTTGGGCCTGGAGGGGGGCTGGGCTGTGTCCACATGGTGGGGGGATGCATTCTGCCACCCCCTGCCCCCAGTTCCCAGTGTGGTGAAAAGCTGGGCAGATCAGAGCCACAGTTGTCAGAGGCTGGGGCAGCGGGGAGTGGGGCAACGGAGCCCCCTACTGAGCAGATCCAGCCTGCCTCCCCTTCCCCCACCAAGACCTGAGCCAGCAAGCTGGGAGGAGGGTCCACATGGCAGAGGGGCTCCACTTGCCATCCCTCCCCCTCCCCCCGCCTTGCCTGTTCATGCAGGCAGAAGACAGAGGCTTTTCTGGCACCTGTCTGTGCCAACCCAGGGGTGAGGCTGGCCCAGCACTGACTCAGAGCAGAAAAGCAGAGCCAAAGCTAGCACGTTGCCCTGCAAGAGGGGCCTGGGATGCTGGAGGGCAGAGGACTAAAGTGATTTAGCTGGCTTGACTGATTTAACTTAAATCAGTTAAGTCTGATACTGTATCCATTCAAGTCCATCTTAGAATGAGTTGTGCCGTTCGAGGCCGGGCTATGGATGCTGAACTTCCTTCTGTTACAGATTTAGACCAGATTTCAATCACTTATACTGGTTTATGTGCAATGTCTGCACCTAGCCATTATACTACACTGTGCAATATTTTAAACAATTGAAATGAGACCAATGCATTGCCAAGAAAGTTACGTAAAGAACCTTCATTGCTTTAATCAATCCAGAGCTCTTTTAACTTGGTAAAACACTTCCTTTCCTGTTCAACAATATGCTCAGCTTGTTTTCAAAAGACTGAAACAAATTCATCTTCAAAACATGTCAAAGTGCAACCAATTTTTTAACATAAGACTGCAATAATCGGAAGATTACTCGTAAAGTTCTTAGAGTTCACAGAATAAATAGAATTAACCAGATTTACTGAAATGCTATCAACTTTAGTAGCAATTTACTGTGCAACATATTTTAAACTGTACTAATCTTTATTATTTGCCTAACCATATGCAAAAAAGGTGCATGAGAGCCACTGCCACAGATCTGTGTAGGAGATACAGTACCTCCTCTTATTCTGTAGGAGGAGAGCAGTGGAGAAATGAGCAAGACATGAATCATCTCACTAGTGGAACCTATATCTGACTATCTGTTCATAGTAAGGAAAGTCACCTGTCAAGTAGCCCAGTAGCATGGGACACTAATAATGTCACCTAAAGTTTGTTTGAAGAGCCCTCATGTTTTAATTTTGCTACAAGAACCTTTTTCAAAATATATTGCAGATAGGTTTGAATGTAAACTTCATTAGAACAGCTGGGAACCTTAAAACATCTGGATGAAGCTCCGAGAAGCTGTATTACAAATATTGATTGGGGAGGAGCTTGCTTTTTTTTAAGATCTCTTTTTTCCCACTATAGAAGACTTGTCTTTGCCTTTGTTAATGCAGCCTTACAGATGCATAAATAACTTATTGCAGCTGACCCTAATTTTCATAATGGGCTGAACTGAAATCTGAGATCTAAAGACCCCTGAATTGTGAGAAAGTTCACAGGCTTATCCTAACATTACAACTCAAGTCCATCTCTACCAAGCGTTTTCTAATACCTTTTCCCCAAGCTTTTAAAAATGTGTTACAAATGTCAGCTATTATGTTCCACAATTATAAAGTGAGGTAGAGAAGTATTCCCTTGATTTTACATGAGAGGTAACATTTTCAAAACTGCTGAAATGGAGCCCGAGACCATAGCTAAAAGTGTTCAAGTCATGTAGGCAATAAAGTCCCATTCCCTAAATTAAGTAGGTTCTTTGGAAAACAAGATTTAGACTCATTTAAAAACAAGACATTGTCTCTCACATACTTTTGAGAAATTTTCCTAAGGACATATAGACAATGAGTTGATGTACATCCTGAGGACCACAGAAAGTCTTGGCCAAAGCTGGGAATTGAAGCTGGACCTCATGAATCCCAGTTCTGTGCTGTCACCATAAGAAACAGGTTTCTACTGATTTCTACTGACCTAGGTCTTTACCTGGCAAGTCATGTTTCTGCAGCACCCTCCTCCCCTCAACCAAGAAGACAAATGTTGAAATGTCTCATTGTGTTTGTTAAATTAAAACACTGGCTTTACAAATCCAATTTGTTAAATTCAATTTGCGTCAGGAGTTTTACTACCAATGCCTTCCATCAACAATTATTTCTGAAAATACCCACACACCCACTTTCTCTTCAGCTTGTAAAGAAGTAATGGAAACAAGCTTTTTTGGCTGTTCCTTGAATTTTTGTTTGTCAGTTCTGTTTTAGAGATGTGCTGACAACAGCAAAAATCATTACATTTCCATCTAGTGTTGGTACCAGTTGTGAATGTCAAATGAATATTGATTTTCCTTTTTCAACTGGGAAAGTTTCAACAGATGTGGATTTAGTAATTTATGGTAGAGAGTAGTTAAACTAGGAATTGAGAGGAAGGGAGCTAGATGTGTGTTACTATTACTTGTGCAGCAGGAAATATGAACTCAAATGAGACGTGTGGGTAAGTTGTCCTCAAAGCTTTTATTTTACTTCTGAAGACCTGGGTTCAGTTCATTCAGGTGGCAAGCTGAATGAGATCAGCAGGCTACATTTGTTCCTTTGAATAACTTTTTCCACATCTTCCACATCCTATAATGTGGCATACTGGAACAATAGATAGGTTGCAGATCACATTAATGAATTTGCTTTGACAGAATCTATCTTAGAACATTAATTATTAAAATATATAGCACAAAATGAAGGAGGAGCATAAAAATGAGTTGAAACAGACTTAGTAGTGGATGTTTACAGATTTTACCACTTAAGCTTGTATATAGCCTGTGCATTGTTTTCCTTCTTTCCTCTCTCAACCAGGATGTGATTAAGGTAGGTTTATGCTAAAGTCTCCAGTCTTTGAGTCAGCAGACAATATTGTATTGAAATTTATCACACAAACCACCCCCAAAACTTCAGTTACTTTCCAAGATAAATTTAATTTTTTTAATGAAATTTCCATTTTCAGCCAACTCTTCTAGCTTGCATTCATAATACGCATACAAGGGGATAAGCATAGAAAAGGAATAGGTAATGCATTTGAAACAGTTTTAAAAAATGTTGCGTGATCCATAATTAACACATTGGCCCCACTGCCACAAATTATTGAGGCACATTCTCAAAGCCAGTTTTCTCAGGGTGAACATTTACAAAAAGTTTTCCCCACGGTCTGGTCCTGCTGACTTTGCCATTCCAAACCCTCCCTCCTCCACTTCAGGCCATCTTCCTTTTTCATTGTGACGGGGGTAACTCCCGGGGCCCGGTCACAGTACTGGCCTGCCTGCCTGCCTGTCTAGGACAGTCTGCTCAGTCTTGTCTGCCATGCCTTTGATGTAACGAAAAATGGCATTACAATAAGTGGGAGGCTGCCCATTTAAGTCCCTGATGTCTAGGGGCGTACACACAACTCTGACCTCCCCTTATCATGTCCCATGCCTTGCAGATAGCGTCCTTGAGTTGCTCTATGCCCCGGCTCAAGGCTGGGCCAAACTCAGCTCCTTGTTTGACCTCATACATTCATCTTTTCTCTCTGCCTCAACAGGCCCCATACACACCACCCGCTCTCATGGAGCCTCTCGTACTCTGCCCACTCTCACTGGGCCTCTTACATGCTGCCCCACACTGGGTCACACTCTACCTGCCCTGCTCCCTTGAGCTGCTCCCGTAGGCCATCAGGCTTTCCTTGGCTGTCTGGCGCGCAACCTCTCGGGCCCTCTTGTGACCCTCATCTGAACAGTGGCTAGCCAATTCACTTTGCCCAGGGCAGAGCTCTGACATGAGCCCTTCTCTGGGTAACTCCTCACTCTCACTCACTGACTAATTATGGCCAATTACTTGCCCACTCAACCTTGAGCCCACTTACAGCCTCAGGCATCCGAAGACTTACCTGGGCCTGTCTGCCCCCTTCCTGGGGCCTCAACACATGCCTGGGAGATCCACGCACTCACCCTGTGAGCACTCTGCCATTCTCTAGGCTTCTAGCCCCATGAAATCCACCCCTTCACTGGGGTAACTACTCTGCCCCCTTGTTGGGGCCCATACTCTGCCCCTATACTGTGTCCTCAGGGTCTTACACCTCCACGGGCTCAGGTTCCTCTTCCTAAGTGTGCCTGACCCCAACCCCAGCTGGGTAGTGGGGGCCAAAGTTATCGGGCACCCCTACACACCTTTTACCAGGGAGGTAACTGGCCTGGCATTTCTGGGGGACCATCCCACCATGGACAGCCCCACCAGACCACCTTTCCCCGGCAGGGTACAGTTTTCAGTCTTACCCAGGACCAAGCAGGCCTACCTGCCCTGGTCTTGTCCCTATTGTGCTATATATTGTTCCTGGGCTGCTCTTCCTCCTAGGCCTTCTATGGCAGCCTCCTTCTGCTGGCTGCCACCTTCATAGAAGCATGCATGCTGACTAACCCTTACCCTCTTTCGGCTGTGATATCTTCCTCCTTGAGAGGACCTTTGGCCTGTTTGAGGTCCTGGCCTCATTTCCAGGCCAGTCAGATGACTCCTCACAGCCCT
>NW_017729029.1:52358961-52360261 GCF_001723915.1 Gavialis gangeticus
GGTCTTGTCCCTATTGTGCTATATATTGTTCCTGGGCTGCTCTTCCTCCTAGGCCTTCTATGGCAGCCTCCTTCTGCTGGCTGCCACCTTCATAGAAGCATGCATGCTGACTAACCCTTACCCTCTTTCGGCTGTGATATCTTCCTCCTTGAGAGGACCTTTGGCCTGTTTGAGGTCCTGGCCTCATTTCCAGGCCAGTCAGATGACTCCTCACAGCCCTGGCCTACCCCTCTCATTGTGGGCACAATTGGCTTTTGGCCTTTTGGCCCTGGCCCCCTTACATTGACCAGTCATGGGATCAGAGACTTAGTCTAGCAGCTGCCCTCTGTGGACAACAGGGGTCCTCTTCTGGGACCTACCATATATCCATCTCCCCTTGAGCTTGCTTAGAGACCTGAAGATTTTAATGGAGCAGCTGTTCTCTCAACTAGGCTCACCTGAGCCCTAAGCCTTGCTCCTAACGAGAGGCTTGCGTAGCCCTTTAGTCAGCCTACAAGCTGTTAGCCCCCCTTGCTAGACTGGGCCTTGTTCTCACTAGGCTCAGCCTTCTCCCTGGGGCTCGAGACCCCACCAGGCCCGTAGGAACCTCCTGCCATTCCCATAATTCCTCCCTTACCTCCAAAGTGTTGTGAGCAGCAGCTCAGGTGGGTGTTGCCTTCCTGGGTGCTAGCAGAAGACTGCTGCTCCTGGCCAGAGAGCCTGAGTCTAAAATGACCACCTCATCAGGGCTGGCCCACACTTGCCGGCTGCCTGCTCTCAGCCCTTAAAGTGGTGGGCATTGAAGGTGTTCCATCACATTCATCCTGCACAGTTAGCAGGCACTGGATTTGAAGCCCTTCAAGGCCATACTTTTTTGGGTCAACAAAGAAGAGGTCTCCCTTTCTTTGGAAAAGCACTGCTGCATAATCAAACAAACCACAGATAACTAAGAGTGAGTTTATGTGGTTCATTTGTCTTAAGGGATGTCTAGTTAATCAAGACTCTTGGGCTCTGTTTTTGCCTCTACTGCTGGCTCAATATATCATTCTGAGCAAGCGTCTGAACATTACTATGTAGGAGAGGGTATCTCTCTCAACAGGTGTTGTGAGGCTTCATTAATTAACAAAATGTAAAACATTTGGCACTTCCAGGATATGACACTTTTTCTCTAAGCAACCTGAAGTATTACCGTCATAATGAAGAAGAATCAAATTAATTATCATTTTTATTTGCAGCTAAAGGACAAACCAACTTTGTCTAGAACTCAAAGGAAGTTTATCATCCACCGAGCGAAGCGAATAAACAGGTAAGAGATAGGGGC
>NW_017729029.1:52360272-52389496 GCF_001723915.1 Gavialis gangeticus
AGGTCCCTTCCAACCCTAGAAACTATGAAACTATATTTTTAGCTTAATAACATTATTTCTTTACTTATTAGGAAGGAGATGTATTAGGTTTAATTTCTTGAGTGGTATAGGCGACGTATGCTGTTGAGTCTGTTGAAAAGGCGTTTGATCTCGTTAAGATGTTGTACTGAACATCTTGAAAAAAATAACTGTACAGAGGAGCACAACTGGACAGAGGTTATTTTTCTTTCCAGTCATAGATAATGGCAGCAAAATAGTGACGGGTAAAATATGATCATGTCATGAAACCATTCCTCGAATATGACTGTTTCTCTTCCCAAGGTCTATAGTTACTCCTTACATTAGCACCCCCCCCTCCCTCCGATAAGGCTTTTAACTCAGCATCTGAGGTGGAAATAACAAGTGTAAAATGGCATTGGTGAAGAGTGTCTAGAGGGGCCAAGGACTTCAAACTTATCTAGGTGCCACAGGGGAAGAGTAACGGGGAAAAGAGAAAGGTTCCAGGTTTTGGATTCTGGGAAAGCTAAGCATAATATGAAAAAAAAATCTAGCCTGGAAACACAGTATACCAGCCTGAAAAGGCTGTAATTTTACTCATTTAAACAGGATGATTATTGTGACTGTTGATTGTACAGCACCATCAACATGCTTGGATTCAAACTTTGAAATCTGCAGGTCTACTGTTACTAAATCCATGCCCATGTAAACAAGTTTCTGGATATTCAGAGGAGCCAAACATCTTCACTTTTCATGCACAAGGACAAGCAGTTGGGGTTATAGCTGCTCTTCAACTAGGGGGAAAATAACTAAATTAAAATTGAATCACCACAATTATTTCCCCTTTTTAAAAAATGTTTGACTTAACCTCTGCTTATCATCTGCAGAATGGCAATAATACCATCTATAGACAACAGTAGGTATCCTGTGAGGCAATACTAACCAGCACCATAGCCTCAAGAATACTGACTGGAAGGCCTTATAAAGAGGACAGCATTATTATTAGCAAGCAGGAAACAGGAAAATGCTTCATTGTCCAAAATGATCCATAAGGCCTAATCTATGCTATTGACACGGCCAAGCGTTGAAATGATTTGGAACTTGCATTCTGCGTGTCACATAAGGCATTTATTTCCAGCGTAGATTAGTATACATATGTCCCTCTATACCAATATTATTACCGTTTAATAGTATTGCATATTCCAACTGCCATAATGGCCATAACAGAAGTCACGGCCCTGTCAGATTCCAATGGATCTAAGAATTCTGCTAAATACCTGTGATCAGCCATCTCAGACAGGACACGAGAAGAAAAAGTAGCAGTTTAATGGTTACTGTCCATAGTGCACATGTAAAACATGATCATGATGCCATGCCTTTGCTGCAAAGTTTCTGTACCACTTTAATTTGTTGTTCTTTAAAAAATGATCCAGCTCAAACTTCTTTTCTTTGTTTATTGTTTTTTAACTACAGCTTGGGGCTATACAAAATCTTCAGACAGAATCTCTTTTTAATTTGTGCGAGTTTTGCTCAGCTAAATAACCTCCAAAGCACTATTCAAGGTTTGCTTTATTTTCCTTTAGTGGGTACTGCAAATAAATGGTAGCAAACAAAATGAAAAAAGCCCATTCTCCTGATTTATATTACGTGACTGGTCTGATGAACTATGGTCTAGGTTCTGCCCTGAATATACACATAGATAGAAGTTGCAATTAAATTCCTTTAAAATGCTGCTGCAGCAACTAATCAATGTTGTTTAATGTAAGGATTAGAGGGATAGTGTAATCTTAATATTTGCAATGGCAACATTTTAAAGCTTTTAATGGCCTCCACACTACAATAGCTCCCCCTGACTTTAGTAGGAGCCAAAAATGGCAGTGACTTCCATGAAGGTCAGAGACAGAACCTGAACTGAATAGAGCATCCTTAGAATCAATACGGACATATTCCTATATCTGGTCCCAGTCCTGCAGACACTCTCCTTCTTCACTCACACAAGTAAGCCTGTTGAATACAATGAGCCTATTTCCAAGGGAAAATGTTTGTAGACCTGGAAGGTCACCAAATCCTTGCAGCTAGCACTAGCAACTGCCGCCTCAGTACAGCAATGAAATAAGGGAGAAAATCCTTGTATCATGTCTTCAGCATTCCCTGCACAGCCATGACCAACAAGAACCCAGGTATATTCAACAGTAATTTCCCATCTGAGATTTACCTGATACCTTGAAGGCGAAAACTCTTTCACAAATGAACTAGCCTCTGGCACAGAGGAGTGCTGGAGTAAATGGGTTCCCTTGTAATAATTTATTCAGAAAAAAATTAATTATCTTTCCAGTGACAAACAAAATGACCTTTATTACCCATCCAGAGCAGCCAACTGTTCATACTTTAGAAGGATCATGTTGTTGTCACAAAGTTATAATGGAAGGTCAAATCTGAGATCTTACTAGAAGCAAAATGTTTCTGTCCGATGCTTTTGGCTTTAAGAAGGGTGTAGGTCCAAGTATTTGGGGGGTCCTAATTAAAAACCACACTCAGAATCCTAAGATCAACTAAAATACCTTCCCTGAGCTCCCTTAACAGAGAGCATTTCTTTCAGAAGCACTAAGTCCACATATAAAACAAGACAAACTTTGTTAAGGGAAAAGGAAACACAGAACTAATTTGGAAAAGCAGTGTATGTATACACGTAGTGGAAAAAACACCCAACTACACAATATGTTTTGCAGTAGGCCTTCACCTCAGTTCTCTGCCTGAGGGTGCTAACCTTCAGTGAACAAGTTCATGGTTTGTGTCAGTGGTGGGCAGTCTCAGAGGCCACGTGTGTACATGGGCCTGGCTACCTGCAGCCTTAGGTGATGCTGTCTGTTCCAGTCCTGAGGTCCCATCAACGTAGCTCAGTTACATTTTATATTTGTTAGCACCAGATAGGATAGAGTGATAGAGTCCTGATCAGAGTTTCACAGCTGCCTACTCCGGCTCTCTGTCTTGCCATGTCACCTCTGTGCCATCTCCCACTGCGATGATGCCCAGTCAGAAGGCCTTAATACTGAATCTATCCATAGCGATTTCAGCTCTCACATATCTCTGTGACTGAGCTCTGCAGCTTCCATGAAGATTTACTACCCTTGCTACCTCACTTTAGAGCTGTCCAAGCATCACTGTTCAGTGACATTCAAAACCAAGGCTATGGCTCTGGTTACTACTCAATAAAGACTTGTTCAGTGCAGTCCAATGACCCCTTTGTCCTTCGTTTAGGAGATCAACATTTTGTTACTTAGAAAGACCAAACATAAATGAATTTTAAGCATAATTTTTACATTGGGAGGGTGGGTAGCAAACATGTAAATAGGCTCTAGCTCATTCTTTCTCTTCTTCCTCTCAGATCTTCAAGCTGCAAGGCTGACTTAAACATAGAAAAAGCTACCTTGCAAGGACATATGGATTGGATTCTATTCCTAAAATTGTAGGAAGAACTGTGAATCAGTGGGCACATCTACACATGAATTCAAGTGAGCTTAAATTTAATGTACATTAAACTAATGCTGATTAAGCAGGTTTTGCAGGTGTCTACACGTGATAGAACCTGGGTCTAACTTTAGTCCCAGGTTGCTTTAGCCCTGTCATGTACCCTGTGTGTACCATGTGTGGCTATGGTGAGGGAGCTCCAACCTCTGGACACAGGGCTGCCACCATTTGGCAGCCATGCTGAAGCCAGACCCAGCTTCCAGCATTTGGCAGACATCTTGGAAACACACCCCCACCCTCTGATCCCTGGCCAGCCCCTTCCCTGCCCAGGAGCCATGTGCCCCTCCTTGCCCATGCTGCCTCCCTGCACCAGGGCTGCCCCTGCCAGCAATGGCCAGTACCCTGCTGCTCCAGACTGGCCCCTGCCAGCGACAGCCAGTGCCCCACGCTGCTGCTGGCCATGGTGCTGGTCCTACTGCCCCAGCAGGCACCGCCCCCCCCATCCAGGCCCAGAAGAGCCGTGCACCTGCCAGTGTGGGCAAGGGCACCGGCTGCAGGAGGCCCTGGATGACTCCCTCCTCCTACACTCTCTGCTCCAGCCCATCTGCCCTGCTGCCCACACACCCTCAACCCCAGGCCCACCTCTAGCACCACTTTTAGGACACGTACATGGTCAAAACAAAAAAATGTATTACTCTCACAACACCCTCTCCCATCCCTCCCCACTCAACAAACAGTGCCCCTCCACCACCCTCCACACCCACCAACAATAAAAAACTCACTTACAAGTGGTAAACTATATAGACAGTAGTCTAGCCCTGGGACAGAAGAGGCACCCAGCCAAGAGCCCTGGGGCTGGGCTCTGGTTGACCCCTTAGTGGATGGGCAGACCCAGGAGTAAATTCTCTGCTTTAATGCAGAGTAATGCATCTACACATGGTTTAATCTGCATTAACTAAACCCACTTAAATTTGATATTTGGTTTGGGCAGGTATCAAATTTAGGCTCACATAGCCTAAGATTGCCAATTTTAAGCTGCTTTAAAGGTGCACACGTGTAGATATGCACCCCAATGCGACTTAAATTGGGCTAATCCACATTAAATGAGCAGGTATAGAGAAGCCCACTGGCATCCTCAGCAATTCTGAATGTTCGAAATTCCTAAGTCAATTGTAAGACAATCTTATGATTCAATACCACCTTTAATGCCAAGGGAAGTGCAACTCTTTTCAAAATATCCACTAGAAATTTCTGGAAAATTGAATTTCCATCTTACAGGAAATCTTGATTTTTTATATATGTTCTAGTCCCAACAGGGATGAAAAGTCAAGATAACAAAAATTTCTATGAAACAAAAAGTTCAAAACAAGTCAAAATGAAAAATTTCTACTGTTTCAGGGGAAATGTTTCATTTTGATATGTTCTGAGCCTCACATTCCAAAGGGTTAGAATGAAACAATGTACTTCTGGTCCACTTCCAGGTTTGCTGCCAAGCATGCTGGAGAGCCCCCTGCACTGCTGTGGGATGCTCCACCCACCTCAGCACCACAACAATCACGAGCCACACTGCTACCTCAAGGTATATAGAATACACTTCTAGGGGTGTGCGAAATGAGCTGTATTTGATTTGGATTTGGATTCAGCCCAAATAGGGGACAGTGATTCGATCTGTTGATTCAGATCACTGTCCCCAATTCGATTCGGCTGAATCCAAATCTGAAGATTTGAAGCTGATTTGGAGAATCAGCAATTTGGACATAGCTTTAAATGTTTTTTCTACATACCTCAAGGTACCAGGTGTGGCTCGTGAATGCTGTGATGCTGGAGCAGATGGAGGGTCCCACAGGAGTGCAAGGGGGGCCCCCACATGCTCAGTGGCAAACTTGGAAGTGGACCAGAAGTACTTCCAAGTACTTCCAGTCCACTTCTGGGTCTGCTGGGGAGAGCAGAGGGCCTGCCGCCTGTGCCCCCCCAGCTCGGTGATCGGCTGCAGGGGGACTCCGGGTGACCCCCCAGACCAGGTACCAGTCACTGAGCCAGGGGAGTGGGGGGGGGGAGGCCCTCCTGTGCACTCCCTGGTGGACCCTGAAGTGGACCAGAAGTGCTTCTGGTCCACTTCCAGGCCTGTTGCCAAGCGCGCTGGGGAGCCGCCCGTGCTCCCGTGAGACGTTCCATCTCCCCAGTGCTGCAGCATTGACGAGCCACCTGGTACCTTGAAGTACGTAGAAAAAAACTTTTAAAGCTGTTTCTATGTCTGAATCTTTCCAAATCAATTCAGAGGGTTCCAGTTCGATTCAGAGAGATTAAAGGGTGTCTTGATTCAATTCAGATTCAGAGATTCAGCCACCGAATCGGGCCAAATCTCCTCTGAATTGAATCAGGGACCTAAGCTTCACACGGACCTAAGGAGCACATCTTAATAAAATAAACTATTTGATTGAAAAGTGAGAAGTATTCATTTCCAAAGAGCCAGCAACCCAAAAGAGCAGCTTTAAACAGCCAGAGGCAAAGCCCGCAGCTGGGGCAGCGATGACAGAAATAGAGGTGGCATAATCACGTCCCTGAACTGCTTCCATGGTAGCATCTCCCACCACTATAAAGTCATTAGAAGCTCTGGCCCAACTCCAATCTAAACTTGCTCTAGGATTCCCCTCCCATCATCTCAGACATTCTTTAATTCAGCCTTTCATTAAGTACTGCTTAATGAAATCCAGTGAAGAGGATATTAATGAGACAACTGATGGGTATGGGAAACAGAATTGAGGCAGAGCTTTATGGTACTGTCTGTACTCAGTTCCTCACATTATCCATAGGTTTAGGTTGCCTAAGTTATGGGTATGGTGATTTCAGTTTATTTGGTAGAGGCTGACCTTGCCTCATTTCTTTAGCTCTTCATGTTCAAATACGGTAATCAAGAGAAAGTAAGTGCAAATAATTAAAAACATAACAATGTGAAAGAAGGACAAGTAGAGGTTCTAGCAAGCATTTTAGGCAACACAACTCAGAGGGCTAGCTGCCGTTTTTTGTGGTACAAGTATCACTGACTTGGTGGAAGGGTTTAAAATTTCATGCACCCTTGTGTTTGTGCTTGGGTGTGGGCATGCACACATGCATATGCACATGCTAAAGCAATGAGAGGCAGAAGAAAATATTTTTCATATTTTTTTTCATTTGTTGGCATCATCAGAGGTCCTCTGGCACTAAGGATAATCCATAATGAAACTACCTTTCAACTTACATTTATAAAGATGTACAAATCATCTCAAAAGATTTCCTAGCAGAACCAAGCAGCATTCACAAAGCAGACCCTTTGGAAATGTGTGAACAGCAACAACAAAATATAAAAACAAATAAAAAAAATCCCACAGGCACATATCATTGCTAAAAATATAGGTACCTGGCACATATGAGGCTGTTCAGAAATTCCAGCTACATAGAGGGAGGGGTAAGTTTTGAGTAGAGGTGGGCTTGAGAGAGAGAAAGAAAGAAACACAAGAGAAGGATTTGGGGATGGAAAAACATCTTGGATGCAGTCAAGACAAAAACTGGGAGCATGGTCCTGAAAAACAAAAACCTAGAAAGAGCTTTTTGACCTGAGTGCTGGCTGAATTAGGCTTTGAACTGCAGGCAAAGACATCATCTCTGGTTGTCTGTTTGATTCTGTGTTTTGGGAAACAAAACTTTATACATTCTTATCAAATAAATGTGATCCCAATAAAAACGCACTGCATCCAACTCCATCACAAGTTTCTCCTCCATTGTGGAACAATACATAAGACCTTGCAGTTTTAGCTACCTACTGGGGTTATGGGACTAATGATCTTTTATTGGGCCAATTGTATAGTCAAGAGGATCACAGATAAGCTTTTGGGTACAACTGTACTATTTTTCAGCCCTTCTTCTACCTGCTAGTTTAGCTCTGCTGTGTCTGCTTCTCTCCCAGAAACAGTGGTACCCATAAGCTTGTCTGTGTCCCTCCCAACTGTACCGTTGGTCCAGTAAAACCTATCAGCCACAAAAATCTTTGCCTCTCTCAAGTTTCTGAACTATCACAACTATCCATTATCCTGCTGGTACATTGGAGTAATGATACATTTCAGATGTTAACTAAATTGAACTTGCTCAACTCAATACTGCTAGCAACTTACCCAGGCACTCAAGAGACTTGGGAAAAAACATGTATCTAGAGAGAATCCCCAAACTTGGAAAGAAGTATTGTGACTGCTTGGTGAAAAGAAAGCAAGAAACTGATTCCACAGTTAGTTGGAATCTTAGGACTATGTCACTAAACGAAGTAAATTGTAATCACTGTAATTAAGAGAATGCTTAATTAACACGTTTGGTGGATAATGAGACAGGTTTGCAATTACCAGCTAATAAATAAAAAAATAGCCACGTTTCAAGCAGCTTTCTTGGCGTAGGAGATCTCCACACATGAGCATGCCAGTTGGCCACTGCTGCGTTGATGTCCAATAGGCATACAGTGAACCTTTGACACAAAAAGTTTGGATGAGTAACACCTATGTTTTCAGATCTTATTTGAAAAGTCAGTAATTATATTATGTATAGTCTGGAAGTATCTAAGAGCCCCTGTCACAGTTAGGAGCCCTCCGTAGGCACTGTACATCACAGAACAGAAAAACAATATTTGTCTCAAACTATGGCCCATTCAAGGTCAGTGACTTTTATGTTATATTGTTATAGCAAAGGTATAATTGGATGCATAAACTGGCCATTAAGGGAGAAATCTTTAGAAAAATTTTTCAATTAACAAGTGAGAGGCAAGGATTTTTGGGGTGATATCTTCTGTTCGACCAACTCAGTTAGATGAATAAATCTGGACAAGCTTTCAAACCTGAGGCTTTCTTCTCCAGGTCTGGGGAGGGAAGTGAGCACAGCAACAGTTGACAGAGAACAGAGAATAGAGCCGTTGGGGGCGGGGGTAGGGGTGGATTCTGGGAGTAGTAGACAAACAATCAGCAGAAGAAAGGAAGCTTTGTTATTGGGAGATCAAGACCTATCAAAAGGGAGGAGGGCCGTTATAATATGCTGATCTTTAGGAAGTTTCAGGAATTGGGTAGATTATAGTGGGCCATAAAACCAATAACAGTTGTTCAGTCCTTCGTTCCTAGTGTCCAACCAGCTTATGAATTTTTGTTCCCAAACTCATCTTTTAAAGGTGTTTGGTAGATTTCGCTTGAGCACAAGGATAGTGATGTCAGAAAGGGAGTGGTTATTTTGTGAAATATGTGCCCCTACTGATGTGTGTGTGCGCCTGTCCTTTATACTTTTATGGTGAGAGCTCATTCTGGTGCATAGCTGCTATTTAGTTTCACCCACATAGTTACTATGAGGGCATTTGGTGCAGTGGATCAAATATATCACATTTTGGGAAAGACATGTGTAGGATCCATGGATTCCAATGGGCTCATTGTGGGAGAGGAAGACGTGTTGACAGGTAAGGCATCTATTACGAAGGCAAGGCCATTTGATGTTTGTGGAACAGTGGGGAATTTGCTTCTGATGATGAGCTGAGCAAGATTAGGGGGTTGTTTGAAAGTCAAGAGTTGAGGGGCAACAGTGAGTTTGTATAAAGTAGCCACAGCAGGGGCCAGGATCTGGCCCCTTCCCATTTTCTTTTTTCCATCATATGACTCTTCATGTACTGTCAGGGAAGGCAATGATATAAAGCAATGATGCTTTAGAGCATCGGATAGCAACATGGTAGAACCGCCTCTATAAGCGAGTTTGCAGAACTATCCCAGCATATTACTACAGTCTAAGATTTTAGGACTGAAGGAGAATAAGGGATTGAAATGGAGAAAAAAAAGGGAACTGTGTATTTTTGTTAACTAGTTTCTAGGAACTAGTGGTCTCATTTCCAAGTCACTAACACTAAAGACATGGTCTGACTCGGTTTCAGTTTGCAAAGAACCTTGGGATGAATGATGGAGAGGAACTCGCTGATCTTGGGTCAAGTCATCTAAAACAAAAACTCAGGTCACTGGCAAAGTTAGTAACAGAATCTCACTACCCACAGGTCCATGTAAAGATTTTAAATCAGTGTTATTTTTCTCAGACAACAGAAGTGTCAGTATGAGACATTTTATTTCAAGGATCTTCCAAAAATAGGGCAAAAAGACTCCGGCTGTGGCACTTGGAACAAAGAGTTCACTTCTCATTTTGCTACCCACTAGAGAGCACATAAATTCAATCCCTTCACTTTTTCTCCCCACTGATATCCAGGAGGATGAAATGATGGAAGAAAGGGAAGGAGGGAGATAAGCAGGTTAAATTGACTGCAAAAGCACAATATCCAGAAGTCCCATTTCAGTGAAAAATTTAATTCAGATTTACATTCTGCCACAAAGAGTCCTTTCACTTACATTTTAGGGCCTTGAGAAAACTTTTGTGACCACCTGAAAAGAAATCAATCATTGCATCATGCATTTGAGTAGACCAGAAGACAGAAAAAAGAGGGCCTGAAAGGTGTGCTCACAGCATTCACCTGCATGTCATCAAAGTGTGTGAGCCAGTGATTCAGAGTTAATCCAGTGAAAGGCTACACTATCACTATGATTAGGTTTTAGTTACTGCTTAGCAATGGAATAAAACCACATACATAAAAACAAAATTTTATATGTATTATTTTGGTATGTGGCCAGAAAGTCAGCAGTCATCAAGTCATTTGCTCATGAATGTGTGTCTGCTTCAAACTTTATTTTAAAGGTGTCTGTGTTAGTGCATAGTTTTTGTTCTTTTTTATTTCTTCAGAGAATGTAAGAAGCGGAACATTATCTCTTGGTCATAAAGAAGATATAAATCACACTATTAAAATAGCAGAACAATTCTGGCTAATTCCCCCAGCAATCCCTGGGACCTATTCTAAAAAAAATCCTTTGCCCTTTAATGACAGCAGCTGTACACCTCACTGAGAGAATCATAAATGTCCAGCAATTTGCACGACTCGGGAGAAAGAAGAGAAAATATAATTGTGCGCCACTAATTCCATTACTGAGGAATAAACATTACATAAATACCAGTTGCATTACTCTGGTGTTTCACATACACAAACAGAAAATACCAATCCATGCTTATGCTGAAGATAGGCCTTGCTATGTCCCAATTCAAGTGGTTTCTGTTCAGCTAAGTTCTTACCTTTTTAACGTTAGTATGTCACCATTCCTGTGGGGTTACTCCTAGGCCTTAAATTAGGCACAGTGCTGAAACAGAGGGGTTGTGGTTTTGAGAGGAGCAATAATAATAATTCTCAGCCATTTCACAGGGGCAGATTTTGCTTGCTTACACTCAGCAGTATCTTGCTTTCTATTTAGTAGCCGCGATCACTTGAACTTTCTGCACAGCAAGGTAGTTCTCAACATAATCATGCCCTCTGGAAAGCACGATGCATTTAAATGTATGCTAACACACATTGGGCACAGACAGAAGTGACAATTTTGGACCAATCTGGCCCCTGAAAGCACTCTACAGCCATGACCTAACACAAGAGCATGGCTGCAGAGGGCTTTAAAAGAGCACAATCCTGCAACAATCTGAAAACTCATTACATGAGGGTTCAGATGGAAGTGCTCCAAAGCAGAGAGCCTTCATTAACTTGTGTCTGCACCCACTGGGAGCACAGCATGGCTGACAGCCCTTCTCTGCACCCAGCATTGTTTTCAGGTATGTGAGGTGGGGGAAGGGAGCACAGGGAACTCATTCTGAGGGTGGCCCAGCCGGCACTGGAGGGTGAGGCAGGTATATTGGAGCCTCCTCCCACCACCCAAGGTGGGGGGCTGAGGGGTGAGCTAGGGGAAGAGGATGCAGAGACACAGGACCCAAAATGGAGCTCCACCCCGCACCCCCTGACCCAACAGCTAATGTCTGTTGAATCAGAAGGATCAGTCTAACTCATGGCACTTTCGCTGAAGTGCCATGAGTTAGATTGTGGAGCTGTACTTTTATTTTGGCCTATCGCCATTGCCAACAGAATAGTGTCTAATGTGGGTAAGTGCTGACCATCCCCCTGACATTGTAAACAGATTCTGTAATTCATATGAGACTTTATTTTAATATTAAATATGGTCATTATCAGAATGATGAATTTTTCAAAAAAAGGAACATACAAAAAGTACGTTTGTTTGTGGCTAAGAAATATGAAGAGGTCAGGGATTGCTGAGGGAATTAGCCAAATCATTTGATAGGATACATTTTTTTTAAATATCCAGAATAGAGAGCTCCTTTTGTATAATTATAAACTCATTGTTAGTATGACTGATTTAATTTGAGTAGCATTCCCTGAGGAAATATAGTGTGCTATCAGCTCGAAATTATTATGATTATTTGGCCTTCAGCAGTAGTGGAATAAAGTCAGCAGCAGAGCTGGATCGTAGCCTGCCTGCAGCTACACCTAATGAAATGAAGCACATCTGAGACACTCACAGTAGAAAATACTAAGGAATGAACTAATCTAATTCAATGCATTATATGCCTAATGCTGGAGTGGCTAGGCCCCCAACCATCTCCAAAGCAAACATGAAGGTCCTTACTCAGCTTTCATTCACAATCAGTAGGAGTTTGTGTAAACACTGAGTAAAAACCAAAAGGCCACGTTGTACCCCACCGTGGACATACCAACACAGAAGTTAGGAAACTTGTAGAGTTGCCTCTCACTGCAGACATTCAATTTATATTCTCTTAAAATCTTCCAAAAACGGGACTTCGTGGGCCAATTGTACCCTCAGCCTTCCCCTGTGGTCTCAACCACAGTCATCAAGAAACTTTGGGATAAAAGAGTGATCTGTGTGGCTCTATAGCCAATGAAACCCTCTATAATTTTCCAACAGGGAATTCAGTGCAGTCTCAGGCTGCATTTATTTTCTAGATATCCACATCATCCCTAAGCTGCCCTCCCTCAGACTACTGGAGCCCCAGACCTGCTGAGGAAGAGGAAATTGTACTGCAGAGGCAGCAGACTGTCCTGTTCAAAAGGGAGATAAGTGTTGAGAAGCCTGGATCCTAAGGGCATGATGTGGTCCTGAGTAAGTCATTTGTCCTTAACAGGAATATACACTCATGTCTGCCGACTGGCACTTTAGTGATTTGTTAAATGGAGTGGAACTCCATCAGACTGGCAATGACTGAGTCTTTTATTTTGAGCTGCTATTCTGAGCTCAGCAAGTTAAACTCCCACTCTGCAATGTTTGCATGGGAAGCCTCAGCAGCACTTGCTCTGATGCAGGAGACAGGCGAATGAATCCGGTACAGAAGGCCAATTCTTTGGGACGTGTTGCTGCAGCCCACAACCTTTTTTCAGCACTGCAGAATCTTTATTTTGAAATGGTACTGACAGATTGGGCTAGGACTCCTGCAACTCCCAGCTGTGATACACATGCCAAGCAGGAGAGAAATGGTAAACCATCTTTGTTGCCAAACAAATAGGTGCTCTGCCAGCAGAGACGAACCAAACTGGTTCATAGAATCATAGAAATTAAGGGCTGGAAGGGACCTTGAAAGATCATCAAGTCCTACCGCCCCTGCTCTGGGCAGGAATATGGCTGAGATCAAATGATCCCAGCAAGGGGTCTGTCCAGTCTCCTCTTGAAGACTTCCAAGGTTGGAGACTGCACCACCTCCAAATTTATTACAGATTCTGGTCACCTTTACCGTAAAGAAGTTCTTCCTTACATCCAACCTGAAACCATCATCTAACAATTTATGGCCATTGCTCCTTGTCCTCCCCTGGGGCACCCTAGTGAATAGTTTTTCTCCCAGCTCCCAATATTCCCCTTACATACTTATACATGGCCACCAAGCCCCCCTCAACCTTCTCTTCCCCAGGCTGAACAGTTCCAGATCCCTTAGCCTTTCCTCAGAAGGTTTGTCCTCTAGGCCCTTAATCATTCTTGTGACCCTTCTCTGGACCCTTTCAAGATTCTCCACATCTTTTCTGAAGTGTGGCACCCAGAATTGGACACAATACTCCAGCTGAGGTCTCACCAAGGCCGATTAGAGAGGAAGTATCATTTCCTTAGCCCTGCCTGTGATGCATCAGCTAATGCATCCCAGTATGCTATTAGCTCTGTAGACTACAGTGTCACACTGGCAGCTCATGTTCAGCCATAAGCCTGAGGTCCCTTTCAGCCATCATGCTGGCCAGGACATCTCCTTCTACCCTATATTCACGTCACCAGTGATTTCTCCCCAGATGAAGCACTCTGCATTTATCCTTACTGAACTACATGCGGTTCCACTCTGCCCACCTTTCCCAGCCTATCCAGGTCCACTTGGATCCACATCCTATCCCCTAGCATGACTGCTTTTCCCCATAACTTACTATCGTCCACAAACTTGGCCAGCAGGGTTTCCACATCCTCATCTAAATCTTTGATAAAGATGTTGAACAGCACAGGACTAAGACCCAAACCCTGAGGAACACCACTGGCCACCTCTCTCCGAGATGATAGAGACCTGTCCACTAACACTTTCTGGGTTCCCCCTTAGCCAGTTCCCAACTCACCTGACCATGGACTCTGCTAGCCCACAATCCCCCAGGTTTTTTGGTTTTTTTTATAAGAGCATCATGGGAGACAATACCGAAGGCCTATAGTTTCCCAGATCCTGCTTCCTCCCCCTCTTAAAGATTGGCACCACATTGGCCCTTTTCCAGTCTTCTGAGACTGTGGGAAGTGGGAATTAAGTCAATGCTTAGGACTTGTGCTGGCCTTACACAGTAATCATTTCCACCCAAGAATCCTAAAGGCATCATCCCAGAACCAAGTTATTATCCATCAGTATGTAACTTTTCTATTTCCGCTTTTTCCCTTCCCTCTCCTTGGCTCTGAAATGAAGTACAGCCCCAAATGATCTTGCAGCATACAAAGCGTAAGTGAGATATTTGAACCAGTCCAGTCAGAATCAAAACTGAGCCTAAAACACATATTGAACCAAGAAGTAAATGAATGTATAACAATAACTTTTCTAAAATATTTTTTATTAAAACATATTTCATTACCTTGATACTTTCCAGCACATTGACTCTCTTGGGGCCAAAAGCAAAAAGTACCATTCATAATGCCTCAGAAAAAGTTGTTTTTGCTGTTTCATCTGGTCTGAGTAGGAGTAATACTAATCATCATCAGATTTTTATTAGACTGACAGAGTCCCATAAATGTATCTTAAAATTCACAAAAACACAGAATAAATTATGGCTTCTGTCCCAAAATCTTACGCTATCTAGTGCCAGCAAGATATAAACAGAGTAAAGGTGGGTGTAGAGCAGTCATTGGCAAAGAGGCGAATGTAGGAATAGATCATGGAAGAAGGTTTTATGAAGGCTGGAGGTAAGTAGCAGCAGGGAACTCTCCCAAGAGAAAGGCCGCATAAGGGAAGCTATAATGCTGAAGGCAGGGGAAGGATAAATAGAGACAAGACTGAGACAGGCCTGAGGGGCAGGTAGGGAAAAGAATGAAAAATGACCAGAGATGATGGATGGGAAAGACTCTCTGCAGGTTTTCAAGGTATCATGGTCCATCCCTGGGATACAAAACTCCTGAGTTCTGACCCTATTCCAGCACTGACTCATACTGATGCTTTGCACAATCCATGTAACCTCTCTGTCTTAGCAGTCCCTCCTAGAAACTGGGAAGAATAATTTCTTAGCTTCTTCTGTAAAATGTTTTAAAATCAAAGCAAGAAAGGATACTAAAAATGTTTTAAGATACCACAAACGTCATTCTATAAAATCAATTATTTCTCATTAGACTGTCCGGCCACCTGTGCAGGCTCAAACACTTTTTCTTTGAGATTTCTTCACTGTCAATGGCAATCTCCAAATTACAGTCTTCCAGATGTGAGAAGTCTGTGAATGAAGTCAAGCCCTGTTGCTCAGAGTGGGTTTTTGGCCTTTATCCAGGAAGAGTTATTTGTTGCTGGCCAGCCGCAATTAAACTCTGATCATAAATTCACTTAAAAAAGAGAGCGAGAACTACCTTGTAGAAAAAAATGCAATGGAATATATTTTAGCAAATAATTACAAAGGAAAAAAATATGTTAAAAAAAAAAGTTTCAAAGACCTGTTAATTAAGCAGACTGGTCAAAACCAGAAGGTGAGGATTTCCGAAGGCATTCAGTATTCAGTTTACTCCGGTTGAAATCACTGGGAATCTTATAATAGAGTTAGTCTGACACTTCACCATTTTGCAAATCACTCCAAATTTTACTGCAGTGGAACGTATTTTTTGTGACTTAACATTTGGGACTATAAAAAAAGGAAACAAATTTTAGTAAGGCCTTTGTGCAAGTGAGTCTCATTACTTGTTCAGTGCAAGAGGCTTTGAGATCTTACTAAAAACAGGGGCAGCTCCATCCGCCCCACCATCTCAGCGTTCATGAGCTGCCTGGTACCTTGAAGGTATACAGAAAAAACATTTAAAGCTGCATCTACAGCCGAATCGCTGAATCTCTCCAAATCAATTCAGAGGTCTCCGATTTGATTTGAGAGATTAAAGAGTCTCCTGATTCAATTCGTATTCTGAGATTTGGCCACTGAATCAGGCCAAATCTCTGCCAAATTGAATCAGGGACCGAAGCTTCGCACAGCCCTAAAAAATACTGCACTTCAAAAGGATTATTTGCCATTTCAGCAATGTTGATGTATATTGCACGATTTGCCAGTGGTTATCACAGCATTCATTATTATTTATTCTTGGTTCTATGTATGTGAATACGTGATTCACTGCATCAGTTTTCAAGAGCTTCCATGGGAGAATTTCTTATTTACAGCTAATATAAAAATGGATAATTGGAGTAAATCTGTAAAAGTAACACTAAAATAGTACTTAACCCCATACAAGCATGACGCTTTAAAGCCCTGCTCTTCTTAAGCGAGTCCACTGTGGCCAGTCCTGTGAAGGTACGTGCACGAGTAACTCCCTTTGCGATGCACACACTCGGCTCCCAGGACCATGCAGCCTGCGTCACTTGGACATACAGAAACAACAGGATGCTGGAACAGCCTTCCTCAAAAGGCCCTTCGGACTGAACTGGACAGACTATTTTCAAATGCAAAGAAAAGCATCTCTTTGCACAGAGGGAAATAGCTGATTTCTTTCCTTAGTTAACCAGGTCAGGTTATGCTTTGTCTATGCGGCAACTCCTGACTCTTTGACAAAGTTCACAAACCAACCCCAAATCTAAAGCGAGACCAGTGCTCCTGGTGGAAATCTCTCCGCGTGTGGAGTGCTGACCTACTCAGAGCAGCAACAGCCGTTGCTTGTGTCACGCGGTTGCTATTTGATATAATGCTGTGTGAAGTCTGGCCTTGAACACCTACCTGGATTCTCAAGGGTCCCAACTTCTATTTCTGCCTTATGTCTCACTTTGCTATGGCATAAAGGATCAAGGAGGTCTCCTTGTGAGTTGTGAGGCACTGGTATCCTCTTCCCCCATCAAAAATGAGCTGTGGAAGAGTTTTATCTCCAGCATCAGTTCTTCCTCCTCTGTGTATGAATCTAATTAATCCCTTAAATGTAAAATTGGGCCTATTTATTTTGGCTTAATACCATTTTTCTTGGAGTTCTTGCTACAGAAATTCAACTCTCAAAGGAATCCTTTTCATAGGAAGCAACGTTGCCATGGAGGCATAAAAAAAAAGAAAGAAACAAAACAAAACAAAAAAATCCTGCTATCTTTCTTTTTATAAATTGTTTTCAGCTACAAGCTTAAGAACGTGTTTCTGAACACTTACTGAGATCCACAGAAAAAAAAGCCTGACTAAAATATGAAATCATTTTTAACTAGCTCACCTTTTCAAAGCGTGCTACAAATTCACGAAGAAAGAAATACAGGAGGATTATAAAATTTCATGTCCAACACTTACATGTTATCTTTGGGAATTGACGCGGAATAGGCTAGGCATAAAAGGAAAATATAAGCCTGCATAGATCCAATATGGTATTATGACTGGGGAATGCCAAAGAAGTTAACAGGACAAGTTTCCAGAACAGCACTTGACATGTGCATGCAAATGTAAGGTAGTCTCAGATCATGAGGAATACAATTTGGGGTTAAAAAAAAAAAAAAATCACCAGAACATCTATTCCAATCAAGAATATTTCTATGCATAGCTGGATACAGACATAAGGACCTGCATGTAAAATTAAGATTTATCATCACTATTTATAAACAAAAGTGAAGTGTTCATTATCTCTAAATGCGAAGGTTGGAGAAACCATGGATGGTATTAGTTCATAGTGAAAGAAGAGCTCTTTCATCACAGGGTTGTGCTCTGTTTCACTACACAAATAATACACTGTATACAAGAAAAGAGATGGAAAATGTAAAGAGGACAAAAGCTACAAGGCAGGGAGAAAAAGGACACCCTCAGCCACTGGGACATGTATTCTTGCTACAGTAGTAAATAGATAGGTCTGCTAAGATTAAAAAACTCTGTAGATAAGCAAGACAAAACAACACGCGGGACAGCAATAGAAGCATTTCTTTTCTTTAAATCAGTTATGTGCAACAGGACCCTTATTTTTCCCTGCAAAGCTAAATCCTGTCCACAAACTCAGTTAAATTAAAGAAGTTTGTAATACACAGGGACAGGCCATTTATGACTGTTGATAATTAGGGAATTTTAAATGAACACATTGCTATTCTGAAAGAGAACTGTAAAGAAATTTAATTCTCAATATTCTTAAATCCCTTATTATAATATTAATCATCAGATAAAGTAAAGTTAAATAATTCAGTGAATCCATTTACATTTCAAAACACAGAAATTGTATAGCAGAGTTTCTTGGATTAGATATCAGGATTAATACTTTGAAACATCCCTGGAGGAAACTTGTATGCAACTTCTTGTATTTGTCAGTAAACTACCACCATATTCAGTTTTTTCTATAGTCAGTTCCCTTAAAAAATATTTTTAAAAAAATCAATTACTAAGGTATTTCAGAAAGAATAGATTAGAGCCCTTTCTACTATTTTTCCTTTAAAAAAAAAAAAAGATTTACAAAGAGCTTTGTAGCGCCTCTGAAAACCTACCAGCACAACTTGCTCACAGAATTGGAACGGCTTTGAATTATTCTTTCAAGATGGTTGTGTCTAGTTTTATTGGAAATGCTAAACACAGTGCATCTTTCTTCACCTTCTCTAGTGATTCATGGCTATAGTTCAGAGAGGACGCTCCCTTTTTTCCTTCCGGACGCACAGTTTTGAAGCGCGCAAAGTTTAATTTGGGTTTGTCCTCTTTGATGTTCACATCAACTTGATACCGAAAACATAGATCAGGGAGGAGTATTTACAACGCCACTACCAAAATACGGATCTAGTCACATTCATGATTAGAAGCCATTGGAAGACTTTTAATTTGGTTTCATTCCCCCCCACCCCCGAGTAATCTGCGATTAGCGTTTAATGCCTGCTTGCAGAATAAAGTGGTCTTCTGGTTGAGATAATTTAGAGAAAACACAGCTTCTGCTTTGCTGTGGAAGCATGTATTAAAAGTATTCTTGTCATTTAGAGGCTGGCTGCAGCGAGCAGCATTGTGACTCACTACTAACGCTCTTTGCTTTACTGCATTGACCTTCTGCTTTCTGGTGCCATGGTTCATAGACGGAAAAAAGGAAGCTTGGAAATTGAGTCAGTCAACACCGCTGGAAGCAGGTATGTAGCGCGGGCTCCAAACTACAAACACAAACACTGACAAGGAACAGCAGTGGGAAATTTGTTCCAGCCCTTTCATCTAACCATGAAGTGACTGTGTTTAAGGAACACTGTAATAAGGTGGAAATAAAGTAAGGGATATTGTACAAAATGTAAATAAGCCCAAGAAACACAGATACCGGGGATAAAAAATATGCAAATGTGATTCTTTGAAGGTTTCTGGAAAATCTTCTTATGGAGTTATTATACCAGCAAGGGAAGCTGGTGTTGCACACATCTTTGATGGTTTTGCAGGCTGCCATTTCAGGTTGCATCATCATAGCACAATGTCACAAATGCCATTACTTTCTGAACAATGAGACTGCAGTGCAGCATGAATGAAAGCAGACTGCTTATTGCTCGTCCTCCAGGAAAAAGAGGAGCCCCAGGAAAACTGCAAATAGTTTCAGACCATTGTAAATATTCAGCTTTGGGGTCATTATTATCAGAGCAGCTTAATCAGCTCAGCAATGGCCATTTAAATGACAATGGGCTCAGCTTGCAATTCTGAATGCTGAAATTGATTTTTTTCCTCTTTTTTTTTGCACTTCAGTGTTGCTTCTTTTCTCAGTACCTTGCTTAAACGGAAAGGAGACATGCTGACAGAGGTGGCTCATTTATTTTACAGGTTCAATTTGCATCTGCAAAAATTACATCCATTTTCTTTCGGCTCTGAAAATCGAAGGAGAGGTGAGACTCAGAAGGCACAGATCTTTCAGCCTCCTGCCCCATCACAGCACCAAGCCATGGAGCAGGTGATGTTATGGAGTGTACTCTGCTTGGGCATGCCCTCTATGGGTGCTGGTGTACTCTGGAAGCATTTGTCATGCCTCCAGCTCTTGATCCCTGATTTGTCACAGCAGCCCCTATCATAATGGTACCAGATGGTTTTTTTGGTGTTGTAGATCCCTTGTTGGAATAACTCCCATAGCGCCGTGGTGTCCAGAGTAAGCAAGCTTTCCAGGAAGGAGCAATGTGCTTTCACCATCCCCACCTGGTCAGCTCCGTGCTAAGGGAAGAGGAAAGGCTACGCAAGGCACTCCAGGCGGTGGAGATAAACTAAAGGCAGGAACTTTAGGGGCCCCAAAAGCATCCAAAAAAGGATGGTGCCCCGACTCCTGAGCAGTTCAAGCTACAGAGTTGCTGAGATGATGATGCTTATCTCACAGGGTAATGGCTTACTGGGCACCTAAAATAATTACCTTCAGACACGGTGGACCAGAAAATATTTGGGCACAATGGATCAGAAAACGCCTCTGCTCACCAAGAGGAAATGCTAATGGAGGATAAAGTAGAGGAACACTTAAAATATCAATAAAGGGCGAGGCAAAGGATGGAGCTAAAGATTAACAACATATCACTTACCTGCATCTCTTAAAACATACGGCCCAGCTCTTAACACCCTCAACCAACTCTGCAGAAAGATGGAGACTACAGAAAAGGGCATAAGGGACAAGGGTGTTGAAATTACAGTTCAAGGAGTAAGAAGCTTTTAGGGTTTTTTGTGGTGGGGGGTTGAGTTTTCAAGTATAAGGCCTATATCGCACACAGATTTGACACTAGCTGACAGGGAATGACACAAATATACAAAAATATCACTTTTTCTCTGAACACAGCTGACAAAGAATTCACTCTAAGCTGAAGTGTGTGATCTTTGGTTAGCCATTTGCCACTAGAAACTGTGAAAAGAAAACAGGGAGTTTCATACAACTCTAATTAGCTAGAGGATAGATGTTGTTTGCTTCATACATCAGATCTGGAAGAATTAAGCGGTAAACTGATGAAAATGAAATATGCTGCTGAGCCGCAGCTCAGGAGGGAAGTCAATACAGAGAAGAATGGCAGCAAACACTTGGAAGAAATGCAGACGAGAGAGATCGATTTCCAAGTAGAGAGGGACTAGCAAAGCAATGTAAATTGTGGTCATAGACCATGAAACCTTGAACAGGTGAGTGGTGGGGATCTGAGGTAAGAGGTGGGCATAAACCTCTGAAAAAGTACTTGGCGCACGGCGCTCCAGTCCTGTTCTGCATAGCAGCGTTATCTCCCCTCAGTCTGAGCACAGTCATGCTTAACTGCAGTCTATGCAAACAAATCTGGCATGCAGAAATCAGGAGTTAAAAGACTCTGATTTTGCCCATGTAAAGGCTTGTGCAATTAAGTCAGAATATTTCCCAGGGGTCATTTGATCACAGGAAAATGCAATAGGTCCAGCCCCAGGGGTAGCCATGATGTTCAAGAGAAAATCAGAGGACATCAAGGTGTCCGGTTTCATATCAATAGAGGACAGAGAACAACCGGATTGTGCCCTATGATGGCCACCCGAGACTCCACCCCTCCTGGGCTACGGGCCCCCAGACCTGCTTGGTCTTGCCCCTCACAGGCTTTGGGTCCCTGACCCTAGCTCTCACCCCTCATGGGCTTCAGGTCCCTGACCCTGCCTGCTCTCACCACCCTGCGGCTGTGGCCCTGCTCCTTGGCCTTGGCCCTTAGCCCTGCTTCCAGGCTAGTTGAGACCTTCACCACCCCCACGGTCTCGGTCCCTAAACCACCCGTCTTGCCTACCACCAGCCATGTATTAGTCAGGAGCCTTGCTACAGCCCTTCTGCTGAAAAGCACCTCTCTCCATGGCTCCCAGGTCAGACTGCCTGCCCAGCGCAGGCCCTGGCCTTACGTTCATCAAGCCTGGCCCCGTTCTGGTCAGATGTCTCTTTTAATTGCTACCTGTGTCTCATCTGCATCCTTCCTTCTCTTAAAATAGCAGGAGCACTTAGCTCCCTGCTACAGAAAGGATAGTTCAAAAGTTAACAAGAGATAGCTACAGGCAATCCAGAGGTCTTCATCAACCAAAAAGAAGAGAGGAGCTAACAAATCAGTTCTCTCGTCAACTTAGCAGAGATTTACAAACTTAACTCCAGTTAGTGGGGATTTATGCCCGTTGCTGCCCCACACATCAAGAGAAAAGCCCTCTAGGTCTACAATGTCTAAGAAAAAAGACTCTCTAGGAGAATAGCCCTCTACGTCTACCTTGCCTAGGAAAAAAGACCCTCTAAGAGTCCATCTAGGAAAATAGCCCTCTATGTCTTGGAAAAAAGACCCTCTAGGAAACCCTCTAGGTCTACAACTGTTCATTCCTGCCTCCCCATATGTGGCATGCATCCCCACACAGCTTGGAAAATTAGCTTTGGTGCATAAGCTTATACAGAGCCTATTACATCAAAAACCAGTCCTTGCCAAATTTCAGAAGGTCGGAAGTTGGCACTGGATGTATGAGGTATTCAGAGGGGAGGAATAGACATTTCCACAGACAGCTGAGAGGAAAAACACTGAGAATCCTAACCTACAAAACAGGTACAGAAGCCACGGTGTATCATTAAGAGGGAAAGCATCAAGATCAAATTTAAGATTGCGGGTAGTTACGTACCCTTACACTTATGTGATTACATGAGCAAACAAGGTAAGTGCACTCTAGTCACTAATGTAGGGTCAACAGAAGCAGGAACGTGCAACTGCTTTTATTGAGGCAGATGCTCAAAGCTGGTTAACTCTGCTTTGGACATCTAGGGTGGTGTGAAGGTGTTCTTGGCCAGGACCAAGGTGTTCTGGTAAAAAAGACTGCCCACTAGGAAGCCAATGCCAGCTCTCACTTGTGATGGATACCACTTGCATCTAGGAATACCCCTAGGATTGGTGGATGAATAGAAAATGCCTTAAAATTAAGTTTTCTTTTTGGAGCAAAAGCTTGGCAAAGCTGATTTTGTGCAACTGCAAGATGTTTAAATTGCAGCGTACAGTTCCGCAACTCAATAAGTACGGCACCTAGCATTTACAACTGTTCAATGCAACCATAATTTCTCAATTCTTAATTCCATCATATTTTCTCAGTGCTTTGGGAAAACTTAGGCCTTTTTAAGCAAGTTATTTGATAGTATTCAAACCTAAAATAGCTACTTTAAAAAGATTCAAGTTGGGACAAAGTTACTCAGATCATTAGGAAAACATCTGCCCTCCTCTTGTGTAAGAAGGTATCTTAGAATTGGCAGAATCTGCATTTCTGCTGGTCTCACCCAGCTGCTAATTCAGCTAGACAAAGAATTCAGATTCAGAAACAGGTTCTTACTTCTACCAATAGGAAAGGGAGAATATTTCACCCCAGACGTGTTTTACTTAACATGATCTCAAATTGTTTACCATCTGTATCAATTAACACTACAATGCATTTTACCTACCTTTGCAGAAAGTATCGATTGCACTATTGCAGTAACTGCCCTGTAAATGTATAAGCAATTAAATAAAAGAGCTCCCACCTCCAGTATTCTTTAACTACTTATTAGCTAAGTAGTAACTCCCCCTCTTTTTTTTTTGATGAGACTGTCTCACTCTATTATGGAACTGTGTTAAATTATATTTTATAACCAATTAAGACAAAGATTTGTTCATTTCATTTCTTTTATAGGGCTGGGTCAAGATAAATGCAAGTAAAACAATGCATAACTGGGCACCTTTGAAATCTTGCAAGTTTGTCCTTGTAGGAAAATAATGTGGAGACAGATGCCATCCTGGGAGACAGAATCGGGTTTAACTGGGGACATCTCAAGAGAAGATCATGAGGCTCTACACTTGGGTTTGAAGAGGCATGCCTTCCAATCTAGCTATAACAGATTAGTGTCCTCTGTAAAGTAGGCTGTATAGGGAACACATTGGCTAGTGGATTATACTGTTACTGCAGCCTGTGAGGCACCTGGATAAGAAGCCCCGCAGCACCACCTATTATTCATTAAAGGCCAACCTGGTACCAGCACCTTCAAAGGCTTATTTACATGGATACACCCAACTATGAACTCACAGCACACTGAACATGTGGAGGGGCTTCTGCCAATACTCAGCACCCCACAAAGGTGGGAGGAAGGGGCCCTTATTTTCATCACATTCATCAAGTCTCTAAGTCAATGCCGAAGGAGCACAACACCCATGAACAGAGTCCTTGGGTTGGCTGAACGAATCTGTCCTCCAGAGTACAATCTGGTCCACCATAATTTAGGAACTGGTGGTCCAGCAATAGTAAAAGCCCAGATAAGAATGCTGCCAAGTCCCTACCACCGCAGGTTGCATTGCATAAGTGATTCAAGGAAGGGACAGGGTCACAACTTCCAAATTTTATAGACATCAGAAGGCCTAGTGAGGAGTGTACCTAGAGAGACCCTGGGCAAAAGACACCAATAATCAGAAAATTCTTATTTTCTTCAGTGTAGTGTTTGTTTGGCCATATGAGAATACTCTGCTGCTTAAATAAATATCACTGTCAGTGGGCACAAGGCCTGTTAAAAATATTTCATCCAGTTATCTGACAGCTTGACTATAAATCTAAATTATATAAAAATAAATAGGCTCTTTCTTCTGCTTTTCTTTTCCTTATTCCTTGGAAATTAAAACAGCTTCTAGTTTATTGCATTGTACATAGCCTACGAGCAAACCTTACAGATCCAAGTGCCTAGATACTAGTGACTGTGGGGAACAACAGTTACTAGTTAGCATCTGATTCTTTCCAATGCCACACATGTTAGTGAAATATAGTTTAAGGAAGAAATTAAACTTAATGTCTCTCCAACCTGGAACCAAGGAACAGACCCTGTAAACTTTACATTAGTAGTTCAATTATACAAGTTATTTATGTGGCTAGCTGCTTGCCAACCTGGGCAAATACAGAGAGATATTTCTCTAACCAAAGCTAACTGAAATCAGAACCCAACCAAATAACGTCAATAGCTTTTGGGCCCTGTTCTCCTTCTTGTAGAAAGTTTTCTCCCTTCCTTTTCCCTCTGAGGCAAGAATCATCTTCTCAGTGCCTCTTCTCATCTGAAAAACTCTTCCTACTCTCTCCAGTCCACATCATCAGATGGACTCTGAAACTGGACTTCTCTCCTTCCTCTCTAAGCTTTTTATGACTTTTCTCATATCTTCCCCCACCCTTTTTTTAGCATAGCATGTTGACTAGCTAACATCAGGATCTCAGTTCTAGTCTATTCAAAAGATTTACAAAATTCAAACACAGATTTCCATTTGGACAGATGAACTGTCAGGTTTGGGCCTGTGGTTCAAACTCCACAATATTCTCTCTCTACCTTTGGAATTGGCAAGCCGGCTAAAATACCCACAGGAATATGGAAGCAGAGTTTTGCACCTACAGGCACTGCTGGGTTATAAGCTAGCAAAGTAACACTCTACTCTATTCTAGTATCTCCCCCTATTTTTAAGAAAACCTTACTACCCTTCACAAGTGATTTGGCTTCAACCTTTTTAAATAGTTACCTAATTGTTTTAGGATACATTTAGAACGTAAATCTTCATTTGACACATTTTCAGGTTCTTAATTTCTGCCAAACCAACTGCATGGTTTAGTTAATAGCTTTTTCCTCCTCCAGTTTATGTTTTAACCTCTCTAAACATTCCGTATCAATTACTAAATCTAAATTAAGCGTTTATTGGAGACATTTAATTTTCAGCATTCCCAACCATGGCCATGCTCTGTGACTCAGACGGTAAGCTTGGAGGGTTTCTTATGCTACAATGACTGCTAATTAGACGTAAAGGTTTAAAAGTGAGTGCACGGTTTAAACACTGGTGTTTGGATCTAACTTAATTCTAGCTATCAATGTCAGAAAATTTCTGAGGAAATGAATGTCATATATAAAGTTCATTGTTTTTACTGATCTGTCTAATGAAGACACCACATCTGGACTACAGCATGTTAAAAGAGAAAAACAATTAATTTTCCACATTAAAGCTTGGTTTATAGATAATTAAAAGACAAAAAACCCAGCCACAACTGACTGCTGCCTCCTCAGCCACACAATGGGTGGCAAGATAGGAAGATAAGACCTGCTAAGTAGTCAAATATCTGGGATGCCTTTCTTTTGAATTCCTCTCTATATCTCGTGTCATAGGAGCCTGGCCGTTCCAGGTTCAAATACAGACTCTGTGATATTTCCTCCTTATGCGACGTTGGGTGTGTGGATAAGAGTTTTCATTGTTTCCCATCTCTATAATGGAGGTGGTAATATTATGTGCCTACACTGCCTAATAAGGGGTTCTCCTCCTGTTTTATTTTAAGAAATTAATAAGCAAATGTGTGGTTCCAATACATTACAATGTACAAATAAAAGTACCCTATGCCCTATTCTTGACATAGTAGAACGGTAAAGAATTCTTGACAAGAGACTAGACATTAATCAACAAGCAAGATTATTTTATGCCACACCATCAACTCCTTTCTTAAGTGTTTACCTCAAAGTCAAGAGTTGTATGAAGAAAGAAGAGCAAAGTAGAGGAAGAGAAAAAGAAAGAGTGCATATAAAGAAAGAAAGTGGGTATACACCTGAAATGTTTTTAAAGTGTGGGGGGCAGAGATGAAGTAGCTATGTCCTTGATAATTAACAAACATGTCCTATGCCCTATAGCAGGGGTAGGTAACACCTCACACGGGTGCCAGAGCATGGCATGCAAGGGCATTTTGCTTGGTGTGCACACCTCTGGACAGAGGGGAAGGGGCCAGAGCTGCACTGCCACAACAAGGATTGGGCCTGTCATAGTTCCCCTACCATCTGCCCTTGGCATGCCAACATCTTACAAGTCAATGTTGTGGGTGTTTGACACTCTTCCCAAAAATGTTGCCAACCCCTGTCCTGTAGCCTTTTTTAGGTATTCTGAATTTTAACAATACTGTGATCTTTTCCATGGTAAAAACTGAGATTGCTAGTATCCGCTTCCTTAAAGGCAGAGTGGTTCTAGTGAATTATTTTAATGAGAGGCCATAGTGAAAAATCCAACTGTTGCACCTATTGGATGGATCTATAAGATCTATTGGTAGGCCTATACATAAGTTACCAAAATGTAGTTATTTTATCTTTCTCCCTCAGACCTTGATATAATTATAGCCGTTCTCAATATCTACTTTTTTTTTCTAATCTCTATTTCTAAATGAGCTGGCTTGGGTATGGGGAGCAGCAATACTCCACTCTGGTTGATCTTCCCTGCTTCACAGGCATCATTAGTTATTTCTGGCCACCACAGCTGTTGAAGCATACACAAATTCTTGCTTTTCCTGTTTCAAGAAAGTTCTTATACATTTTATATCATCCAAATGTTTGTATCACAGAAAGCCAAAAACGTTGAGCCCTGTGAAATAGTGAGACCGTTCTTCATTTTAATTACTGCAGGCAATTACTACAGAAAACAAGGGGCTCTTTTAAACCCTCTAGGAAGGGTAGCTAAACACCCACGTTTGGTTTTGTGGACAGTCTCTCTTAATATAACTTGCTACTTTCCATTCCTTTTGCTTTCACAACAAGTGAATTTTAGTTGCTACTATTAAGTGCTCATTTGCGCCTTAGAGATACAGATCATCCTAATGTACAGGACAACAGAGCACCAAGACCCCAATATCTACTTATTCCCCAAACAAAACAACAGTTATGTCCTAAATGTTCAGGTGAAAACTTCCATGGTGTGGATAGCCAGTACAGATTACTGGGTATGTATCCTTTGCACCAGCAGTCTGGAGCTGGCTCTGTGAAGTGCTAATGCCTTCTGACATTTATGGGTTATAAGTTTATCAAAAAAATCATAGTTTGATAAAGACTACATTTCTTATCACCTTTCTAACATCTCTAGTTCCTGTGCACTGTGTCCCACTTAATGTGACAATGCCCGGTGTGATTGACATAATCCGCCAATGCAGGAAACATGTCAGTAGAAAACGTGTCATTTGTCTGAGCTGTAATTTTGAAGGTTAACCTCCAATTTCAGTCACTGTTAGTGGAAAAAAAAATCTCCCAATCACAAAAGCCATTACTCCAGGTCATACTGTTTACCACCTGAAATATTTTCCACAAAATTAAAGGATTGTTGCAAGACTGACAGCACTATACAGACTCACACTGACAGTGCATACCACTTATTTTCTGCAAGTATCAGCCATATGCTACATTTCTGAACCATCATGCTGCATTATTATAATTCTATATATTTATTTTTAATGTTTCAATAACCACAATATCTGTAAGACACAATATGAAAAAATGCACAAGGACTTTTTTAAATCTGGAATCCTTTTGCACTAAACACAGGAAGCAAGGAAGGAAGGAAGGAAGGCAGACAGGCAGACTCATGGAGGATTTAAATCACCCTGACATCTGCTGGGAGGGCAATACAGCAGTGCACAGGCAATCCAGGAAGCTTTTAGAGAGCAAGCAAGCTAGCTGAGGAAGTACAGGTTGGATGAACGGACTGTAAGGAGGATAGAAAGCTGGCTGCATTGTCAGGCTCAACGGGTAGTGACTCAATGTCTAGGTGTCAGTTCTGGGGCTGGTTTTGTTCAATGTCTTCATTAACAATCTGGAAGATGGCATGGGGCGCGTTCACACATGCAAGCACATGCGCTTGCAGCAGCTCAAATAGAAGCGGTGCAAATTTGAGCCAGGGCTATTTGCTTCAGCACATGTGCTTGGACATGCACTTTGTTGTAGAGCAAATTGTGCCACTTGGGGCAAAATAACCCTGCCTGACTCCTCCCAGATCTGTAGCCAGGGGGAGCTAGAGCCTGGGGCCAGCACCTGTGCTGTCCCCAGCAGTATAAAAAGCTGCCCTGCCCTGGCCCCATGAGTACAAAAAGCTGCCCTGGCAAGTAGCTCAGGGCTACTCGATCTCAGGAGCTTTTGGGGCCAGCCAATTGATACCTGGGGACACTACCCCCTGTGCCAGCTGGACTGCTGAAACAGCCCTGAGAGTTCCCTGCCCCCTTTACCTGTTGCAGCAGTCTGGCAGTGGGGGCTGCTGCCTGGCTGTGACCTGCTGCACACCTGCCAGACCTGGATGAGGCATCTTCCCCTTTGGGCCAGCTGCCAGTGGGCTGTGGCTGCAGAGTTGGCCTCCGTGCAGCACTACTGCCATGTGTGCCCCCTGCCCAGCCATCTGAGCAGCTATCACCTGGTAGATGTCCTGGGTGTGGTGGCCTGCTTTGAGCTGTCAAAGGATGTCCTCCTGGCCAAATGGG
>NW_017729029.1:52389657-52394282 GCF_001723915.1 Gavialis gangeticus
ATATATATATATATATATATATATATATATGAGAGAGAGAGAGAGAGAGAGAGAGGGTGTTGGGCAATGTTTTATTGATATATCTACAGTGTTAATGCAATTTGAAAGACTACCAGTGTCTCTATCATAATAATAAAGTGAGTGGCGATCACCCACAGGTGCCACCGGCAGCTTCAGCGGTGGCCAATCACAGGGGGTACACTGCCGATCTCAGGGGGTGCATGTGCACCCGTGTACACCCCCTATGCGTCGCCAATGATCCACAGTAATTCATTCACCAACATTACAGAAAAGTAATGTTTTTTTTAAAGCCAGATCAATACCCATGATCTGGTCAGTGAAGACACCATAAAATCATACCTCCAGAAGCAACCACTCTACCCTGAGGTGTCCATCAAAATCACAGTTCCATTGTCTTTTAATAACACATAATCAAATTCTAGGTTTGAGAAGTTTCTGCTAGACTCATCAGGCCCAATCATTTTTGTACGTTCTCCAGCTTTTTAGCAATGAAACTCCACTTGCTGAATGAAATTTATGAATCCTGATTTAAGATGCTAAAAGCAGATTCTGGCCCATTTAGTTTAATGGATTCCTGTCTTAACATTGGGAAAGCAAAGCCATGTTCTGGTCTCTCTGGGTGCCTCTCTCATTCAAAATCCTTCCTATTTTTGTCATAATCAGCAAAGACTGCACTTGCCCCAATATCCAGGTAACACATGGCCTGTTGTAGTTAGAGGTCAAATCCAGTGGTCTTTTCTAAATGACAGGATCTGCAATGGTCAAATCCAAACTGATCCGATGGAAGGTATTTGTTGGGTAAAAAATAAAAATTGTAACACTGCTATAGCTAATGGAAGTGATCTTTCTGTTCAGTTGGTGGAGTCTTGTTTCGCAAGGGAAGACCAGGGTCTCTGTCCTTGCTGAGCTGCTGCCTTGTAGGCAAGGCCATATGTGTCTAGGCAAACATTTCTATTGTTATAGCTTTGTTCAGGGAACCAGCTTGATTATGAAGGGAAGTGTGTGCATATGGGGAGGGGGGACACAAGCTGAACTTACAGGTGCTCCATATTTACTGTGAAAAGATCTGAAAAGGCCATATTTTCTCTACCTGGACTGCCATCAAGGTAGACTTGCATCCCAATTTGTTGAAACTTGACCAGATAATTCTCATTAACACAAAAATCCTCCTGTTTTCCAGGTTATTAAAGAACCATTTGAACAAGCCTCTCCTTTGTTTTAGTAGAGAATTAAACACGGTATGAGGTACACGAGATGGAAATATTTTCTCCAATTATCAGAACTTGAAGAGAACCATGACAAACTGTTCCTGTTTCAATAAAGTACGTTAGGTCATTAGGTGCTTCAAATCAGATGGAGAACAACAGCAGCAAAAGGAAAGAACAAGCTGCTGAAATGCTAAGCTTCGCTGACTCAGACAGGTTCCCTAGTAACAAAAGTAGCTATGTTTATAAATACGCCGCAACCCCCACAATGTGAGGTTTTTCTCCCCATTTTTTTAATGGCTGTTTTAAATGAGAAGATTCTAAACATTTTAAAATAAATTCTGCCTAGTTTACTGGCAGTCCTTTTCTGCCTCCTCTATTTATACTGGGACTCCTCTCAGAATAAGTCACCATTGAGAGAGAATATGCAGGAAGGAGAATCGAGCCCTCAGAAATCATACAAACCCCATTAAAAAAAAGAAATGGCCAGGTTTTAATATACATTGTCACCTACAAATACCTTTTCAACCAATCTATTTCTTATAAAATGTGTTGTAGTCAATTTAGTGCAGTATATAAAATGGCAACAGATACCACTACGAGGTTCTGTATATATATTTTTATAGATAGATATAACCTTAATTTATAATATCATAAAAATACAAAATGTACCACTGAAAAGAAGGGGTTTTTTTAATACTTATTGAAAAGCAGAAGAGTATTAATATTTGTATGGCTATTTTATAGCATTAAAGCAAATCCTGAGAACGAGCTTAAACAGACCAAAATACACACACAAAATACAATCTAATTTTGGCATCACTGATACTTAAAACAGAAACCGATCAGTCTAAACAATCTACTACAGCTGAACCTAGTTTTCATTGATGTATCTATGTGCATAAGCATTCACAAACTGATGGCTTAGACCCATATATAAAGAGTAAACTGAGCAAGTCGTAGTGCAACATGTCTGTCCTAGGCAGTGCCTTTCAACTATGTCACTGAGCGCAAATAAGCTACATAAATTATCAGAGAAAATAAAGTTCTTTACTCAACATTAACAATTAAACATGAAAGAAAGGCTGTAACAACCTCAACAACCATCGCCAACTTTCAGAAATCCCATAACCAAGAGCTGAGCACCAACATGCATGAGGTTTATTTATTTACAAACTCTGCAATTATTGCCATCTGTTTTGATCTTTCAGCTCTCTCTGCCCAGGTCCAGTATGTGTTTGTCCATTTGTGTTGTCAGTACTCTTGTATTGATGGACCAATGGAGACGGTCTGGCACTTGCAGCAGGAGCTCTCCCTGGCTGCCCCAACCCAAAACTCCCCAGTTCCCAAATTTCTCCCCCAGTCCCCAAATGCCCATTCATTAATTCTCCCCCAATCCAACCTGAGATCTGCTCATTCTTCAGCCAAATAACCAGTTTTGCCTCCCCCCCGCTCCCCAGTCTCATCTCTGCTTCTCCTGCTGTTCCCAGGGCTTTTGACTCCCTATCTGCCTTCATAGTCCTCGGAGCTGCAGGAAGGGATGGGTAGGAGCAGAAAGCAGACTGGCTCAGTCTTCACAGAAAGAGTGAAGGCAGATGGGAACAGAGCTGCCCTAAATTACTGGGCTTCTGCTTTCTTTTCCCTCTCCCTCCTTGGGACAATGGTGTCCGGATCCATTCAGCACTAGTACTTTATTTACAGCTTTCACTAAAATGATGCAGTAAAATTAGCAATAACGTAATTACTCCACCCAAAAAAGTCCTCTGGTTCCTAGGGGTGCAGAGCTTTGCTTGCCTCCTCTCACTCCTTTTTGGGTGCTCGTTTCCAGGAATGGGAAAAATGGAGAAAGCAGCCAATCAGAACAAGGTTTCCACCAGACAGGTCCAAAATCTATGGCAGGACTTGAGGTTCTCTCTTCATAACTGGACTGGTTCTTGGACTGACCAAAATCATATTATTCGCAAAGATATCCCAAGGGTGGGCAGCATTGTGAACACGGGGGAGGAGGAGGTATAACACTGTGAGATACAAATCCACAACGTGAGAAATTGCTGTGCAGTGAACTGGTATTTCTAGAAGCAATTTTTGTCAGATGCCCTGGACCAGGCAATGTACAATGTCCATCCAGTGGTTAGCTAGGCTGAAGCTTAACACTATATTGCATTTGCAAGGCTTTTGTGGAGTCTCCAGAGTGCTGTGAATCCAGCTCTTAACTCAAAACAAGACCATTGCCCCAGGGATTAGGCTTTCATCGCCAGCTCTTCCAAACTTGATCACTGGCTGATAGGCATCCTGGCCCTGGTGGTGCCCTAAACTCTGCCTTAGCAGAAGGAAATCAGCAATAGTAGACTCACTTCCTGCATTCCCCACACAATCCTCTCCTAGCCCACCACCATATGCTTAGCATGAGTTTGCTTTCACCTCATTTTCATCCCTTCCAAAGCAGAGCTAGCAGCTTATGCGAGAAGCAGCAAGAGTGTAGCCCAAGACTTCTGGAAGGGAAGGCTGTGCCTTCATTTAATGTGCCCATTTGTTCACAGGACATGTTTGTGAGAAATGCTTTTGGTGTTATGACATCCGCATTGAAGAGAGAAAGGTACCAATTCACAAAAAAACGGTGTGCGGGTATTAGTGGTGACTGCCTGTGACTCAGTGGCATGTGAATGTTGAGCAGCGGAAGATTTTTCAGAAACGCTAAACAAGTGTCATTAGCATTCGCTTGGAGTACAAGAACAGCTTTGAGAGTGTCAACTCTCATTCAACTTTTCTCTCCATTCCAAACACTGAACACTCATTTCATTGGACTTGCTGTTGTTGGTAAACACAGAGCAAGTTTTAGTCAGTACAGTAATTTGTCGTAAACAATTTGTAATTATTGGAGGCAGGAAAAACACCCACACAAATAAAATCTGAGTGATGAACTGAAAAGACAAAGCATTTCAGGTGTCCCAGAGAATGCCTGATACTGAGACCAGACATAAGAACTGGGACATGGGGTCATTGTATTTCTGTTTCATAATATATCCAAATACTTGGAGATCAGACTTTGTATTGCTCTTGGCTTATTTAACATCTGATCTATATTTTAGCAAAACACTACTGATGAAGGATGTAGCGTCATGAAAAATTGGGCTGGACGAGATTTTATGGGGTCACCTAGGCAGGCACATCCTTATCTAAACCATCCTAGGCAAGTATTTATCTATTCTATACTTAATCTCCAGTGACAGAAAATTCACAGTCTCTCTAAATAATCTATACCAGTACTAAGCCATGTTCCTAGTTAGAAAGTACTTCCTAATATCTGACAAAAATCTCCCTTGTTGCAATTTAGCCCATTATTTCTTGTTCTGTCCCTTGTGGACAGAGCGAGCAATTGATTGCCATAGTCTGTTTATA
>NW_017729029.1:52399282-52426132 GCF_001723915.1 Gavialis gangeticus
TTCAGTGACAGAAAATTCACAGTCTCTCTAAATAATCTATACCAGTACTAAGCCATGTTCCTAGTTAGAAAGTACTTCCTAATATCTGACAAAAATCTCCCTTGTTGCAATTTAGCCCATTATTTCTTGTTCTGTCCCTTGTGGACAGAGCGAGCAATTGATTGCCATAGTCTGTTTATATTCCAAAACCATTATCCCCTCAGCATTCTCCATCCTAGACTAAATAATCTGTTTATTTCAACCTTTCTTCCAAGCACTGAAGTGAGCTGGTGATTCCCTTCATCTTCCCTTTTTCAGGATAGGCACTATATTTGCCTTTTCCCAAACTTCTGGAACCATGAATTCTCAAATATAATCACCCAGGGCTCTACAGTTACAAATAAGTACTTTAGTACTTATCTGAAAGTTGATATAACCAACATATTCACATATATTTTGGAACCTAAAGGAGTATTTTGCCGTAGAACTGTAAGACCAATTTTATTTTTTATGAGAAATCATACCTGGGTACTTTTTCACGCTCTTCATCAGCAGGGATCTGGGTTTTCCATCTGCCAAGGAAAAACATGGATTTTCTCCTTTAAAGGAGAAAAACACAGAAAACCATGGGTTTCCCTTGCAGGCTGCTTGGGACTGGGGGGAGAAGGACACAGAAGGTGCCACATGCTTGTGGCCAGCAATATAACCAGACACCAGTGGAGAACATCTCCCCCAGCTGCCTGCAGGTAAGTCTATGGGGGGCACAGGTGATGTATAGGGAGGTGAGGGGGGCATAGGCAATGTGGGGGGTACAGACTGAGGTGGCCATGGTAAGGGAGAGAGTGGGGCAGGGTTGACAGCTGGGGCTAGGGCTGGTGCAGTGCCCAGTGCCTGGGGCTGAGGCAGGATAGAGCCATGGGTGGTTTGTTCAGAGGGCGGTGGGAGGGCTGGCTCCCCACTTCTGCAAGCTCTCCTAGGGAGGAGGGCATGGAGGGGGCATGTGCCCCTCCAGATTTGTGTGCAGGGCTGGGGAGGAAGCAGGTTGCCTGCTGTGGGGTTGGGGCTGCCCTCCCCACTGTGGGCCCCTGTGGTCCAACAGGCAGGACCCATCTTGGGAGGGTGGAGAGAGGTGGCAAGACTGCTGCCCCCCCCCCCGAGAAGCCCCACACCTTCCACACCGCCAAGGTGAGATGCCCCCCTCCTGTCTGGCAGCAGTGGGGGCACAACTCCATGTTGCCCCCACTGCTGCTGAACAGGCAGGGGGTGCCTTGACATAATGGCAGGGTTGGTGTGGGGCTTCTTGTGGTGGCAGTGGCAGCACTGAGTCTCACTGCTCCACTCTACCCTCCTGCACTGGGTCCTGCCTGGTGGGCTGTGGAGGCCCCTAGGAGTAGGACTGCAGGGCAAGGAGCCCTGAGCCTGCAATGGACAGCCCACATCCTCCCCAAACCACTGGCTCTACTCAGCTCTGCTCTCACCCACTGGGGTAGTGGCAAGGAACAAAGCTCTGCATTCTGCTCTGGCTGCAGCAGCTGGGGCTCAGGCACTGCTGGCTGGCTGCAGCTGGTGCTCACGAAGCAGGAAGTAGGCAGCATGCAGCCACCAGCTCCCATAGCCCTAGCAGCTGGGAGCCCCCTGTGGCAGGGCTGGGGACAGCACTGGCATATCAGGGCTGCTCAGGGTGGGACAGCTGCAGCAGGACCCACATCCTGGTGAGCAAAGGGGAAAAGGGGGAGCTCTGATTTTCCACGATGATAAAACCAAACTCAAATGCCAAATTATATAGGTATTTAAAATTTATTTTCTAATGATTGAGGCTTCCAAATTGCAGATATATTAGGGGTGCACTGATAAAGATTTTTTGGGCCAATACCGATGGCCACTTATTAATGAGCCATAGTGGCCGATGCCAATCCAACTGCTAATATGTAACTTGGAGAGCAGTGTCCAGCTGGTAAGTCTGTTGGGGCAAAAAAGGTAGAGGAGAGGGGAGGGAAGGGGCATGGGATGGGGCAGATCAAGCCCCCACAGTGAGAGAGGGAGTGGGGCTGGGGCAGGCACTGCCCAGCCAAGGGAGGACGCAGGATGGAGCCGCAAATGGCTTGTCTGGGGGGTGCAGGGCAGGGGGGGCAGCTCCCACTGGTGCATGCACCCTGGGGGAGACATGGGGAGCATGTGCCCCTGGATCTACATGCGAGGCAAGAGTGGGCTGCCACTGCAGGCTGGGCTCTTCCTGGTAGGAGGGCTAGGCCATGGCTGCACTTGGGGTGGGCAGCGGTAGCTACAGGGCATTTTGGGATGGCTGTAGCCCCACTCCAAACACCACGGCTGCCCACCCCGAGTGCAGCCCCAGTCCAACCCCTCCCTCCCCGCACTGCACCAGCACCACCGCAGCCCCAGCCTGTAGCAGGCAGCCTGCCCTTGCCCCATGCACAGATCTGGGAGGTATACACCACTGTGCCTCCCCCAGAAGTGCATGCAGTGGCATGAGCCACCCTCCTTTCCCCATACCTCCTGGATGAGCTGCTCACGGCTCCATCCCATGTCCCATCCCAGCTGGGTAGTGTCTGCTCCTACCCCAGCCCCACTCCCTCCCTCACCATGGGGCCTCGATCTGCCCCCCCATGCCTCTTCCCTCCCCTATGCTCCTTCCCCCAAACAGACTTAGCAGCCAGACGCTGTTCTGCTCTCCACACTGTTGGGTTGGCCACGTGCACACTGTGGCTGCGCACATGCACCCGGCATTTATCAGTGACATTACTGGCCACATCAGTGAAAAAAGCCAATTGCCAATAATGTCAATTTTTGTTTTATTGGTGCCGATACAATAAGACTGATATAGCAGTGCACCTCTAAAATATATCAATAAAACTTCATGTTCAGCCGATACCCATATGCAAGTATAGTGCCATTTTATTTTACTCATGAAAAAACACAGATCTTGAGGGTTTAATCAGCAAATTTGGGAATTTTTATCAGAGAACCTGGGATTTTTAAACTGGGATTCCTGGTCCTTAGTTACAAGCTTAAAGATGGTATGAATGAGTAGTGACTTACAGGTCATGTTCTGAGGTTTCATTCTCTTCATCAGTCTAGTCTTTAGCAATGTGCTTGCAAACAGGGATTACTCTCAGAATTACATGTTCTGTTGCTCTTAATCCATCGGAAGCCAGTATTCAATTACTGAATTATTTGTTTAAAACATCATGTAACATAGCAAAGAGACGCCCATGAATTCTGAACTCCCGCTTCCAAAATGGAAGATACCCTAAACTCTATGTACTACTTATACAACAATAACCTTGATGGTGAAGCTTAGGTATAGTTCTAAGCAAACAATGGTACATAAACTACAACATAGGGGTAGCTCTGGGAGTTGGTGTGTTTTAGGGATGACGTTTTGCATCAGACTTTCCTACATGCTTCCTTATGGCTGCTAGGAAACAAAAGTTTTCTGCTAGTTTGTGCCTCTATAAAGGCTCGGTGAGTCAGGGAGCACAGTGGGGGAGGCTAAGGTTCCACCCACTTTTTCCAAGGAAGACATAAGCAGATGAATAGCCAAACCCAAGGTCTGGATAACGTTAGATGGGAAGTCAGGTGGGATTCTTGTTTGTTATTTCCTTGCCCACTGCAGTCTACTCAGAATCCAGTTCAAAGCGAGGGAGAAGAAACACATTTGAGAAAAATCGTATTTGAGAAAGTCAGAATCTGTTTGCTGGTAATTGACAGGCAGGGAATGAGGAAAAACTTGGCAAAGAGTGAATTCACATATTCCTTGCACTCTGTTTATCACTCATGCAAAAATCTCTCTTGCTGTCATACTGAAATATTTGCCGTGGTCACTCACTGGGCTATGAAATATTCTCATCTCTAAATTGCTTCAATAGTCATATCAATGTCAACAGAACTAACTCATTTCCTAATGACTAGGTTACTGCCAGGGAAACTTTAAATTTAGCTTAGTATATCTATTTGTTCCCACTTCCCACACACCATAAAGGCCACACATTCAAGTTAGAGCTGTCTTTAGAGCTTGTTTAATTACAGATGCTATTTAGTCTGTCTGTTCCCTTTCTGATTACTTTTTAACCAATTTAAATATCTACTTCTTTCTGTCCTTTCTACATTAGCTGGCTCATTATTGATTTTTATTATCTGACTAAAGATAAGATTTTGCAGTTGACTGCAATTTACAAAGCAAGCATTTCACTTATGTGGGAATTCATGTTGCCACTGGGGCTTTTAAAGAGGTGTCTCTTATGGATCAGCTGTCTCCAGCACAGAGGTAGGTGTTAGAACAACGATGAAGAAACATTATTCAGCTCTAAAATTGGAAATACGGGTGAATCCACTGTAGCTTCTGTAACATAAGTAGAACAGAAGTTTCATTTACTTACAAAGCAAAGAAGGTTTCTGTTTGGTCTCATGTTGTGAGCCACAGGCCTCGCTGGAGAGCTAACCATACAGTATTCACTCCTGATCAACATAATGGAAGAGAAACAGTTGACAGGAAGAGTAAAGAATAAGGCAAGGAACTGATAGAAAGAAGAAATAGAAAATGGTAATGGAGTAATATTTTCCCAGCTCCTTTTGTTGGTTTGGCAACTATGGCAAGAGGTTCGTAACTTTTTACTAACCACAGGCCATGCCTTACAACCCTGACAGTGCTGTGAGCCACTGTTTAGCACCAACAAGAATCTGCAGTGTTGCAGAATACTGTTCCCCCGTTATTCCTGCTTGGTGTGCAGCGGCTGAGCTCTCCCTGGCCCCATCCATGCAGCCTCCACTGAAAGATGGAGTGATGGACAGTTTAGAGTTGCTGAGTAAGTGAGCAGAGCCTGCAGTGTTGAAAGGGACTTCTGCAGAGAGCTGGTATCACATGCGTCTTACGGAGCTCTCCATTGGAGCTGGTAGCAAGGGGATTAGCCAGCCTCGAATGAACTCCAGAAAGTGAATCCAGGATGGATCCAACGGCTAAGCTGTAACAGGATCAGTGCACCTTTAGCAACAGGCAAACCAGATTGCAGGCTGGATCTAATCTTGTCAGGGTCCAGATCCAGCCCATGGGCTATAGGTTGCCAGCCCCTGCTGAAGGCTGTATTTAAAGACTTCATGGACAGAAGTTTTAAATCCAAAGATTGATCATTTTGATGCATTGAGTGGAACTGTCTAAGAATGAAGAGTGAGGTTCAGTGTTGATGCTGTTAATATGGTTAACACCACTGGCATCTAAAAGCCAGCTTTCTCTCTCCAGTACAGCACAAATCATGTAGGTCCCCAACAGCAGACTGCACTGGTAAGAGGGGTCAGGGACCAGGTGAACATCTGGCAGTTTGTCAAGGCAGAAGTGCTTCAAACTCCCCCACCAGAAGGTTTTAGGCGTAGAGGGCCTTTGATGGAGTTGCACCAGTGTGAAAGACACTGTCTGTGTCTCTAATAATAAGCTCCTTAAGTAAGGTATACTTCAAGAGGGCTAACATCTGGGCTGGGATTGTAACCTCAAGGTCCAGTGAATATTTGATTGCCACCTTGCTGAGCCTTCCCTGTGAATGCCCGTTGATTAGTTTGTCATTTGTTTCTCTCTAAGGAAATGAAGCCATATTTCAGCTTGTTAGCTACTCTGGTGCTTCTGCATGTGTACCATCATGTCTGAGGCTTCAGGGATTTTCTTTGTCTGACCAAGCTGCCAGTCTGGACTGCTAAGTTGGCCAGGAGGAACCAGTGGCAAACTGCCCCCAACAGTTTACCCTCAGGTGAGTGTGTCTTCATTCAGAATACCTATCCTAGACATTTAGAGATCTCTGCTTGACATAGAAATCAGTATATGAGTCTGTAATAGATAAGGGAATCTGTTTGTAAAAAATATAGAGAATGATACTGTTACTATAGTTTTCCCAAAGGACCTGTAGCATTCCATAGTATAAGTGTATCCTTTTATTAAATTCCATAAGATGTTTCCTAAAACCTATGAAACCCTTCCTAAAGACCGTAAAACCTTTCTATGACTTCTTTTTAAGTTCTGTGCATTAACCCTGAATGTCCTGTGTGTTGAACCCACATATATCCTCTAGGGGGTACATCCTCTGGGAAATGTTTCTCTTTATTTCTGTGCTTGACTATTAACTTGTGGAGTCAATTAACTGTGCATTACTAGCATAATAAGATAATTGGTGTTTATTATTGGAAGGGGTCCATTTTTCAGAGGTCTCCCATGTACCCAAGGGAAAGGGGTCATCCATCAGACAGGATGAGACAAGCGTTAGAAACCCCCCCCCAAAAAACAACTTTTTTTCCCCCCCAGCCATTATATAAAGTGTTATTAATGATGTTTTCACAGCTGCATTTCTGAATTCCCAAGGCAATATATGAATGGTCAAAATCAGATGAAAATGAAAGCAGGAGATGATGATTCAAAAACAACACCTGAAAGGAGAGCATTTCAAGCAATAAATGCTTTGCAATTGATCTGCAGAAAATACCTACAATTAGAAGAAATAATAAGCCTCCTGACAAGCCTCCTGAAAACAAAAGAATGCAATCCAAAAGGACAAGATTATAAATCTAATAAATGAGAATTCTCAGGATACCACTGTAGTTCGGGTCTTTGTCATGGATCCCAGGTATTTGTATGGCATATTAGAAATATGGCTCTACCAGGGAAATAAATTGCTGGAATTGGCTATTTAAGCCTTCACAGGCTATAGTTTTTAGAGAAAACCAATGCTTTCTTCTCTCTACAAAATTCAGCATTATCCACAGCGGGTAAGGCACCTTTAGAGACAACCCTGTTTGGTACTTGGCGGGCACGTCTACATGTGCACATTTACTGCATAGTAACCAATATTACTTTGCAGTAACTGAAAATTACTGAACAGTATGGGCAACGTCTACACATGCATGCCCGTACTGTGCAGTATATATGGTGACTTACGCTGACTTGGGCATAAATTTGATATCTGCATTATGCAGGTATCAAATTTATGCCCAATTAGTTACTGTACAGTAGCATACATGTAGATGCCTTATTGCGTAGTAACACTGTGTATGTGGACTGACTTGGGACTAACTTGAGTCCCAAGTTGGTCCACACGCAGCGTTACTGCGTTTTAATGCCTGCATGTGTAAGCACCAGCATAAACCTGTTTACTGCGCAGTAAGTTACTGTACAGTAAATTTAATGTGCAGTAAATGCACGTGTAGACACACCCTATAAAACCTATGCATTGTATTTTAACCAGGTCTAAGGCTATACCTTGATATATCTATCAGATAAGTGACTACTATGTGGTGTGGAGAGATACCCAAGCTAGCTTTAAACTAGCTAGCCTGGATATGCGGAGCAATTTGTGTGAAGTGGTAGCAGCATTCACATCTGCTACAGACCTAATAGCTGCATTGTGGTGCCAATGCAGTATCTGTATAAGTGTGTTGCCAGAAATTTGCAATACCTAGTAGCTTAGTTGGTGCAGTGTCTGGACAGTAAATTCTATGTAGCCCACAACCATATCAGATATCTGACAATTTAGGGAATACTGTTTTCCCTTTCTGTCATATGCAAACATGACAAATACAAGTCCCCACATAATTCAGGTCTTCCATAAGTAATTTTCATAAATCCTAAAATGCTCACTGATATTTCTTCCCCTGAAGATTGAACCAATTTCTGAGATGCCAAGAAATTTCAGAGCAATTTGTTACTGTACCAGATGTCAAAAGAGGCAGATATCCCTCTGTTTCTTGATTAGGTTGGATTAATCTCTCATTTTCAGATGATACGAATATACATTTATGCATATAATACGGTGTGCATGCATATGGTATATTATACATGTTATATGTGTAAATATGTCATATATATTGCATTAGCTGTGATAAAAAATAAGCAACTAAATATTTGTGTACACACACATATATGCATGCATATATTTGCGCACACACGTGGACGCATAACAGAAGGGATGTGTATGAGGTGAGATGATATCATAAGATATCACAATGCCAATACAGGATGCAAGTATAAGCACCTTTGGGAGAGTCCTATTCATTAAGATGGAAGTATTGCACGTAGACAGCCTGGTTTAGAAACACCTTATAATTAGCTGTTTCTTTTGGGGTTCACATCAGCTTTCTTTCCTTATCCCAGTTCATTCCCTGTTTGTTTTTTATCTCTCTCTCCTTTGTTCCCCTGTTGTTCCTGGCTACTTCTGGGGAAGGGTGAGGGAGAGGGGAAGCGCGTGTCTTCCTGTTTTCTGCTGTTGCCAGTAATGGCAGAGGCTATAAACAGGCTTTGCTCTTGGAGTAGGGGCATCTGTGCCAGGATATGTTCCAGCATAGATGATCATAGTTTCATAGTTGGTAGGGTCGGAAGGGACCTAAGCAGATCATCTAGTCTGACCCCCTGCCATGGGCAGGAAAGGATGCTGGGGATCAAACAACCCCAGCTAGGTGGCTGTCTAGCTTCCTTTTGAAGACCCCCAGGGTAGGGGCAAGCACCACTTCCCTTGGAAGTTGGTTCCAGCTCCTAGCTGCCCTGACTGTGAAGTAGTGCCGCCTGAATCTACTCTCCGTCAACTTATAGCTGTTGTTCTTTGTTACCCCCAGTACTGCTCGGGGGAATAGGGACTCTCCCAATGCCTGCTGGTCCCCCCCTTGGCAAGTTTGTAGATGGCCACTAGATCCCCCCTCAGCCTTCTCTTGTGGAGGCTGAACAGGTTCAGGTCCCGTAGCCTCTCCTTGTAGGGCTGTCCTGCTGCCCCCTAATCATGCGAGTGGCCCTCCTCTGCACCCTCTCGATGCTGTCCACATCCCTCTTGAAGTGCTTCACTGGGTGACATGGATGTTGCCCATTTTCCCCCAGAGCCAGATGCCCTCTGCTCCTGAGGCTTCAGGGCTTAATCCTGCAGAACAACTGCAAATGGGGAAAACACTGGGGTTCCCCGATATGCAGAGGTGTGCCCCAAGTTGAGGTGCAGCAGCATGATATGTGCACCCAGGGAAACACCAGCCACCAGGGGCAACCTGAGCAGGCATTTCTGGGACTTCAGACACCTGCTCCAGGGTACCCTGGGAATTCCCTTGCCATGGACTACCTGCCCAGGGTGGCTGAAGAGTGCAGGCAGCTCATGGTCTCCTGTTGTAAAGCAAAAAGATCCCTGCCGCAAAAAAGTGCATACATTTTAACCCTCGACTGTTGTGGCCACAGTTTTGGACAGCTGTGGTGCAACGAGGACATGGACTTCCGGTTGCTTGGGCTTCATGCCGCCATAAATATTTTTATGGCAACACAAAGGTGACATCTGTTTGCAGCCAGGAAAACTAACACAAACCTGTGTAAGCCAATGGAGTTTTGCTCATATAAACCAGGGAGCAAACTAGCCTCCCATTTCTAGCAAGCCACATCTCGAGTGGTTCAGTATGTGGTTGAGGTTGACTACTGTTCCTTTCTGAAGTACTGCAGGACACAAGAAGCTAAGTCACAGGAAGACCGAGAGGCTGCAGGTCTTTCCCTTTAGCTGAACTCTGCATCTAGTCCCAACCCCTCCTAGAAACACCAAAGTGCATTCTCTGCCCATTCCCACTGAGGTCATCACAAGGTCTTCTTCCTTCCTCTTATTTTGCCCTACGCAGGTCACTGCTCCCACACCGCTCTCATTTTCCATCCATACCTTTACAAACCTTCAACCTTTTATTCAGATTAACATTCCTTCTCCAGTCACTGCTAAGCCTTAAGGGTCAAAAGCTATTTAGTTGGTAGACTTTAATAAAACACCAATTTTAAGCACCCTAAATGACTGCATCAGCAGTCAGGAATTTGATGATCAAGAGGCCTTTCAGTGTCTGCTTCCTGCCCGATGTGGTCCAAGTACGGTACATTATGTTCATTACAGACACAATAGAACAAAAGCAAAGGGTGCTAGGAAAGTCTGTTGGCTCAAAGATATGCTGCTCAATGAAGCCCTATAAAGACCAGGCCAAAAGGACAATATGAAAAGGAAATTACAGATTTTAAGCCTGAGCTAAAAAAGCATGCTCAAGATTCTTAAAATTACTTTCTTTGCTTGCTATTGAAAATTAAGGAAAATAGCTTCATCTTTTTTAAATTTTGTTTTATAAGCATTTTTCTTTAATACCCTCTGAAATATTACAATTGACAGAGGTCACATTCCACCAGTTAATTTTTTTTTTTTTACCACCAAAAAGAATTTGCAGTGTTGCAGAATAAAATTGTTTACCATCTAGCCCTTACCATTTCATACAACCCGATTCACAACACTCAGTTAGTAGCCTTTATTAAAATTGCATCAGTTATTTCCCTTCAAAAAGATGATGTATGCATTTTTTCATGCTACGCCAAACACTGGAAGTGAAAGATAGAGATAGAGAGACATTCTAATTTACATAAAGATTGCAAACTGTTGTTCCAAAGTAATTTTGAAGTGGTGTGCACAGTGCATAGGCATTTGATCTGATCACAGTTCTGCATATTGAGTGTGTCATGTATAAAATCTATAATTGGAGCCTGTTTTCTCAAGAAAGAAATAGCGTCCTACTCTTAAACTAAGCAGTATTTCTGGTCAGGGTCTTTCAGGGCCCTCTTTTCATGTAAAATTACTCTTTAATTTTACACATAGACTGATGGATATTCAGAATTGCTGATAATTTCACTGACAAATACTTAAGTCACTTTCCTGTATTTTCAGAAAGTAACTATTTTTATTACAGATACTCCGAGCTCCCTTTGAAACAAAAGTGTTGTAGTTCATGACTTGTTTTAGGGACATCAATACAGTGTGATGTTTATTCTGTCTCTTATATGCTTGATCAATAATTTCTCAGGTCAAAATACTCTGAGCTATTGGGGAATTTAAACATCAGGTCCAGCTCCTCCTGGCTATAGTCCAGGCCTGGTCTTTTATGTTCTGAATTTTAGAGATGCATTATAGCAGTTAGGCTGAAAATATTACAAGAGCGAGTTTCTTTTTGGTCCTTTATCACTTCTGTCCCCAGTCCTCATTCAGCTGACAGCACCAGAGACTGGGGGAGCAGAGGGATAAGAAGGTGAGAAGAAATTTTAAAAATAGGTATTTTTGCTTTGGCTCAGTTTGATTTTCAGGTGAAAGTTTGCTGCAACTAAGCTGATCCTTTTCACATCTGAATTGTTCCTCATTCTCAATCTCTTTTCTAAAGTGAACAATTCACAACAAAATTCCTATTCAGTAAATATCTTTTCCCAAAAAGAAGCAGAAACAAGTAAAGAAATTGAAAATCGCTGCAGCAAAGACTTCTTGGCCTGCAGATCACTGGTGAGGAATCTAGGGTACATGAAATTTATGTTCTGTCACATTAATCTCACAGTATATATTAATAGCTCTTATTTTTCAAGCTCTGCCTCTTTTGGAAACTCATCGTGTCCACCCATCCATTAGTTTTCATGTAGATGATGATTTCTTAGATGGTTTGCCTGTTTGAGCAACAACAATGACACTGAGCATTTAAAATTACTCACTGTGGCACACCGCCTGGACTAGAACGTAAGCAGTGCTAGCTCGGGCCATGGCATGGAAGTGCAGAGACAGGCAATTCAACTTCTACGAATCTGGAATAGACCAAGTGCTCTTTTCATGGCCAAAATGGTACACCTTTGAAATGCATTCCTGTCTTGGAAAAAGAATGTAGAAAAATAATGTTTTATTTCCAACAAACAAGTGACTGGTGCCTCCTGAATCTGGGAGGGCACCCACAGAAGCTACTGATGGCAGCGGCCCTGTCAGAGAGGGCACTAGCCCTACCGACAGCATCAGTGTTGGCCATTGGGGGGGCACCAGCCCCATCAGGGGGGGCATGTGCACCCCCGTACACGCCCTACCAGTCGCCTGTGGTCTAACACGTGGCTCCATTGCAGCCACGTCAGAATTGCAGGGCATCTACAGTAATGACAAAATGGTTTCAGGGATTAGGTCCTACAAAGAGTATAAGCAGTATAGAAAGGGGCCAAAGGGGCCTTGTTGTGTTCCAAGGAAGCAAGCTAATCACCCTTGGGGAATTAAGGGCCTGTTCTCAATCCGTTATACATCAGCAGGTGATCATAATGGGCTCACTGTTTTCCCATTAGAAAGGAGTTTCTGTAGATGGCAGCATCATGTGATGCTTGGACTTTTCAGATACCCGTCTTTCTATATAGCCAACATCAGCTGAAATGATACTCATTTTGAAAGTCCCAATGTAGTATTTTAATTGTATTAAACTTTCAGTGAAACAGCTTGGTGAAGAGTGTAGGTTTCAATGCGTGTATTTGTTAGGAGATATTGGGGAAGATTAGAAACCACTTTAGCCAATCCAGATCCTACTTTTATTCAGGCTATTTTTATAACATTTTCATTCCTATAGGCCCTCCCAGTGAGAGGCAGATGGCATGCTGCGACACAGGCAGGGATTTCTAAGACAGCCAACATTAACACTGTACTGAAAACTCAAGAACTACTTTTAAATGCAGACTTGTATAAATGATCGTTTAATGAGGATTAAACAAATTGGACCTACATTTCCTAGATAGGCAAGAAAGAGGTGAGGATGGAGAATACCCATCCAAGAATCTGATCCATAAGCCTTGAGTTCTGGATGCATGAGACCTTTCAGAACAGAGGACTAAATATTTGGGTGAGTGAATAAAAATAACTAGGCAATGTGCACTTAGGAATAAAAGCCCTCAGGATGAAGGGACCACCTCAGTTACAACTGTGGAGGTTATAAACTCAGAGATGAGATGGTCATTCTTTAGTGCTTGGGACATGCTTGGCTTCGAGTGAGCATGGCTGTACATAAAACACCAGGTAATAAATGCAAGGAGTCATTTTCCAACAAAGGAAGCATATATGGAAATTGATAGACACTTTATGAGACGACATTCCAGATAATGAACCTCCCCTTCCAGGTCTAGCAAAAAGATACCTAAATCCAAAGGCTAATCTTGTCTGAAATCCTCTCAGTGACTGATGTGGACTGAGTCCCCCCACGACTCACACATGCAAAAACCTTCTCAAGAAGTTTTCAGATATCCATGCAGGGTAAAAAACCACGCATGACAAACCAATTCCAATAAATCCAGGCACAAACAAATGCAGACACAAACAAATTCCAATAAATCTGAATTAATGCAAATGTTTGGTTGAGGCCCATCTTGAATAATTAAGTATGAAGCTTATAGAAAATGCAATCAATTACTGCCCTCTTTAATTAAACAGATACTCGAATGATATATTTTACTATATTTTGTTTCCATTAGTTCTGAGAGGTAGTGTGGCCTCTGTTATCATTGGGACTATGATAGATGAACCTTGGCTCCAAGACACATTTGATAGCCTACATTCTGCATTATGACTAATGTGAAAAGCATCACAATCGATATATCTTAAGTAAATGAACTGCAACTATCTGAACTGCCCTCTGACATCCAGCATAATGAACATTTCACAACGGTTTCTAAACTACCGTCTTGCTTTTTCCAACCTCACTTGTAGTCTGCAAGTCTACAAATACTGTGACCTCCCAATCAAATATGGCTATGGGGCAGAAATGAACATGTACTTCCAGGTATACCAGATTAAAATGGGAGCTCTGCTCTGTTCTCAGACACTACTGTAACGTGTTGGCAATCCTCTTTTATTCATGTGCAAAGGCAGAGGCCATATTATCTCAATGGGCTGTTTTTTGATTGATCCAAATGGAACTCATCACTAGAATGTCATAGACCCTATACTGTTAAACTCTATGGATTCCTCTTAACAGCCTGCATTTTCGGAGCAGGAGTATCTGACTTCTCTGTGGATGGCAGAAAGTTTGGTGGAGCAGCTAAGTCTAAAATTCCAGGTAGCCACTAAGGTTTTGTATTATAAACTAATAGCCAAATGATGCTGTTAGACGCCCCCCCCAACTGCTCTTTTTTTCCAAATAAACTCTATGGGTTGCCCAGATCCCACCCCCTCCCCAAAAGGGTTTGGGGTTGCTCGTTTGGGAGTAATAAACGTCTTTACTGTCCGAGCCACCAAGGTTCGGAATAGACTGCCGCCGGAGGTAGTTCAAGCACCTACCCTGAACGTCTTCAAGAGGCATTTGGATGCTTACCTTGCTGGGATCCTATGACCCCAGCTGACTTCCTGCCCTTTGGGTGGGGGCCTGGACTCGATGATCTTCCAAGGTCCCTTCCAGCCTAATGCCTATGAAATCTATGAAATCTTCATCTCAGTTTCTCCACTAGCTCTACTGTATTGCACCTGTTGTACATGACAGATATTGTATCACTGGTAACCTGGGGAGAACTCGGGAATAGTTAAGAAAAAGAATAAAGGTTAAGGATGTTTGATTCTCACTGGTTTTCCTCTAACGTGTGGTTTTCATGCTTTTCACTTCTATTTCAGGAGAAAGATTTTGGCAGTGATCTTCAATTCTGATCAGACGTCTGTCCCAGATTTGTAAAGTTAAAAAATCACGCATTACTGCTTGCAAGAGCAAGACCTGAATCAAGAAAACAGTTTGTTGATTTCACCCGTCTTTAACAGCACACGTTTTGTTATTTTTCCCCCCCTCCTGAAAACAGATATATGTGGAAGAAATCCACAAAGCAATGCATCCAGAAGACTTCTTTCCTTGCCTCCTTCTCCTAGAGCATTTTTTTTCACTGCTGCCTGTCAGTTCTTCACATTGCCAAACCTGAACCACAGAGGTACAGAGATCAAAATAGTCTGCATACATAAACCTCCCCCCCCCACCCCAAAACTGGCCTCGATTAAAAGCTACAGCACAAAGGAACACGCCGAAAAAGGCTTGCCAGATTTTTGCCTTTTGTATGCCAAAAACCAGCAGCTGTAATTACAGGATTGGAAAGCTGCGCATATCTATCAGAAATGGGGCGAGGAGGAAAAAAAAGTGTCTTCAGCCTGCTTAATATTTTAAGTTCTTCGATACATGTATCCATTAAAAGAACATCATTGTGCCACAAATGTGATGTTTTACTGAAGAAAAGCAGTTGCCTGCTTTCTGTAATTACAAGCATAGAAGAATTTTGTGCCCCATTTCAAAGCTAAAACTACATGAAGAGCAGTGAAGCCCTGAAGAAAAGCTTCTCTGGGAGTTCTTTCAAGGGCACAGGCAAAAGATTAGCATTTATCTGAAGTTACTCGCATAGAGGAGCTGCAGCTTTCATCAAAATATAACAGGTCATTTTTTTACTAATAAACATGCACCTAACACACTGTACTTTCTATAATCTTCCTGCCTGCCCAGACTCAAATTGTCATTTTACATTTTTGTCAATTCCTATAGACTCAAAGAAAATTGAAACGTGTTGCCTCCTTCTCAGAAAACCTCCATTCCATGTTGCGCCTAAAATGCTTTTCAGATATAATGTACCTTGTTAATGAAAAACGCTCCTCCACAAGCTCCCTTTGCCCGCCCCTCCACTCCATACCACAGCCTCCGTCAGTTAGGACAGGCTGGTGGTGGGAACTACATTAAGATCTTTAAAACTGCAAATGAAGTAGGCAGAAAATGATATATTGCAACACCAAGGACTTAAGCTAACAGAACAATACGGCGGTTTTAGATCAAACTATAAGGCCCCTCAGGCAATTTTATTTAAATCAAAATGTTATCTAACATAACACAAAGGGGAAAAATAACTCCAAAAAGTATTCTGGAAATATTTTAAATTGGCTTTGTAGAGAGACAAGGGTACTTGGTTTCTGCTGCATTAACACTGATCGGCTGATACGGTATCTGCAGAAGCCATGCAATTAGAGCACTATGGGATATTGCTTGTAGGGTTCATTGAACTGTAGAAGAGTTAGAAAAACAATGCAGAGTAGTCTTAGATGAGAGGGGTTTAAACGGCCGAGATGCTTATACACAGAATGATTGTTGATTCTTGTAATCAAGATTTCTAAAGACTCAACATTAATAATTAGGCACTTTACACCTAAATAATTGAATACATGCTGTCACATTATTAAATCCCATTCCCAAAAATAGATAAGAAAGCTACGTTCATTTGGACACAATAATTGCCCTTTTGGTGATATTCATACCAGCTGAGACCGCGTGCAAAAAATATACAGTAAGAAAAAGAAAGGCAAGACTTAAAATAATATCATCCAGTATAAAACCGACTTGCCCCTTGACAAACACAAAGCTAAGGCTGGGCTTGTGAGCTCTGATGGCAGGTTGGAGGAGTCAGCTCTGCAGAATGCCTATTGAAGTACGTGACTTCACTGATACGGTCTCAACTTCTGTCTCTTTCTCCTAAGGACATCATTTAATAGTAGACAATAAAATTTCTACTGCAGTCTTTTCAGAGACTCTGGCTCAATGGTTATTATCCAAAAAAAAAAAAAAGAGAGAGAAAAGCCTTCACAGTGAGCAGGGGCTAACGGCTTCTTAGCAATGGCACCTTTAGAAAACAGACCCACAGCGGTTGCCTTTTCTTATTTACTGCCTCGCCGAAATAAAAGACTCTCCCCCCTCCCCGCAAGCAGACATACTGTATCAAGAAAGGAAGAATTTATGGGGAGGCTCAGAAAGATGGGCTCTAGGAAAGGCAGTCAATAAGGGAAGTGAAAATTAAGTGTTTCTTTCGGGCTGTGCCAGAGCTTAATATACACAATGCAGGAAAATGTTCTGGCTCTCTCATACGCTCTCACGTTAGCCCATCTCCTCCACAGGCAGCGAAGTAGGGGTGGAAGCTGCTTGCTGCTCAGTCCTGCCCATAACCCACAGTTGATAGGAAGAAGCATTTAATTGCACAGGCCCTGCTTGCAGCAGAGGGACTGCAGAAGGATGCGAGTGCTGATGATAGCCCCTCGGTACTCCACAAATAGAAAGGCAAGCCTTGCTTTTAGGAAGCACGATAGCCTATTCTCTACATTTACTATATCCCTTTTTCTGGCCTCTGCACCACAATTCAGCCCTGCACTGCAGCATTACTTTTCCCTCTTATTTCAGAGCTGGATAAAGAGAAAAGAAAGGGCAAGGCTAAACTCTGCACGGACCATACGCGATGCACGCTTCTACTAGCTGCAATACAAGGTGTGGAAACCAGGGCAGAGCCGTGCTTGGAGAATTTCCGGTTTATACAGAATGGGTACCCGTATCAACCACATCATCACACGACAAATAATTATTACAAGCTATTTTTAAAAAACTTGGGCGGTGGGGCGAGGGGGTGAAACAAGGGAGGCATGGAAACCTCTGTCTTTGCAGCTGGAGAAAAGGATAATTTATTTCAAGGGAGCGTTTCTCATAACAGCCCACTGCTGCCAGCTCCATCTTGTAGGTGTTTCAATTCATTCACTCAAACCAAATAAACAGCTGTCATTTAAACAGATCTTCCCATGCAGCAAATGCTGCCGACTCACCCACTTCTTTTCACTTTTGACACAAATGAAGGATTTGCTCTTCAAACAACTCAGTCTGATTTATCCAAAAATATACTACATATACACTTCCCCTCCATCGCACAGGTTACTGGTGATGGGTGGGAAAGGGCAAGTCGCCTACAGCAATGGCAGACTGCTTCAGACTTGTCGCACCCCTTTCCCTGCCCAGATTTGGGTAGCCAGCATGACATCTGGTTAATATTGAAAGATGGGAGAAAACTAGGTGGGGGAGGGGAAGCATTTAGCATGTATGAGAAGCTAAATTTATTTACACATTATACTATTAGGTGTACAGTTTAGCCCTTAGGAGCCGTCATGTAGAAAACTCAAGTTCAGGAAATGGAAATGGAAATACCTTCAGGTATCACTACCACCTCACCAAACTGCTTGGCAGCTATTAATTGTTCTGCTGAGTCATGTACGCAGCCTCATGTGGAAAGGCTATGCTGCTAACCTTTTATCTTATCACCTAGAAAAATGCAACCGAAGCACGGGCAATCATTACTTGCAGCCAGACTTCAGAGAGTAGCATTTACAGGATATCAAAACGGGAACATGCTATTTCTAACCTTCAGCTTCAGCAATGATAAAACTGCTGCTAGAAGACCTCCCACCTAGCTCACTTCTGGATAACTAGGTATATACCACAGGGGAATTAAGTGTGATCAGGATAAAAAAAGAAAAAAAAAGAAAAACAAACCCACTAGATTACAGGTTTGCATAAGCTTGCCGTAACTCGATTTCCTCTCATTCTGGGAAAGAAAGAAACTTCAGGGAGAAAGAAAATGTAATTAAGTACAGGAGGGAGCTGGCACCGAGTTTTACAGACCAACGAGGATTCTGGAGGCAGAAAGGTCAACATTTACCAGGAGTAGCCACAGCATGCTAATTAAATTACTTCCATTATTTATATTTAGAAAAAATATTCCTTATTCTAAGTAAAAGGACACATCTCCCACAATGCGGCCAGTGGCTATAGTTTGCTCCACAGGGACATCATTTTCATTTCTTTTTCTTGAATACAAAGGGAAATTTCTGGCAACTGGAAATCTTGTTTTACCAAACAAGGGCAGCTTTGCTGTAGAGCTAGTAAACTGCCCTGCTGCAGCGACTGTCCCTTGGAGAGGCATTTGTGACCTTGTCCGTTTTCCTTCTTTCCATCTGTGTTGTCAGCTTTGCCTTCTCTCTCTGCTCGCCTGCTATTTACCCTTATATCGGGGGCAGCTCCGGGAAACGCATAAAGATTGGTTATTTGAATGAACTTACTGTTAGACACTATCCAGTTTTAGATAATTTCTGATGAAGCAGTTACAGAATGGCTCTATAAGCAAAGAGAGGGAGTTAGCTTTGTTAATCTGAAGTCAAGACAGGGAGCGGGGTAGAGAAACTCTTATAAGGCAGCTGGGATCAGAGATGCAAAGGTGAGCTCTTGCTCATGAAAGCTTATGCATCTCTGGCTCCCTAAGCTGTTTTGATCATATGCTGGGGGGGGATTTCTGGTTTGTTTGTTTTTTTAATTTCTGCTGCTACTGAGACACTGTGGCTGCTGTGGAATGAGTGTGTTGATACAATATTGCAAACTCATTTTTTTTTGGAAGCTTCAACTATAGGCACTAACATGCCCTAGAAAAGAATTTGGCCATTTTATGAAATATAGGCAATCTATCTTTCACGTGACATTTTAAATGCAAAATAATTTCACATACTTTATGCTAACCAACTATTCTGGGTGGATCAGGACACCAGGAAAAGGATACAGAGCCTTTTATTGCAAGGTCACCGATTCCAAAGTTGTGTATGAACATTTGGAGCCTTTTTAATGGCTTGAAACAAGGCGGTAGTTTTCAATGCATTTACTCATGGACAAGGGTCTGCACCCCAAAACCTAACATCACAAAGAGCAAATGGACTACAATGAAGATGACCTTCCAGTTGAGCTACAGTCACTTAACAAGTGAACTCTTTTGCATTTAGTCTGCATAAAGGACTCTGATATTGGGCTCTACTTTTCTTTTTTTTAGAAAAATTAAAATGGTATTTGCTGTAATTGTAAACTTCTGGGATGATCCCAGTCAAGTAAGTGTTGCATAAGATAATAATGCTGGGGGCGGGGGTTGGTTTGGGGGTGCGATTTGGTTTTTTAAACAAAACACAAACAAATTGTTTTCCTGTTCACACTTTGCATAAACATTTTCCCTGAAGATACTGAGAGACTGCAAATATTCTCATGAGGCAGAGATATGTGGGTGTTTCTTAAACAGGTCATATGTTATGCATGGTTTGCTTAGGTAAATTATTTCTTGTTAAATATATATCTGGTAGGATTTAAATAAGAAACTAAGTAGAAAAAGTGCAAGTTACAGCTGCCCATAAACAGCTGTCATTTATGCACTGGCCTTTTTTCAAGTATATTTTTCCTTCAGGAAACACACTTTGCTTTTTTGATACCCTTTATTTTGCCAGCTCTTCCTCTCTTCGGCACCAGCCTCTTGCAGGGTTGTAATGTCAGTAGGTTATCTGCTTTCTCAAAGTGTAAGAAAACTTTGACATTTAGAAGCAAGCTAATTATTTTCCCTTGATAAATGCAATGGAAGTCAGCACAAATGAGCAGCTTTTCAGCACAATTCAGCCAGTCTGGGCAAGAAAAAAGAATGTAAAGCACTGCAAAAAAGGCAAGCAATATATTGTGTCCGTAAAAGTAAAATATTTTTGCTGGCTGGGCACTTAGAAATTATGTCTCATGTGATTATTATTTTTTTTAAGTAATATATATTTCTCCATTACAATGGGATGGGATATCGAGAACAAAATAAGCATACCATTTCTAATGTAGAAGACACAAACATCTTTACCGCGTGCCCTTTTGAATCATGTAACGTATGTAAATGTAGGAACTATAACCATAAAAACCCAGACAAAAAAAGCATATTGAAGAGATAATGCCTAGAACAGCGGTGCTCAACAGTTTTTTCCTGGAAGGCTGGATGGGCAGGCCTGATCCCGCCAGTCATCCCAATCTGGCACCATCCAGCTATGCAGAATGGGATGGAGGGCAGTCAAGCCACAACCCAGCCTGTGGGGGGGGAAAGGGATGTGGATTGGCCCTGCAGCGGAAAAGGGGGCATGGCCCCACAGGAGAAAAGAGGCATGGCTTGGCCCACAGGAGAAAAGTGGGTATGGTTTGGCCTCAAAACTGGCCCCACAGGACGGGAGAGGGGCCATGGTTCAAGCCCAGTCCAGATGCAGGGGAGGAAGCATGGCCCAGTTGTGACCAGCAGTGCATGATTTGCAATTTGGTGGGAGGGGGTTGCTCCTCTGCTGCCAAATTTCCCACCCCATGGGGAGCACTGCAGGGCTCACAGCTGCCCATGGGCCAGAGGTTGAGCACCTCTAGCCCAGAACAGAATAAAATTCTATGCTTAAGTTATTCTACTCAACAGGCTATTCTCTTGAAGGACTTTGCCTGGAAAAAAAATGAGGGAGGTGGTAAAAAAACCCGACAGTACCATAACAATTGGCAGAGACTACCACATAAGGCTTTCTGAGGAGAAATTAAGGGAGTCATTTAAAACAACAGCAGTGACATACAGAAAGATGGTCTTTTGGTTACGAGAGCTCACATTTTAAGTGATATATGTAGAATACATACTATATTGGTGCTAATGTCTGATGCCATCAGCATTAAGACCATTAGGCAGCAGACAGGAGAAATACTTTTATCTTTTTGTTGGTACGTTGTAGGTTGGTGTGGGTGCACGGCATCCAGGTTCCAAACTCAGCCTTGTACAGAAATTCAATTTCTCCTGGGAGAGTCACTGCTCTCCCAGGAGACACCATGTGTACAGATGTTCAGGCTTTTTCTCCCTGAGTAAAAATGGCTGCTCCAGGAGAAAAATAGTCTGGGAAAAACCAGGTTAAATCACTGCCAAAAGAGTTTCTCCTGGGAGAGCAAATTTCTGTACGTGTTCTCAGACTCATGTTTGTGCTTACCTTTATGCAGGTAAGTAATCCTAGAGAACTCAACTAGGTTATTTATTTGCTTAAAGTTAAGCATGTGCATAGCACTTAGCCAAATCAGGGCTTCACAAAGAAAAGGTCCGGAGACACTCTCATCCATTTGCAAAAGAGTTTTGTAGTCCAAGACCATACGTACATGTTTTGTGGATGAATCCATTTTAACCTTTGCTTGTTTCATATCAGGACTTGTACATTTCTTCATTCACTTGATTTTTTTGCTGAAGAGTGCTCCTTTTTCCAACATCAGAGCCCTGTTCTGACATCTGTGTCCCCCAAATGCCAGACAGCAGGCCTCACCAATTGGTTTCCCTCTGGTGTAGAGATGAGTGACATGGAGTCTGGGTATCACCTAAATACAAGCTGCGTTATTTAGGCCTATGCACCAATCCTGGAACAGAGATGCGAGGCTGAGATTCCTGAAAGAAGAGATTGCCCTGCATCAAAAATGAGGTGCTAAAGAAGCATCTCCGCCTCAAGAATCGACTAAGCAGAGATCAAGGCAGCTGGCAAAGTCTCCTGCTAGGCACACAGCTTTCCCTACACAGCCTCTTCCAGAACAGCACTAAAAATAAACAGCATCTCTTCCAAGCCTAAATGCCTGCTTACCCCACAAATGGAAAAGAAAAGCTTGTAAGATAATGGATGACAGCACCACCAGGTGACATTTGTCATAAAACTGTAACAAACAAATGCGTGGTCAGCTCCAGTTCTGGATGCTTTTGATAAACCTTCCCACAAATGTAATAAAACAGACAGACTCCAGCAATAGCAAAGAGATCACATTTTAATTAACAGCACTAACAAAATCATTGTCTGAATGCCCTCTCCATCACTCCCCATCCTGTGAACTGCATTTTCAACAATGTAATCACTGAGCTTTTTCATTTAACTAGTCCAGTTGAATAGATTTATTGTTATGAAATATTCCAGCTGTACCCTCCTGATGTTTAAAATGGTGGTTGTTAACGTCAGAACACATTATAGCACAAGCAGGTACTAATTTGGCAGTAAAAAAGCATCATCGTTTTGCATAACACTGTACAAAATCATTCCATACATAAAACTATCCTTTCTCCTGCTCTCATCATTTTTAGGTTTTGTGATTATCACTGTCGAATGGATAAGCAGTCTTAAGCAAGTGTTGCAGAGTAGATTTATAGTCACTAATGGAATCCAATGGCAAGTTTACAGATGGCTTTAGCACTAGGTCTAGCGGAGCAAATAAATTTCTGCCACATAATAGAAAGACAGGTGTATCATCTGTGTTAATTTGAGGTGTGTGTTTGAGAGCAAAAAGTGACACATGAGACGTAGACATTCCAGTTGCTACGTCTGTCACAAACTGAAATCCAGATTGCAGTTTTCAGGGGATCTGTTTGATTAGTTTTTGAATGACTATGTCGCTGTTCTGTTTTATGGCATAGAATATAATTCAAGGGAGGCTTTGAAAAGTTCACCAAGAAATGGTAGGTGTCAGCCATCATCTTCCATAGGTATTTCTGTACCTCATGAGAAGTAAAAACTGTTTCCAATAAATCTGGAAGCTAGTCTGAGAATGTACTGAAGGGATTTGGGGTAGAAACAGTGGTTTTAGTTAAAAAAAAGCTGGTTAACAAGTACTGTACTGCAAGATTTTGAGGCCAAGCTCTAATAAACTATACAACTGCATTTCCCTATAAGCATGGCATACTAATGAGCAACCATAAAGCAAATGACTTTTTGGCTGATTTTTGCAGCTTGATGCAAAGCATAACTTTTCTAAGGCTTCAGTATATTGCAGCATATGCTGGGCTGTAAAATGTTTTATAATCAGTCAGGTTTTCTGCTCTCATCCTGAGAGTAAAATGACCAAGTAAACACCAAGAACATGATATCTTAGGGATGTAACCACACTGTGCAGGACAGGGGTCAAATCTTGCACTGTTAAAACTCACAAAGACTGAACATGGCAGGGTTTGGCCCCTATTCTGTGTTATGCCCCAAGCTGTCAATGGCAATTTAAATAATTTTTTTAGGTAAACTCCCTACCAAAGCAAGTGGATACAAACTTGGGTCTTTATAAGGCAAATTAAGGAGTTGGATCATAATGTGTCGTAGACCATTTTAAGTAATGAATTTCTCAGCATGCTATTAATTTTCATGATGAACCCAAACAATTTTTTTCTGTTCTATTCTGGGATAGGGGTGTTGAACCTCTGGCTTTTGTGGGGGGAGACCAGCAGTGTGGGTTTGTGATTTGGTGTGAGGGGAGGAAGCAGGTTGTACCCCAGCTACCTAATTTCCCACCCCATAGGGGAGCTCATAAGGAAGATTCTCATAAAAGTCCTTTACTGAGTTCAACTATTAAACTAAAACCTTTACCAAATGCATTGGGTTTGTATCTGGAAAATGTAATGGTAACCACAGAGACTTTCTTAACATGAGTCCAGTGGCTGGAGCCTTCCTTCTGGAGAATCTCAGTTTTAATTTTTTAGAAGTAACATGAACCTGGGAAAGAGTGGGTTGTTTATAAATCTTCTATTTTAAAGCCAGGGACCCCGACTCACTGTTTTGCCAGTATACCAGGAGCAATATTATAGTCACAGTACCACAGCATATTGACAAACCAACCTTACTAGCACCTTGGCCTCAAGTCAGCAGTCATTAATCAACCGAGTCACACTCCACAGATCAATGAGATGACTTGTATGAATGAGAATAACATTTTCCCCATCTTAATTAGTTGGCCGAATGATTAACAATTGCCTCCCAGTGTGTAACCTTCAAATTTTTAGAGAGAACAAAGCTACCCTGGTGGCTCCAGATCCCTTGGTGAACTTCCCTCACCCACACCCCCTTCACAGGGGTCCCATGTCATTTTCACCCTCATCTATGTTCCTTTCATGAACTTACATTATTGCTACCATGTTGGGCCCCAGCATTTTGGTCACCACAATTAAGTACAGACAGTCAAAAAGCCCGAAGATGAATCAGTTCAATCTTCGTAGGTTAATCTAAGCTGTATAGACTGAACTGATAAGCAAGTGAAGAGACATTCACTTTTGATTCTGGAAATACAGCTACATGCCTGCAGTGCCTCAGGCCAGAAGCTGGGGAGGGTGGGGAGGAGCTAGAGTACACTTCCCATCTCTGCTGGATCAGATAGATTGGGCCAAAGCTAGCTGGGGTGTGGAGGAGGTGCAAAGCATCCTGGGACACTGATGGACTGTGAGTTAACTTGAATCTGGAAGGGATCTGGGACAGAAGTTCAATAAACTGTTCTACCCTAAATCAGTTAAGTCTGATACTACATCCATCCAGGTTTACCTTAAACTGGTTTTGGCCATTTTTAAAGTGGTTTTTGTGCACTGAACTTCTGTTGTGTTACAGATTTCTGATCACTTATACCTGTTTATGTGTAATTTATGTTCCTAGCCCAACAGAACACCACAGGCAATAAGTATTACATGTTGCCACACCTTTCTCAATATCTAGGCTAGGGACAGACATTAGACATAAACTAATTTAAGTGATCAAAAACTGATTTAAACCTGTAACAGAACAGATGTTCAGTGCACATAAACCAGTTTGAAAATGGCTGAAACTGGTTTGAGATAAACCTGGTTGAATGTAGTATCAGACGTAATTGATTTGGGACAAACCACTTTATGCAAGGCATGTCCCAGACCCCTTGCTGGTTGAAAGTTAAATCAGCATGCTCTCTGGGCTGGGTGGAGCTCTCTGCTCCACAGCAGAGCTGGTCCCTCCCCTCTGTTCCCTGGCCAGAGCTCCAGGAGACTTGCAGGCACAGCAGGGTCTGCTTGCTTCCCCAAGCCCCTTCCCTCACCCCCTCAACACTTGCTGCTTAAAGCAGGGATCCCTTCTTCCTCTCTGCCACAACATGGGCCATAGACAACATGTGGTATATTAGCTAATGCTGTGTAAGGCTCCAGCAGTGACTGCAGACACAGCAGGGTCTGCCTGGCTTCCCCCTGCCCTACTCCACCCTCGCTGCTCAAGCAGGAAATCCCACCCCCCCTCCTTCCTTTCTCCCACAGCATGGACCCCAGCCACACAGACCCTAGGCATGTGGTATGTTAACTAATGCTGAGAGGTGTCTGTCTGTGTGTCTCTGTCCAATTTCACTGGGGCAGGTAGACAGAACAGTGACTATTTAGGGCTCTTTGGAACTAATCAACAGGAGCTAATCAGCCAATAAGCTGTTTAAAAGTTTGAAGTAATGGAGAGAGGTGATTGTTTTGCTAATTGGGTGATAAAGTCTGTTACCACTATCAGTCTCCATCTGGCTTGCTTTCTTGTCAGTTTGCTAAAGATAGTATGATGAAGCAGGGAGAGAAATTGAAAAGCTCCATATCATCGACAGATGAATGCATTGCACCACCCCCCTTGCCTCAGTGTGCTAGCCTGGGTCTGCTCTAGCACCCCCCGGCTTCTGGCCTGAGCCACTGCAGGCATGTGCCTGAATTTCTTCAATCCAGAGAGAATGTCTGTCCAGTTTCAAACCAGTTCAGCTTAGCCAGGTTAGACTAACCTGCAAAGATTGAATCAATTCAAGCTCAGACTTCTTGAATGTCTGTCCCTAGGCCTAGAGCTCTGCTGTCATCCCATTAAGCTAGATTTATTTTGGGAATAACAGAGAGAATGAGCTTCAAATGTATTGCTGCTAGAGCTCAAGTAGATTGTGTACCAAAAGTCAGTCCAAATAGATTCAGCTGGACTCAAGAAAATAACTTTCTAAAACTCAAAGGAGATACTTGTAATATTTTCCTTTGGACCATGCATCTAGGAAGGGGTCTGTGGGGTGTTACAATGGAAGTGGTGAAGTACTCTTAGGTCATGTAAGGCTCAATTCTGCAAGGTGCCCAGCCCACAGTGACTGATCTAGGAAAGTACAGAAGCACAACTGCCTTAAAGTATGCAGGTAGTTCCCATTGACATTTCCTCTCCAGAACTAGACCAGTAATAATAACCAGAGTCACACAGCTATACAAGTATCTAAATAGTTCTGTCCTTTAAGCCAGGTGAAAAATCTGCTCTCAGCAACTGATCTGATGTTTGCCTGCAAGCCTGCTGAAGAAAAAAACACCTGTTTTGAACTGTAATTGTTACTTGGAGTGGGCTTCAATACATTCATCTTTATGTGCATCAGTGGCAGATTTTATCCCAGCTGTAGGAGCAATGGCTGACTCCCAAACAACAAGACACAGTACGTTTCTTGAAGGAGAGAGGCTGTTTTTCAAAAAAGTCAGACCTTAGCAAATGGAACGATGGAAAGACAGAACTGTTATTAATGCTACTTTTGTTCCAATTTTGCTTCTGTCAACTCACAGAGTTGGAATCGTTATTTCAAGTAGGTCACATTCTCAGTAAATGACCTAACCTCCCTAATCACAGGAATACTTTTAATTATTACTGCAATGTTCCAGAG
>NW_017729029.1:52431132-52444307 GCF_001723915.1 Gavialis gangeticus
TGTAACTTGGAGTGGGCTTCAATACATTCATCTTTATGTGCATCAGTGGCAGATTTTATCCCAGCTGTAGGAGCAATGGCTGACTCCCAAACAACAAGACACAGTACGTTTCTTGAAGGAGAGAGGCTGTTTTTCAAAAAAGTCAGACCTTAGCAAATGGAACGATGGAAAGACAGAACTGTTATTAATGCTACTTTTGTTCCAATTTTGCTTCTGTCAACTCACAGAGTTGGAATCGTTATTTCAAGTAGGTCACATTCTCAGTAAATGACCTAACCTCCCTAATCACAGGAATACTTTTAATTATTACTGCAATGTTCCAGAGCTTGCACATGACCTTCTTCTTGTCTCGTGTTTATGATGCTGAAGAATATTAAAAATATAATAGATATTTCCATGGCATACACATTTAAGGTCAGATTTTCTGAAGTCTGTACAAAAAGCTGCATGGCAAAAACTTATCCACACAATTACTGTAACCTACATGTACAGTCCCATGAAAATTGTGTGCGCTTTGCCTGTACATATGTACACAGGAATTCCTGAAAAAACAGGACTCTGGAAATATGACATTTTTGGTGGAGGAAATGAAGCTTGTTGTCATAATATGGAGCCGCAATGCCTAGAACTAAATTGGATTCAGACAAAAAACAAACAAAAAATTGGGAGTTTCCATTCTGGACTCGAAATCCAGAACAATGAGAGAAATTGTTAAAGCATCAGTTAATTCAGTTCACAATCACCAAAATATCTGGAATCCTACCTATGCATATGTGAAATGCTTTGCTTTGGAATTCAAAAAGGAAATCTCTTGAAATAAGGCTTTCTTGTATGATATCCAGTACTTTGTAACTGCAACTGGGATAGAAATATCTTGAAAAAAGGACATAAACCAATCCTTTTCTTTCTACCTGGAAAGTGAATTCAGGATGTATAGAACCTTAAGATCTATAACAAAAAGGACAGCTTTTTCTTTTCAATCCCAGCAAAGGGGCTTGAATTTGAAATGAAAGTTTGGGTTAGTCTTTATTTATCCACTAGCCAAGTGCCTGTCAGGAATGATGGGGGCGGGGACGGGAACAGATGGAGCGCCACCACCTACCACCCCACGCTACCGCTACCTCCCAGAAGCAGGGGGAAGGGAAGCTTGACCTGCCGTCCCCTTTGTCCCCCTTGGCCAGTACCCCATGCCACCACCACCAGTGCCTCCAGGAAGCAGGGCCTGGGGGGTGGGGGCGAGGCCAGCAGCACCGGCCTTGCCCCCCTACTCCATTCCCTCTGTCCCTGCTGCCATGGTGGTGCTGCTGCCACCACCACCACCACCTCGTGTCCAGAATGCTCTTGGAGCACTCTGGCTGTTTCAGTCAGCATTGTGATTGGCTGCCGAGACAACCAATCAGAGTGCAAATAAAGGGTTACGGACAGAGAGGCAGACAGACTAAGGCTTTTATTATATTAGAATTCACCCATCACTAATTACATAGCTACAGTAAAGCTGCATTTTAGACTAGAAGTGAAGTCTGAGAGGAAATATTAAGAGCAACTAGAAAATAACTTAGAACTTAAATGGATTTAGAAGGTGGAAACCTGGGGTTTCACTTCCAAACCTCAAAGGCTGATGCAAGCAGGGGACACTAAATACTATACTATATAAAAGCGTGGGGACATTGTAAAGGAGACTTGGGGAAAAGGAAAAGGAGAGAAAATTCAGTTGCTACCAGGAAAGATGAACAGAAAAGAACAGGTAAACCCACTGAAAGTGATAACACATTAAAGAATCTGTGAGTGCTATTGCAAATATGATGCACACATGCATTTCTGGCAGTATGAAGTCTGCACTGAAAAAAGCTGTAAGTGCCATCACTTTCACAATCACTTCAGCTCAAATGAGAACCCCATTAGTGTGATCATTCGTCCCTTACTGGTTCTGATCCTACAAGTAATGAAGGGTCCTACATTGGCGTGATCTATCCATGCAGTAATTTCAAGAAGAAAGGCGATAAAATCAAAAGGAAAGCAAGCAGAGCTCAGTCTGCTTATGGCTGTCTTTTTCTGTTTACTCAAACTGTTCATTCCCTTAGTTTCAGGAAATATGGAATATAGAGGGGGGAAAAAAAAAATCAGAAAAGTTTGCTGCTCACTGGGCACATCTACATGTGTGCATTTACCATGCAGTAACCAAAATTACTGTGCAGTATGGGTGCACATCTACACGTGCACACCTGTACTGTACAGTAAATATTGTGACTTATGCCAACTTGAGCATAAATTTGATACCTGCATCATGCATGTATCAAATTTACACCCTAATAATTACTACACAATAATGCACGTATAGATGCCTTACTGCGCAGTAACAATGGGTGTGTGGACTGACGTGGGACTAACTTTAGTCCCACGTCAGTCCACATGCAGCGTTAATGCGTTTTAATGCCTGCACATGTAGATACCAACCTATTCTTGCTTACTGTGCAGTAATTTACTGCACAGTAATAGTGAGCCAATGTAAATGCAAATGTAAACACACCCACTTTGTCTGATCAGTGTTAAAATGAGTTAGGGGTTTTACTTGTTTTTTCTTGTCCCCCTCCCCGTCCCCTTTTTTTCCTTGAGGCGCACACAACCTTGTAGGATCTTTCACATTAGCCACTTCAGGAATACTGGAAAGCTCATTTTGCACAGTAATTACATTCATTTTGGGGGGGAGGAGGGGTTATTAATTAAGGACTCTGTGAGAGGCAAGGATTTTTAAGGCAATGTCTTAGATAAACTGCATAGTTGGGATAGAGTTAGGGAAGTCTTTGAATGCATTACTAGGCATGCCTCAACGTGATGTCTATATGGCCTTCTGTTCTGGGTAAGAATGTGCAAAAGTGCAGTGACCCAATAGGACAGGCTTCTTGGGAGCTGCTTTAATTAAAGTGCCCACAGCATCTCATGCATTCAGCATCCCATATTTCAAAATAGTGGTGGGAATGCTTTAACTAAAGTTTGTTCAATGAGCTTTAGTTAAAGTGTCCCTGCCGCCATATTGAAGCATGGAGATGCTGAATGCATGAGATGCTGGGGCTGCTGAAGCATGCCAATTTGCACGCTCCAGCAGCCTCGATTAATTAGTCTACAGGCACCAAAATGACTGGTTTGGGACATTTGGGTTCAACAAACTTGAGCCAAATGCTAAACAGAGTTCTAGTGAAACAATACTTGGAATCCCAATGGATCTGCCCTGGGGCCAAGGACTTGGGGAGTTGCAGAGTCCTGGGAGCTCCTAATTTGCAAGAAATTTCAAAAATATTTGCTCTGAGCCTGTTTGACAGCAACTCCAAAATGAACCTACATCTCCTACGTGCCCTTGTAGTGGCTTGAAAGACCATCCTCCCTAATGCAATGGCAAGTTACAGAGGAAATGGTTTGCCTGCAAACTACAGCAATTAGCTACTTACTTAAACCAGGGCATGAAGAAGTTAGAGGATGAGATAAGAGAACTGCAGAAATCTCTCAAAATCCTATTCAGCATTAAGCTATATGAAGGTACAAAATATAAAAATAAATTGTCAGTTGATCTTGCACATGAAGTTCAGAGTCCACTTTGGAAATTTCCTTTCAGGTGCTGACTAAGATGAATGCAGTCAAGAACATTTTTTTGAGGTATATGAGAAGCACATTGCCGAGCAGATTCAGTATGAAAGGTATGTAGATGTAAGATTGAATCTGACAAACGCATAAAAGGAAGCAAATGCAGGGAAAAGGTTGTTGCAGCACCTATAATTCAGTCTTCTTGTACTGAGCTATTCTAGCACATGAGGTCCTTAGACTTAGAAAACAGGAACATGTGACAATATCTGGACAATTATTTTACTTCATAATCTACAAATAGAGCTGGTATTATCATGAACAAGACCTAAAGTAAATACTGGCCCTTTTTCAATTCCCTATCCCAATTTCTTTTCATTTGCGTGTTACTTGCAAGAATTCCTTGATTCGTTAATGCCAGAACATTTCAGTTTATCTGTGGTGCATGCGGTACCTAGATAATTCAAACAATGTTGCTTCAGCTCCCTGATTGGATAACTTTTTAAAAACACAGGCAAACAATGAATTCCAAAAATCTGCTTTGTGAAAAAGTACGTATAAATTTTAAAACTCAGATTTGCTTATAAACTTAACACGCAGTCAAGTAAATGCTTGCAAATACTGAAGAAGAGATGAAAATATCTTTAAAAATATTTGTGAAGTGCCTTTTTGTTATCTGACCAAGTCTAGTTATGAGTCAAGTATGAAGGTAAATGTAAATATTTATACATCTGTACAGAAGGGGTAACACCAAGTTACAGGAGTAGATTTTGTTATTCAAGAGCCTGTTGAAGTTCACTATGCAGGTTACCTGCTACCCTCAATATTCTTACAAAATAAAATCTTTGCTTTTGTGAATTTCCCTGTGATCAACATTTCAAACTCATAAATGAACTACATCCAATCATCATTACTTTCTGATGGTAATCTAAAGTATCTAAATAAATTCAGATGTGGTATCCAGTAAGAAGTATCCCATCTCTCTTGGAAATTCCTAGGAATACAAATATGTGTATGTGTATTTAATAATTTACTATCCAATGCAATATTGATATTAAATTATTTAACATCACTGCAGTGAGAACAGTTGGTAAATACATTCCCATACATTATAGTATTATGTGCTATTTTCAGGTTCAGTATCATATGTGAGCATAGTGTTATTAGGTGTTTGCCAATTCTACACAGTACCTTGACGTTTAAGAACTTACAAATATTAGTGAAGGCCATTAAGCAGTATGTGTTCTTTTAGACATTATAACGGTGATTTGATAAAATCAAGTAAAGTATATCTATATTATTTCTCTATCTATATTATTTCTGAAAAAATATTGTAGCAAATGGCTGTTTTAGCATATTCCAGGGATATGTGTATCTAACTATTACATTTAGGTGTCCCTAACGGTGTATGTGAAATGTGTATGTCAAGGGCAGGCAACTATTTTGGTTGGAGGGCAGCTTAATGAGTTTTGGTGAGCTGTCAAGGGCAAGGTGGGTAGCCCTGCCCTTTGACAGCTGCCCACCCTCTGGTCACCATCTTGGAACCAGAAGTCCTGCCCCTAACCCCTGGCCTTTGCCACCAGAAGTCCCTCCCCTTACCTCCCAGAAATACTCATTTTGGTGTGGGGGGGTGCATCCTTAGTATATAGAGATGATTGCATAATAACTCAGAATTGCTGGAGCAAGCAGGACACCAGGGAAGCCGAGCAAGTCCCCTGGTGGCTGTAGCAGTGGCAGCTGCAGCCCCATCCCCACCCAAAAGCTGCATGCTGGCTGGGCCAGGCCCATCTACCCACCAGGGTGGGAGCGAAACTCAAAGGATATGTTGGGGTATGTATGTGGGCCCCTTGCTCCCACCCTCATGGGCAGAAGGGCTGGGAAGGGTGCAATTAATTGATGGGCACCTGCGGACCAGCTGAAAGTGTCCGGCAGACGGTTCTGGCCTGCAGGCCCAATTTTGCCCACCCCTGGTGTATGTATTGTGGGATATGGAGGTAAAGAGTTCTTCCAACTCAACCCAGATATATTTATATTTATAAAGACAATAAAATGGTGGACTCCACAGTAGACTTGGGTTTCAGGAAGCTTTGAAGGTTCTGTGGGTTTAGTCCAAGATCAGTATCTTTCTGAATTGCCTTATTACACCTAAATTATGGGTAATCAGAACATTTTCACTGAAACACTTTTCAGTCAGAAAATACTAACATGATCAAACAACAGCTTGAAACATAATGTCCCTCTCACCGGAATTTCCACTGGAAACAAGACTATTTTTATTTTACAAAAGTAAAAAAAAAAAAATCTTTTCAGCCCAATTCAGAACAAAAAACATTCAAAACGGTCAGAATTCCTCACAGAACAGAAATATGCGGGGTTGACCAACTCTAGTTTAACTCTGCGGACAACACATACAACTGCTCTACATTAAGGTCTCCACACAATACAAATAGAAGAAAAGTATGGAAGAGGGTTATTGTGAGATCTTTCATAGATTCATAGATGCTAGGGTCAGAAGCAACCTCAACAGGTCATCAAATCCACCCCCCTGTCCTGGGCAGGAAAGAGCGCTGGGGTCAGATGACCCCAGATTGAGGAGGTGATAGATTTCAAAGTATTCTGGGAAACACTATAGATCTTCCATGTTATGCCTTTCAGCTGAGGTTTAAATACCAATCTCATGATAACAGGTACATCAAGTACCTCTTTTTGGATAAAATAAATAAGAAACATCTCCACCCTGGTGGTTCAGTGGTGATGACCTAGGATCATGGGGTCTCCCACATCCTAGGTGACTGCCTTACCCCCAGGCTATTACCTAGTCTGGGCCCTTGTGGACTGTCCTTTTTTCCATTTTTCACTGCTCCTGAAGAACTCTGAATGATTTATGGCTCACCCTGATATGGGAAAAATTTCAAAAATCTCAAAAATATTTGTGGGAAATGGGAAAACCATTTCAATTCAGTAAAACACAATTCAATTCATGGGAAGCATGTCAGCCTAAGAGAGGGAAAGTGGGCTTTTCTGGGAAGTGAAACCTGTGGGATACATTTTTTCTCTCTGATTAGAAACAAAACCCCTGACAAACCTATATGACACCTACACATAGCAGAAATTCTGGTACAGGATTAATGAATACTCCACCTGCAAAAGATACAGAGTTCTAGCAAAAAGAGTAAATCTTTGTGTGGGATGTACCATAGAAAGGATTTTTGTCTGGCAGATAAATTATGTCGAGCAGATTGCTAGCAAATTTTCTTTTGTCTTCCTTCAAAGTTTGATGTACATATATTAGTCAGTCTGTAATTTATTTAAGCGGTACAGTGGGCTAGGTGTAGGAGGTTTCTGCATGCTGCAAACTAGAAAAGAGAAATGCCGATATTACACAAAAATATTAATAATTTACACTCCTCCAAGGACATTTATGTTATATGCACAGCTCATGTCACTGTCAAAAGCAATAACATACCATAAGAGTTGTAAATAACAAAAACACCAATGCTCTCATAACTTCCTATTGGTACTAATTTGTTGAACACTCCAAATGATCTAGTCCAACATATTTTTATTAATTTATTTTGATCTATCAACCATCCAAGATTTATCTCTCAGCCTCCAGCTGTCCTTACATGCATTAAAAATAAAATCGATAACAATAAAAGTGGCAGGACAGTCAAATAAACATAAACCACCAACCAGTGAGAAAATACAGCAGAAATGATTCCTCGTGGCCTGGTATTTCAGGAACAAACCTTATGTTCCTACTACTTCTGCACTCACCAAGCACTCTTTCGATAAAGATGGGCCTTACCCATCTTTAGAAGGTCAAAATATTTCAGCTTTTCTAACCCAAGGGAGGAAGGAGTCTCTCTCATCATAGCAGTCCCTTCTCATAAGCAAGGGAGATTCAGCTTAGGTGTGTCTACTCATTGCAACTGCAGCAAAATCACACAGGGAAAGAGGCTGTTAGCATTCAAGTTTCTAGGTACTATAAGGCTGTAGAGCCACTGCCTTACACTTCATGCAGAACCCCAATGGCAGTCAATACGGTCTCCGTGCCCACATGTCACATGCTCTTGGTAAGGCACCCATCTCGAAAGCATGCTGCACAGTTCTGTATTAGCTTCAGTGCGCGTGTGGTTGGCTTTGAAGCAATGTCCCCTTGGAAGCAGTGATCTGATATGAAGCCAACCGAGGTATGGATTACTTTGGGGAGCTTTGCTTTGGAAAAGAAGGGGCACAGCCTGCTAACTAGAGAGAGTGTAGTCTCTTCCAGTCAAAAGTATGCAGCTGGTGTAGATACATCACCTGACAACAGAGCCAGGTTTAATCTAGACAGTTTAGGAAAGGACTGCAGTGTAGCTGGACCTTAAAACAAGCTGTAAAACCCAGGCTGTTATCAGTACCCAAGCAGCAGTGAAATATTTGGCTACAGTGTAGGCATACCTAGAGGTGGTCACTGCTGCTATTTAAATCACCCCAAGTTTGAAATGATAGTAATGCATGATGGATGAATCTTATCTATAGCCTCTAGCTCCATGATTTTCAACCAGGGTGCCCTGTACCCTGGGGTGCCTTAAGCTCCTTTCAAGGGTGCCACAGGGTGCCATGCAATGTTAGCACTGTTAGGTATGCAGACATGATTCATAAAAGAAACCCAGAGATTTCAAATAGAAATCCACAGTTGGGGTTTTTCTCAGTTCTTTGCAACAGAAAAACTGCTCTATTATTTTTCTGTAGGCAAAAGAAGAGTAAAATCTAAGAGCATTTTCCAAGGGGTGCCTCAAGTTAATCCATGAGTGCCTAAAAGGTTGTGAACCACTTGCTCTAGCTGTTTCCATCCCAAGTCCAATCCAAACGCTGACAGAGTTGCTAGTATAACTATCTTACGTAGGCATGAAAGAAATATATTAAGGGTGTTATCAGCATAAAGAAAGCCTTTCCGTTCATTCGGCACAAGCTTCCCACAGCGCCCCTTGCACACATTGGAAGTGTGCTTCCTTTAAACAGCAGGTGCATTGCTTTCCTCTAAGGAGGAGCTGCCTATTCTGCTCGCCAAGGGCCTCCCCTCTAACTTTCCTCACTTTGAAAGGACAAGGATACAAACACAAGCTGGATTTAAACACCTCCAAAGGGTCTATACCACTCAAAGAGAACCAAGAAGGGAGGACTTAAGTACATGCCTAAATATCACTTTATTTACGGATACAGGTTATATAGTCAAACTTACATGACCTAATCTGCAAAGAGAACAAAACTAAAGGCCATTAATTCCTTTCTGAGGCATTATGGAGGAGAGCCATAGGGAGTTCAAGGGGACAGTCATGATTCTGATGCTGTCACGAAGAACAAATTACCTGAAGCTATACCGTGATGCATCTGATGTTTTCTTCTGAAAGGAAAGATAACCTGATTCACCGCGGCGATTTCTACAATCCTGTGCACTGTTTAGACTAACTCAGGCTGTGTTCTCAGATCAGCTTTAAAGCTTTTCTGTAGATTGCAGTAAATCACCCAATTTACAAGTCACTGGAGGATATTTAACACAACATCTCCAGATCTAGTATATGTGGCTGTTTGTTACACCTCATGCTTGGTGTTGTTGATTGACCGTCAAGATATAAATGTCAGGTATTTTTAATCACCAAAATAAAAAAGCTGGAAAATAATTTTCCAGGGTAAGAATCATTAACTTTTATTAAAACTCTCTTATAACTAAAACAGTATCCAAAATAGAGGTCTATTTTTCTCAGTATCCAAAATAGAAGTCTACTTTGTTTTTACCAAATAGAAGAAAAAATGTGTTTCGAATATGAAAAAAGTAAATACTGTTACGTAATTATTGTTTTGTTTCCAAAGGGCATTTTAAAAATAATATATTTAATACATAAAGTTGAAACCATCCATGCATGCTATATCTTGTTAATTCAGAGAGTAATGTTCAATGGTTTGAAAATTTTTAATGAGAATAGTCATCTCAGCAGATTGAAGACCTTGAAAACTAGAATTTAAAGACAATATCCTATTTAGTCATTGAGAAAAAACATTTTTTTTAATTCAATGTTTCCTCTAAACTTAATTTATATTGGATTAGAAGCTTCATCATAGCCTCTGCCTAACGTTATGTAGTGTTTTGTAGGAAGTTTGAACCTATATTCTTTACATAGGGATAGATTTGTTAAGACATTTTAGTGATAAAGAAAAATATGACCTAATTTGTAGTAGAAGGTGAAGGCATTAGCTTATACCAAATTAATTTTCTCCCTTGATCAACAAAGCTAGCAACATGGACTATGGAGATCAGCCTCTCATTATCAAATGTCAAACAGCTGGAAGCAACAGCATTAAATATGACTACATGTGCTCCACCTTTTGGTGCTGGGCTGGCCACTGTGTGTGGATGGCTTACACTCGTCTCCCAAAGCAAGTTGTCTTCTCTCAATTTAGTCATGGTAAGAGGACCTGCAGAGGACAGAGGAAGTGTTACAAGGGCACCCTGAAAGCATACCTTAAGAAGGGTGACATCAACCCTGGCTGGTAACAGGTCTCAATGGTGCTGCACCATACATCAAGCTACAGCTGCTTCAAAGAGAGCCATCTTGCTCAGGAAGCCGAGAAATGGTAGAGGAGGAAGGAAAGTGCACAATATCCTGGCCAACAGCTGTGCCTCCCCACCCCACCCTCAGCCCCCCAAGGCCCCACTTGTCATATCTGTAAAAAAAACCTGCAGAGCACAGATCGGACTCCTCAGCCACCTTAAAACTCACCAGTAATCCCACCCACAGCAGACATCATCCTCGTAACAAGGATGAGTATGATCCTATGATGAGTAAACAGGAAATGTGTTATGAGAGGTCAAATAGGATGAGTAAAGCATCCTAAATACACATTCAGATTTTAAGGCAGGCTAGAACCAAGTTTGATTCCCAAGTATGGTTCTTCACTCTCAGGACTGGAAATATTTTGGAGGTCCCAGCTTAAATTGTATATGAAGTGCCAAGCACTAGGCCTGTGCAAATAGAGAAGTATCCGATTCAGGTTCAACTGATTCAGAGGACAGTGGTTTGATTTGGTGATTCAAATCACTGTCCCCATTCAATTTGGCCAAATCAGAATCAGAGATTTGGCACCGATTCAGCACTGATTCAGACATTCAGATTGGCTGAGGAGAGGCAGGCACAGCTGGGCAGCTGCAGGTTCTCCCGTGGCTCCTCTGGCTGTGCCTGCCTCTCCCTGGGTGGGGAGAGCCACGGGAGAAGCCCATATGGTTGCCCTGCCCAACCCTATTCCTTCACCAGCCTCCCGGCACTTTAAAGAAAAAAAAAAAAGCCCAGTACTCACCAGCTGCAGCAGTGGTGATCCGGTCCTCTGGGAGCTCATGGCAGACCCCCCCATGCAGCGCGGGGCAGCAGGGATGCCCCTCCCCGCCTGGCACCCACACAGCAGCTGCCCCATGGCGTGAGTGCAGCACAGTTCAGCAGGGTGCTGCATACTGTCTGGGAGCTGGGGCGGCTCTAGCAGTCAGCCAGAGCCTGGCAGTACTCAGCCCCAGTGGCCCCAGCTCCTAGACAGCCTGCGGTGCCCTGCTGAGCCACACTGCACCCATGCCATGGGACAGCTGCCGTGCAGGTGCCAGGTGCAGGGGTAATCCCTGCTGCCCCCTCACTGTGCTGGAGGTGCTCTGCCATGAGACCTCAGAGGTCCTGATCCCCACTGCTGCAGCCAGTGAATGCAGGGCTTTTTTTTTTTTTTTTAAATGAGACTACTTAACCTAAAACCCACTGGACCACAGGTATAGATGGCTTTATTTTGTACTGGAGGGATCATGTTGCATCTCTCCAAATCTTTTCTGAATTGATTCAGAGGCTTTGGATTCAATTAGGACCTTTTTGAACCTTGCCTTTCCCCAGCTGATTTGGAGCTGATTCCATTCGGATTTGGAGATTTGGCTGCCCAATCAGGCTGTAACTTCTCCGAATCGAACCAGTAATCAAAGCTTTGCATGACCCTACCAAGCACCTCTTGACGTGGCCCTATACATGATCTGGAATAGTACTACTGAGGTGTGAAAGAAGGCATCTTGATTGTAAAAAAATAGGCAAGTGTAGAAACCTTCATTGAGGCAGTTTTCATTAGGGCTGGAAGGGACCTTGCAAGATCGAGTCCAGCCCCCTGCCCAAATGGCAGGAACTCAGCTGGGGTCAGATGACCCCAGCAAGATAAGCATCCAGGCATTTCTTGAAGGTATCCAAAGCAGGTGCTTGCACTACTGGGGGGAGTTTATTCCAGACTCTGTAGACTCAGACAGTAAAGAAGTTTCTCCTTATGTCTAGTCTAAAACGGTCTTCCAGAAGTTTGTGCCCATTAGATCGTCTTCCCTTGGGGTGCCCGGGTGAACAGACATTCTCCCAGTTCCTGATGCACACCCCTTATAAGCTGCCACCAAGTCCACCCGAGTCTTCTCTTCTCCAGGCTGAAGTGTCCCATGCCTCTCAGCCTCTCCTCATAAGGCCTGCTCTCTTGATCTCTAATCATGCAAGTGGCTCTCCTTTGGACTCACTCAAGTTTCTTCACCTTTTTTGAAGTGTGGAGCCCAGAATTGGATACAGTACTCCAGCTATGGCCTCACCAAAGGATTTCTTGGGTCTTGCTTGAGATGCATGAGTAGATGCAAGCCAGAGTTTTATTTGCTTTGCCAGGTGTGGCATCATATTGGTGACTCATGTTCATCTTGTGATCAATCATGACCCCCAACTCTCTCTCAGTCATGGTGCTAGTCAGCGTAGCATTCCTGAGCCTAGAAGTATGATGTGGGTTCTTTCTCCCAAGGTGTGGCACCTTCTATTTCTCTGTTTTGAATGTCATCAGGCTTTGATCTACCCAATGTACGAGCCTGTTCGGGTTGGCCTGAATCGCCAATCTATCCTCTAGTGTGACTGCACTTCCTCATAATTTGGAGTCATCTGCAAACTTAGCCAGTTCACTTCTGACACCTGAATCCAGACCATTTATGAATGTATTAAAGAGTACAGGTCCAAGTACTGAGCCCAGGGGGATTCCACTGGTCACTATTCACCATGATGACTTGGTTCCATCAACTATCACTCTCTGGGTCTGCCCACAGAGCCAGTTACCCAGCATCGGACTATAAGGTTGTTGAGGCTACAACTCCCCAGTTTTACCATGAGGACATAGATTCTTCTCCCTTGTCCAGGTGATGTGTCACCTGTTCATAGAAGGAAATGAGGTTGGTCAGGCAAGACCTACCTGCAACAAAGTCATGTTGGCTCTCTCTCAGGATGTTGCCTTCTGTTAGCCTGTTACTGATGGATTCTTTGATATTTTTTTCCAAGATCTTTCCAGGGATTGAGGTCAAACTGATTGGCCCGTAGTTTCCTGAATCTTCCTTCCTTCCTTCCTTTCTTGAAGATAGGCATCACATTGGCCCTCTTCCAATCTTCTGGAACTTCTTCTGAGCACCACAAGTTCCAAATATCCTCACCATTGGTCATGCTATGATGTCAGCCAACTTTTTTAGCACTCTTGGGTGCATTCTATCCAGACCAGCTGACTTGTGGATGTCCAGCCTCTCAAGGTGTTCCCTC
>NW_017729029.1:52444318-52450698 GCF_001723915.1 Gavialis gangeticus
TGTCTGTAGTTTCAACTCCCTGTAATGGCAACACCAAACTTAAGATTTTTCCTTGACAACGATCACCCTTACCTTGGTAATTCTGAATCCTGTCAGACAGGATGAACCCCTTGGACCAGTGGAAAACCAATGCAAAATAACCATTGAGAAGATTAGCTTTTTTCTAGGTGTCGGTTGTCAGCTGCCCCACTTGGTTCAGCAACAGTCCAATGTAGCCCTTGTTTTTTTTCTGACTTCCCATGCATCTGAAAAATGACTTTTTATTGTCCTTGATTCCCATAGCCAGTTTGAATTCAGTTTCAGCCTTGGCTTTTCTGGTCCACCCCCTACAGGTGTGGGGCAGTGCTGCATAATCCTCCTCAGTGGTATTTCCCAATGTCCATCCCTTACGAGCTTCTCTTTTCAGATTCAGGAGGCCCATGAGTTCCCTACTGAGCCAAAGGTATCTCCCAGCCCTTTTGCTACCTTTCCTATAGGCCAGAATGGACTTTCCTTGTGGTTTTAGGACTGTGTCCTTAAGGAGCGACCACTCATCATGGACTTCCGTCCCTGTCAGATAGTAACCTCTCAGGGCCTTGACAACCAACCTCCCAAGCTTGTGAAAGTCAGAGTTCCTAAAGCTGAGGATTTCTGCATCGCTAACTGATTTCCCAGTTTTGTGATGGATAGAGAAAGTGATCAAGCCATGATCACTGTCACCAAGCTTCCCTTTGATCCTCAGGTTGCTCATTACATCATCCCCTTTGGCCAGAAACAGATCCAGCAGAGCCTTACCTCTTGTTAGCCTGTAGACTTCTTGATTCAGATAGAGATCATCAGTGCAAGTGAGGAAGCTTTGCAACTGATCAGATTTGGCAGAATGCTCTTCCCATGAGATGTCAGGGTGGTTGAAGTCACCCATGATGACCATGCACTGAGAGCATGCAGCCTCTGCCAGTTCCCTAGAGAATTCATGTCTAATCTCTTCCTCCTGGTTAGGAGATCTGTAACAGACTCCTACAGTTACATCCCCTTCACCATGTTCTCCCCATATTCTAACCCAGAGGATCTCAAGTTGCCCTCCTTGGGTGCCAAACTCTGCTTGTAGGGAAGTTTACTGCTGCTTCACATACAGAGCTACATTCCTGCCCTTCCTTGCAACGTGATCCCTCCTGTACAAGGTATAGCCATCTATACCTGTGGTCCAGTGGGTTTTAGGTTATGTAGTCTCAAAAGCAGACACTTGAGATGAAAAGTCCAGATCCAGGTCCTCCTTTGAACACAGAGCTCAGGGATGGGGTTTTCATTTCTATATAATAGAGTTTTAAAGTGTATTAAGAAACATGACAACAAAAATGGCAATTCCTAAATATACCCCAAAAGAAGTTATAATAAAAGGACACATTTCAACAGTCTAAGTGTCGACTTGTCTTGTTGCCTATAATCATGATGATTGAAGTTTCTGTATTTCAAAGGTAAAAATAGCAACAATACAGAAAACCTATTGCAGTTCATTAGTCATGGTACATTACAAGAAAAAGGTGCTTAAGCAATTTTATGCCTCTTTAAAAATGGAGATTTCTCAGGAGAACAAGTCCCTAAAGGTTTGTATTTCAATTATCCCTCAGAGGCTGCTATAAGGGGTGGAGTTTGAGATGGCCAGTGAATTTATAGTAGGTGGCAATGGAAGAGAAAAGTTGGCCATCAAGAACAAAAAACAGAACATGATTTTTTTTATGGGTTGACCAAAAACTGAATAGCTCTGTAGTTGAAAGTTGTGGTCCACACACATTCTTAATAAGCAGTCAACAAGCTACTCTATATAAGTTAAAGTCTTATCTACATGGAGCGTATCATTTGGTAAGACTTGTTACTATACATTTTTATTGTATTGTAGCCAAGACAAGGGATTTTGACTGAGATGTGCCAATGTTCCTGCTAGGACTAAAACTCAAAGGTTCCTTGCTAGAAGGTCCACTCAGGGTCAGATTGATTGTCACATATAGGGTCAGAAAGGAATTTTACTCCACAGTCAGTTGTATACATTATGGTGCTTTTGCCTTCCAATGTAGTGGGAGATGAGGCCCTCTTCCTTGGATCTCGAGTGTGTTTTAAAAACACTTGGAGCAGCTGTTGTTCCCACGCTTTACCTGTGCCTTGTAAGCGTGCGAGAGGACTGACTCTCTAGTTTTAGTAATGGGTTAGGAATGGATTTGAATGGGTTGATTTGGATAGAGATGTCCCCGTCTTGAGCAAGAGGTTGGACTAGATGACCTCCGAAAGGCTCTTCCAGCCGTACTTTCCTATGATTCAATGATAAAATGCACAATGCCTATTTGAGTTTACTAAATATAAGACGTCCATGGCTCACTGTAACCCAACCCAACTCAAATCTTTTCTAAAGTTAGAAACAAGTGGGATCCTATCCTCTGTTCCTTGATTAAGTCACTGGAAGGAGAGAAAAGGGGAAATACTGGGTAACAGCCCCAGAAGGGTCCATCTAAATCTCTGGACTGGACCTAAATTCAGAACCTTTAGAAGGGATCCAATTACTAGATAAAATAAAAATGGATATATCATCAATAGGTACAGAGTTCAGCACAGCATTTCAGCATGTAAATACTCCTGTTGGCTTTTGTGGAAGAGCTCATGGGCTCAAAGTTAATCAGGAACTTGAATCAGGAATTAAGAACAAAATAGTTGGACCCATTTCACAAAACTTCAACCAAACTAATGGGTCTCCAACCTTCCTGTAAGCCTTTGCTCTAAGTTGAGTTACCAGTCACAAAACACAACTGTTTCAAAGATAGTAATTTATTAACATTAAATTTAATTGGAGCAAGTAAATGAAGCATTAAAAATGAAGCACTGAAATGAACTGAGCTGAACAACAAGATAAAACATGCCTGCGGGAAACCAACAGGTTTTTAATTTTTCTCTTTAACTACATGCTCTCTTGTGTCTGTTCTATGATGCAAGAGGTGGCAGAATAATTCTCACTAAGTTCTGAATTATGAATGTTGCAATGAATTAGTAATAATAAAAGTACATCTTATATAGTGTGGTTCTATCACCATTCCACCTCTCTGTTTAATTAGCCCTTGGTACCACTAGGCACAACAACTATCCTAGTAAAGGTAAGAAATGACAGACATTTTCCATCTTGACTCTTCTATACCTGTCCTTAAGCAATTTTTCAGGTCAAGCAAACATAAGCAATTTTTAAGGCCTCCAAAACTTCTAGGACTTCTACTCAGGAATCAGTGACTGCGCGAACTCTAATGGGTTTTTGAAAGCTACAGTGAATAATAGCAAAGGTAAAGTGAACATAAAAATAAAGATGTCATCTTGCAAATGTTTAGCACGTGAAGGGACTGGCTCCCTTTTGGTCTAGATTTTGTTTCATTGGAGACGGCACGGTGAGGTGTCAGGGAAGCCATTGTACCTTCCTTGGTTCTCTAGCTAGTTTTCCACCAGCCCACAGCATTTACAGCAGCCTGAAAGACAACTGGTTCTGACTTCCAGAAGTATAAGAAGCAAGAGTTTGGGGGTGGGGAGGGTTGCTGATATCTTTTATTGGACCAACTGCATATTTGGAAGAGACGTTGGACAAGCTTGGCCTGAAAGCACGTGTAACATCTCTCCCTACTATGGAGTTGGTTTCACTAAAACCCCCTTGCTTCTCTCATATTTCCTGGACCATCACAGCTGCAATAACAGTCTAACCTTACTACTTGCAAAAAGCTCTGCCAGTTGAGGATATCTAGAACACAACCCATTCTAGCACACAACTTCTTTTCCCCGCTGTAAGAGGACCTAATGATAAAGCTGATGTCTTCACTGCTCCTGTGCCTATTGCAGATTCCCACATAATGCAGGGAATCAACCTGTGCCCATCAGGTGAAATGTGGTAACCTGGAAGGTACAACTGGAATGGAGAGGCTCATAAAATCTTTATAGTTGGGTTTATTCCATCAATGACAACATAAATGAATGATTTCAAAACCTGAACACTTAACTTGAACAGGCTGCTACCCATATATGTTTTCTGGCACCAACAATTTTTTTAATATAAAGGTCTAAAAAATTATGGATGAGTCATCCACCCTCTTCCAAATGAAGCTGATCAAAGTTTTGCCACGGAGTTAAATGGAAATAGGATAAAATAAATTCTCAATATTTTCTACACATCAGCTGTGTAAATTAACTCAGAGGTGCACAGCTCTGATATTTTATTTCAACAGCAGCAGGAATCCCAGCTAAACTAAAGCACTCTTCGTTTATAATTTACACTTCAAATACCGCGATCACCCGCAGCATGCCACAGTGCAAAATACTGCGTACTGATGAAATACAAGATGAGCATTTCATTGCTTGCGGTGGCCACAGCAATTCATCCAGCCAATGAGTGGAATTGTTTTCAAATGACAACATACTATCATCGTGGCAAATAGCGACTGTTATTTTCTTTTTGGCAAAACCTTAAAATGCCTCGGCTATACTATAAAGCTTGCTTCTGAGAGCTGGTTATATATGTATATTAGGAATTAGATACAAGTAAGTCATTTTTAAAGACTGTTTAAAATACTTAAAACTTTGGAAACAAGCAAAGTAACTTCAGTAAAGCTAAGATGTGGCATTTGCAGTCTTGATAAATAATAGAGCTCATTAATGGTAGGCAAGGTCTCCGTCTTAGGACTACAATATAACCTGTTTTCAAATTCTTAGTTCATAAGTCTGCAGCAGTTTAAATGTATACTAAGCACTCCCTTCATTGTTAAGAGTCCGCACAGAGAGCAACCTAACCCACTTTAAAAAGCATGCCCACTACAAACACCATTAGCAATGGAGATAGCGCCTTACATCTCTTGGGACTTGATTTATTATGGATATTTAAGCTGGATTTACTGGTCGGGAAAAACAACAACAAAGAACTGGGAAAGGATTTAGATGTGTGTTTCCACTTAAATCAAAATTTGGTGAGGAACTGCAATAAAATCCCAAGATTAAAATTAAAGCAAAGCCACTAATTTTTAGGTGAAACTGCAGCTGGGGCTTGGAAAGAAATGCTGAATCTGCTTTTGCCTGCTGATGAAGTGTCATTAGTTTTAAACAAGATCTAAGGGCTGGCCAGCTTGTTTAAATGCATTTGCAACACTATTATTTCCTTTGAGGTGTGCAGGGAAGTGATTTGAATACCAGAGTAGATTCAGTGAATTTTCCAAGCAGGGAGTGCTACTTGGATATATCTGCCCAGTAGCACAAGATTGGGTGGGCAAGCAGGGCACAGCTCCCAGGTGCTGCCTAAAGTGGAGGGGGGGTGCTAGAACGGAGCAGGGGGAACCTCACCCTCCTGTCCCCTGCTCTGCCTCCTCCTGTACTTTTTGGGCACACACCCATGAGCATGCACGTGCATTTCTGGGGCAAAATAGCAGGGGAACATAGTTGTGCCACTGCCACTTGTCCACAGGGAACGCCCCTGCACACACGCTCTGAAGCACAGCAGATTGCCCTGGGTGGAGCAGGCAAGGCCTGGGCCGACCTCAGCAGCCTTCCCTGAGGTTCTGGGAGCCTCCCAGGGCTGCAGAAGTAGTGATCTGGGTGTGTGGCACCTGGCTGGCAGCTGGAGCATGGCTCTGGCTGGCCAGGCTCCAGTTTTGGGCAGCACATGCTGCAAGCACGGGTGCCACCCCACTTTTTTATAAGCATTTTTTTTAGATACCAGGATTTCCCGGTATCTCATTTGGGTTCCACACTGCAAATATGCAGTGCGGAGAACCTTTTCATGTGCACAGTGTTCCTTTTGCAGCACCTTCAAAGCCCATTCCCGCTCTTCTGGATGTGCCCTTGGGCTCCAGTCCCAGCAGCAAGAAGCAGCAACAGTGCAGGAGCCTGTGTCAGTGAGTGAAGGGCATTCTGGGAAATGTTCCATGGAGCAGCAGCAGAATTTGCTGCTGATAGGGGGAGATTCCAGCCTGTTTCTTGGCTGCCAAAATCAGGAGGGATTTTTGCCTACCTGATATGGTTGTCTATGGAAAAAAAAAAAAGCCCATTAATTGTCATAGGTCCTTAACAGATGAAAACATCAGCTGCTGCTACTGCATGCTGCCCACTGCCGACACCTTCAAAGCTAGAGCCACAGGGAAAAGGGAGGACTTCTCCAGGCATGGTTCTGGCCAGTTATGCCTCTTACCTGCCCTCCTAGAGCAAGAGTAAAGAATAGCTGCCCTACAGCAAGAGTAAAGAATAGCTTAAAATGGACCTATCCATAAATGCAAAGGTCAGTATTGCGAAGTCTGCAAGGGCATTTATAGATGTGCTCTTGGAGTAGATTAAAAAATTAAAGCTCCCAGACCATTACATGCATCAGTGTCCCCACGCTGAAAAATGACGGTGGGGGC
>NW_017729029.1:52455698-52463059 GCF_001723915.1 Gavialis gangeticus
GACCTATCCATAAATGCAAAGGTCAGTATTGCGAAGTCTGCAAGGGCATTTATAGATGTGCTCTTGGAGTAGATTAAAAAATTAAAGCTCCCAGACCATTACATGCATCAGTGTCCCCACGCTGAAAAATGACGGTGGGGGCGCTTTAACTAAAGCTCATTGAATGAACTTTAGTTAAAGCACCCCTGCTACCATTTTTCAGTGGAAGAATGCTGATACACAAGATGTTGGAGTTCGCTGGAGTGTGGTAATTACCGCGCATTGCAATTAAGGTAGCCTTGCTCCACATGTATAGGGGAGTGATATGGGGACAGAAGGCAAATCAAGTCAACATGTGACATTTATTTCCAACCTGAAGTCTACATAAAGTCATTTCTTAGGGCATATGCCGATTGTACACATGGCGGGGGGTTTAGTTCCCCTAAACTGAAATGATGGGTTTTTAATTATGACCTACCATTTCAATTTAGGGGCTTCTGCCCCGGTGATAGAACAGGGACGGCCTGCCAGCAGCTCACCTCCCCAACACATGCAGACTCTGCCAGGGAGAATAAAAAAAAAGAGATGAACCTGATCCTCCCTGCCTCTTCCCTGAGGAGGAAGGACCAGGGGGCCTCCCACAACTAGCAGCTGGCCCCCGGCCCTGGGAGAGGCAGGCAAGCTCCACGAAGGGAAAATTCTGCTTCAGCATCCAAAGCGTTCGAATCTTCTCCAGATCTGAAGCACAGTCCGAAGCCTCGCGCAGCCCTAATAAACATAATGTATTAGGGAGGTCTTATTGTCAGCTCTGCTATTAAGTGGCTCAGCCAGCTTTAAACCTTAGCTGGAACAATACAGAAGCCCATAACCTTTCACTGCCCTCCATGTATAAATCAACTCTGGAGCTCTGTACATTGTTACAAAGAAGCCCAGACTAGGAAAGCCTGACTCAATGTCAGATTTTGTCACGAGTACCGATCTATAACTCAGTCTCTGTCTGTTGCAGTTCCCAAAGGTTTTGTACGGTTGAGTTTCACAAGCTGGTGTATGCTGGAGGATGTCACAGTTGAAGACGACATTTATTGTGACAATGTTTCAAGGGATCTCTGTCAATTAATATCAACCGCATTAAAGCAGTATTGTAGTAGGAGTGTCAAATTACCTGTGAATCATTCGCTTCCAATGGTACCAGGTCCCCCTGTGTAACGGACCGTTCAGGGTATTGCATGTGTATCATTTTCTGGGCTTGAATCACAGAAAATATAAGTATGTAATTCCCAACCAAGAGACTAGGTCACATTTTTATCTCGGAAGACCTCAGGTTCAGTCCCTGCTGCTGTTACCTAGAGAGTTCAAACACGCAGGCTTACTTCAGCTGTCAAAAATCACATGGTGAATGGAAAAAAGAGGTAGAAGTCGCCCTTGGCCCACCTTCCTCAAGTAACAGTATGGGAGAAGATGCAAGACCTGAATGAATATCTTACCCTTCACTCAATGCACTCCAGGTATATCAGCATATCTGGAGATGTTTTAATAAACTTTATGCAGATTTCACTCCAGAAGCCCAAAGCTGCTGCACGCCCTCCTTCCCTGGCTGCCGACAGTGGGCATCACGGCTGCTTTGTGTTGCCAGTACAATGTAAAGCACCAGAAGCCTGCCAGCATATTTGGCCCTGAATGTTCCCATTCGCTTCTGAATAAAGCAGAGCTCTACCGTTTGAAAGGTTTCTCTGCTGACACTGTCCAAACTCTGTGAAATTACTGAAAAAATAGAATAGGGACTCCTTCTAGCCTGCTCTCCATGGAGGACATACAATAATCTCATACCATTCTTTTATTTGTGGTTTTGTTCTGTCCCTTTATTCGCAGAGCTATTTTTGACCATGGAGTGAAAACCTTCCTTCCTCTACCATGAAGACTAGCCTTGGCCTCGGTACACTAACGGCTTGAATAAATTCAATCTCGCTTCTCTTCTTCACCTAGACTATCCCTAGAACTGGTCAAATTATTCAAGGCAGATTCTCCAGTGCATTCAGTCTTTTATTTTATTAATCATTCATGAATAATTCTAATGCTTAACAATGTGTTTGCTTTCTGTAATTATTATAACAGTTTTACAAATTATTTACTTTGACTGTTTGCCGTTCGTTGCTCTTAGTATGTGATAGGTCAACATAAGAAGAAGAAGAAATGCCCTAGAGTGAAAAATGAAAAGCAGACAACCAACACAACGGCTGGCAAGCTGATACACCAGTTACCTATGTAACACCTCTATTGTCTCATGGAAAAAGTAATAAAAAGGATTGAGTTTAATATGCTGTTCAGGTTGGATTTAAGGATCCCTTTTGAAAGAGGACATTTATCTTATGCCCATATTGAAACCCTTATTCACCTTCACAGAATCTGTGAACTTCCATCTAAACATTTATGAATTTATTAATCTAAACCTCTGGTCACCTTAACCAATACCCTTTCCCATATAGCAGGCCTACTAAATTCTATGGGATCCTGGGAACTTGGTCTCTTTTATACTGGGAAGCTATCAAAATCCAGCTTACAGTTTACATAGCTCTTCCTATTTGCCACATTCTGTCTTGTAAAAAAAGAGACCAAATGGGAGAATGTGTGTACATGTAGCACTATGTATTTCAGGTTTTATCCTTTTTTAATTTCCATTGTTTCTACTTCTATATTTTTTAACCTTGTTTTTTTTTAAGATACTGTATCTGTAAAAGAATTCCTGATAGTTTAGCAGATCTAGAAATGATTAAATATGAACATTGTACACTGCCTGGTCCACCCACATCAAAGTACCACCAAATATAAATTTGTCTGCCAAAATCTGGGGACAAAAAGGGAGAAAGATGAATGTGCAATGCTGGTCTTAAAAGTTTCATAAATAGTTTGCAGCATTTTAGTTACAAATGCATTTCTGAATGTCTTGGGATTCTGGCTAAGCCCCGGTGCAGAGCGAAGGAAGGCAGTTGAGAGAGGACACCTGGCAAGATGCTAGAGAACAAAAGATGCATTTTCCTAGATAACTGGCCACAAGGTAAGTTTTGCATCCATGACACTCACTTTTGATCTCCATTTCTATTTCTTCTGCAAAACCAGGTTCAGTTCTTTGAACCTCACTATGGTTATCCTTTGCCAGGAAGCAATTTAAAAAGAGAAGTCAAGTAGAGTATAAGAACTGATTCGTATTCACCGTGAAGAAAACCATGTGCTCCCGAGTCTCTGTTTCAGAAGTGTTCTTTTCTTCCTGACAGTGTCACCTGCAGCACTAAATATAGGTATTTATCTAGCACTGAATACGTCAGAGTAACTTTGGAAAGATTTCTTCCTCCATAAATTGAATAGGCCACGAGGCAAAATAACTAGGTTGGCAAAAACAGAAAAATAAAGGTGCTCATTTATTTGCTAATAAAGGTTCCTTTTGTGCACACTGCATTGTTTTCTTGTAAAAAAATGCCAATTAATTAGCTATACTGTGATGACAGCACAATTTAAAACTTAAATGGAGATTTTGAGTAATTTTCATTTTGTTCCATGGAAAAATAAGATTTTTTAAATACAGCTTCTATTTCATTGACATAATGGAGGGTCCAATGCTTATGAACATCTAGACTTCCAACGACATTCCAATTCACCACCATTACTGAAACTCTTCCTACTCAATCTTACTCTGTTCTTGGAAGATGCCATGGAAACTGTTTTTTCCATGTACATTATACTACACATGGACAGTGTCTTCCACTGTTTTGAAGAGTACCTGAACAGAAGCTAAACAGAAGAGTTTGAAAAGTTGAAAAGATTATTCCAAAGCTGACACTTTTAGGCTCACCCACCCTTACAATTTCACGGCTGGATCCTGCAAGCACTCCATACATGTGCAAGAAAATCCCATTTATTTCAAGGGAGCACACTCGCATATACACACAGCTAAGAGTAGATGTCAAGTCCTTTCAAAGACATCATTATGCCCCGTTTTCAAGGGCTGTTCATTCGATCATGCAAACATTCTTGCGTGCTAGATTACATCCAGGGAATAAAAACTGATGGTAGCAACCCTTATCCTGAAGGGCTCTCTAACATGACTGTTTTCTGACTGCTTGGGTCAGGGGGCTGTATTTGCATATGCAGCTACAATTTCTTTAGTTAATAGCAGAAATGTAGTGGGTGTGAGAGAGGAAAGCAGGGAGGACAGAGGGAAGTCTTTTCTTCTGTTCTGGACTTACTGAATGTGGCAATACATGACTGACCAATGCGTGCAGGTGTTGAGCTGTGCAATGGGTGATCTGAGCCTATTATCTCTGTGTTTTTGGGGGGTTATACACGCCTGTGGCTATTGTAGGACAAACGCATGGGCTGACTTTCAACAAAACAGGAGCACGGTTCTCAAGTTCAGCCCAATCATACAACCGTGAGACTAGATTTTGAAAGAGAAGGTCTTTTTTCATGCAGCACGACACCTTGTTCAACATACAGCATTGTCACTTGGATAATTGTGCCCTTTAAAAAGGCAGACAATTTCATCTCTCTTTAAGAGACAATTCTTTTTTTGTTGTTGTTACTTTGCAGTTAAAGCCATTAAAGCCTGTCATGTTTTTTGTTTTTCACTTCAGGCATCATGATTTTATACCTGATCCCTCAGGGATTCCTATTGTTGCTATTATTTCATACATGCTATTAAACACATACAGCCATTTGGGGCATATATCTCTTTCTAGCAAAGTGCCTTACTAAACCCAAAGTAAAACTGGGAAGAGCCACTTCAGTGAAATCTTTCCTCTTTACTATTTCCTCAGATACCAGTCACATTTAATTAGTTAATGCTAAAGCTATAAATCAACAACCTTATGTATATGGTATTAATATTCTAATACAAATTATCTTCACAGAATAAAAACCAGGCTCAAGGGTTTAGATGTGCCGTGGCTGAAAAATCAGCAATAAGAATTGTCAAAATAGACTATGTGAACTGTCGACTTAAAAATGGCTCTAAAGGGTTTTCCCAGTGATCTCTAAAAAGATGAATTTCCCTGCCAGCCTGTTAGGTGACGATAGTAAAATTGCCAGAAATACATTTGCCCTGTGCTTTATAATAATGCTAGCACTGCGTATGACCCTTTCTGCCCAGATTTACAAAGGAGCTTTGCCATGGTGAAGCTTAGCATCAGCATCCTAACTTGTGGCTTCCTGGCTTCCAAAACTGAAGCCACAACCCAAAATTAGATGCCCACGTTCCCTTTGCAGTGGCATGTGCTTGACAATAAGGTTCACAACGACCCCCGCACTGAGCAGGGAGGTGCCCAATACAAAAGGCTGAGCGGAGAAGTGTGTCTGCAATCCCTCCTCTTCCCCAGACCAAGTGCCTGCTTGCAGTCCTAAGTTAGGCGCCTGCGTTCAGCACTTGCTTAAGAAGAGGGAGACCTAAATTGTAAGCCTGCCTCAGCCCAAGGGCTTTCACACCCAAATCTCCCACTTCTAAAGCCAAAATGGATCTCAACAAACAAGGACAAGGGGACATGAAATTAAAAAGGTAGGAAACTCATAATTGGCGGGGAGGGGACACTTTTTCACATAGCACATGATTAGAGTGGGGAGTTCATAGCTGCAGGAAGCCATTGATGCCAAAAAATAGCATATTTAAATGGACACCAAACACATCTTTCTAATAATTAACACCCAAAAAAACCGTTAGGAAAGGAATATTGAACCACCCATCAGGGTTCAAGCCAGTTCCTAATTATCAGAAACAAGCCTAAAACTCAAGGGGAGAGAAAGATTATACTCCATGTGCTGCTATGAGGTTCTGCTGAAGCCTCTGGCCATTTTCAAAGGTAGAGACTTTAAGTCTGATTTATTTTGCCAGTTCCTATGTTCTTAATATAAATTGGAAGGAGAGTTAAACTTTGTACTTGATCCTCTCTCCAGAGGAGCTAAATCACAGACCTAAATACCCCCCAGCTTTTGGGAAACTCTGTTTCTAGGTCTCTGGTGACTACTGTTACCTTTGATCATGCTCCCCCTGCCACCACATGGCGTGTCACTCTGTTGTCATGTCTTACCTTAGCATTATGTTTAAAGGCCTTTGGAGTAGGAATTATGGGCAGGGCTCAGCAAAATATAGCTCCAGTCCTAACACGGCCCTTGAAATTTATAGCAAATAAATCCCAAATGCAGAACACCCAAAGTCTGTTTTCTGTTTTGTGATACATACATCCATACAATAATGTGGTGTAATAAGATAATGCATCCTTATTCATCCTGGTGCTCTTACTCCTGGCAGGAAAACAGTTACAGCATTTGTCTAGGTATCTCAATGAACATGTTCAGTCCTTCCTCTTGGCTCAGGCTATAGGCCACCTGAACTTCATCTAACTCTAAGTTGGCACCTGGTCATTGAAGCTGGGAAATTAAGGGCAGTCATGTCTGATGGTAGCCAGTGTGTGCCGTTCACTACCATCACCAGTGTACCTTAATCACTCTTAAATTACAGGCTAGAATCAACTTGTGCAGATAGAGGGCCCATGCAAGTCAAGTCAACTTACTGCCATTTCCAGCGTTCAGTCTCCTCTCGCCTTCCCATTGCTCCTTGCTCACAGCTTAAGCAGACAAACTATTAAACATGCAACGAAAGGTGGCAGGCTAGTAGTAGTGGTGCAGCTCCTCCAATGTAACTGTTTGCATGCTTGTACTTATGGGAGATGAAAGCTAAGCAGTGATAGCTTAGAGCTCACTGAAAGATTTAGCTTTCATCCACTGCTGACTAAGAGGATGCATATGAGCAGTTGCTGCAGAAAAACTGAGGCATGATAATAGTCTTTCTATTTTACCCTGCAGTACAATCTGCCCATTCCCTCAGTTCTGGAAATTCAATTTAAAGTTCTTTGGGGTAGATACTGTGTCTTCCTGTGTGTGCAAGTGCTTGGCACAAGCCTCCAAGGCTGGTAGAGCTTTTGGGAATCACAGCAATAAAAATAAATGATGATAAATTCTGTGATATTGCCAATCCTTTCACTTTCTGCCACAGAGTTAAAGCAGTCCCTCTCCAAAATACATTTCTAGCAGTTTACATTACATACATACATCTTTTGAAAGAAGATTGCTATGTCGTGTCACATTATATCACTTTCCAACACGATGAAAGATTTCAAACATAACCACAATTGAAATTTAATTAGATGGAGAGCCAGAGTTTTCTTAGGCAAAACCATTTCTCTGAATTAAGACTTTTTTGTAAGGCTGTACTGGTTTCAACAACACTTTCATAGCAAAACGTTTGTCAAGTCCAGAATGGAACCAGTGGGTGTCTATACTTGTGGTCCAAGGGGAGGGAGGGGGGGTGAGCTTTAATTAGAGAAACTGTAAGAGGCACT
>NW_017729029.1:52463070-52464729 GCF_001723915.1 Gavialis gangeticus
CCTCTCCAAAATACATTTCTAGCAGTTTACATTACATACATACATCTTTTGAAAGAAGATTGCTATGTCGTGTCACATTATATCACTTTCCAACACGATGAAAGATTTCAAACATAACCACAATTGAAATTTAATTAGATGGAGAGCCAGAGTTTTCTTAGGCAAAACCATTTCTCTGAATTAAGACTTTTTTGTAAGGCTGTACTGGTTTCAACAACACTTTCATAGCAAAACGTTTGTCAAGTCCAGAATGGAACCAGTGGGTGTCTATACTTGTGGTCCAAGGGGAGGGAGGGGGGGTGAGCTTTAATTAGAGAAACTGTAAGAGGCACTCTAATTAAAGCACCCCACCATGTCATGAGTATTCAGCATCCCGCACTTCAAAATGGCAGTGGGGGCGCATTAACTTAAGCTCACTTGATGAGCTTCGATTAACCTTTTTGATAATAAATTTTGTTTGACGATCTTTAGTTAAAGCGCCCCCACTACCATTTTGAAGCACAGGGATGCTGAATACACGTGATGCAGAGGCTGCTGGTGTGTGCTAATTAGCAGGCTGCAGCAGATCAATTAAGTCTGCTCCAACACTTGCTAATTAGCATGCATCAGAGCAGAGCTCCATCAATAGGAGCCCTGTGAGATCAAAAAAAATCTCACTAGAACAGCCAATAGGCTTTTTTTAAAGAAACTCCTCTGAGATACGGGACATCCAAAAATCAAGGCTGTTCTCTTCTCACTCTAGTTATTTAAAGCAGGAATGTATGTAGGTCTAACGTAACCTAATTGTGATCTTAAGTGAGCACAAGCTATTGGCTCTTCAAGAGTAGCATGTCATGTCCCATGTTTTGAAAGCTTTGCGAGAAGGGAAAACTGTTTTTGACTCGCTTCTAACCAGATTACATTGGTACGATGACTGATCAATTGAAATGGTGTTGAAAACAATGTACTGAGTGCCCGAATATATCAGTTCTTTCTGCAATTTACCACATATGCTAACTATTCAAGTCACATTTTGGTCAGTCAGCACATCCCTAGCTTTTATTTCCTTTCTAGTTAAAGTGGTAAATGTGCTTATGAACAGTATAGCAATGCCCCATAACTCAGACTGACTGCTTTGATTTCCTAATAAGTACCTCAATTTGGACTGCTATTGTATTGACCAGACATTTATCCACAGATATCCTTTGCTAAAGTGCCACCAATTCCAAGGCCTGGAGCACTGATAAGTCTTTAGGGGAGAGGAAATAATCTGAATTCTATCTAAACTGTCACATTCTGCTGGTTGCTCTCCAGAAGTATGCAAAAATGGGCACTGTATATCAAGGGTGCAACCAAGTTAATAAGAATCTGTTATGAGGCTAAATTCAGTGAGTATATTACTTGGTACCATTTATTTGCTCAGACCAATTATCATCACAGGAAAAAAGGGTTGAAATAACCTCATGAAACAATCTCGTCTGGTGCCTTGCTCAAGGCAGGATCATCCCTGACTAAACCAACTTGTGATAGCTACCATATTTCATGTTGTGTACCGCAAGGTTTGGTTTGAACTTAAAAAAATTTACCCTTACATTTTCACCTTGACTTATACCTCGTATCTGGGCTCCAGGGAAGTTGGATTGGGCCCCTGGGAGCTCAGGCAGCACCCAGCCAGCTAGC
>NW_017729029.1:52464740-52479375 GCF_001723915.1 Gavialis gangeticus
TGGTGCCTTGCTCAAGGCAGGATCATCCCTGACTAAACCAACTTGTGATAGCTACCATATTTCATGTTGTGTACCGCAAAGTTTGGTTTGAACTTAAAAAAATTTACCCTTACATTTTCACCTTGACTTATACCTCGTATCTGGGCTCCAGGGAAGTTGGATTGGGCCCCTGGGAGCTCAGGCAGCACCCAGCCAGCTAGCAGCCTGCCCGTCTGGGCCCAGAGGATGCCACAACTGTGGAAGGAAGGACTGGGCTCCCCTGCATCTTAGGGGCTGCCCAACCCACTAGATCTCATCCCCCAGCCACTGGCGGGGGAGAGGGTGGGCAGGCTCAGCCAAAAGCAGGATCAGACCCCTCACCCCTTCTGCCTTCAGCAGGCTCCTGTGGCCAGCAGGATGCCTGGTGCCACCCAGAAAGGGGCTGCCTTGCACCATGGAGAGCGTGAAGTGTCAGGGAGGGCCGGGCATTGGGCAGGGTCAGCCTCCCCACTGCCCTTGCACAAAACCCCGTGCTGCCCATGGGGCAAGGCAGCCCCTTCCCGGGTGGCACCAGGCATCCTGCTGGCTGCAGGAGCCTGCTGAAGGCAGAAAGGGCAAGGGGTCTGATCCTACATTTGGTGGAGCTGCCTCCTCCCACCCACACCCCACAACTGGAAGAGGCAAGCTGCTGGCAGGCAGGCAGCCCCTGAGATGCAGGAGGAGCTGGTCCTTCCCTCCACAGTGGCAGCACCCCTCAGGCCCAGCCAGGGCGGCTGCCAGTGGGCTGGGTGCTACCTGAGCTCCCAGGGGCCTGATCCAACATCCCCAGACCCCACCAGCATACAAGAGCCTGACCCTTTTTTCATGATGAAGATCAAAGCAAAGATCGACTTATACACTGGATATATGCAAAACCTAACTTTTGATCAAAAGTTTGGGGTCATCTTCTATCCTATGTCGGCTTATACACTGTGAAATATGGTAACTGTCTGTCTACCCTGTACTTGAAAATGTCCATGGATGGAGATTCCACAACTTCTCGAAGTAGCCTGTTCCAATGCTTGACCACATTTATAATCAGAAAGTCCTCAATCTCCAGCCTAAATTTCCCCCACTACAGCTTGAGGCCATTGCTTCTAGTCCTGCTCCCTACAGCAACAATGTCTATCTCCATCCTTTTCATAATCACCCTTCAGGTATTTAAAGACTGCTCTCAAATACCATCTCAGTTCTCCAGACTCTTATCCAAACTAAATAATCCTAGTTATTTCAGCCTTCCCTCATAAATCATGCTTCCCAGGCCTTTCATCATTTCAGTTGTTCTCTGCTGGACAGCTCCTTGAAGTGTGGGGCCCAAACCTGGATGCAGTACATTTAGTGATATATTAAATGCTTCTGCTGCTCACTGAGGTTTTCTACACAGTCTCTTAATTTTTATGGTCTGGGAAAAAATGATTTGATTTTTTTGTTAATATAGCTAATAAGAGATCATGAAAAGGAAGGTTACTGCGTAAGCATGTAGGTCAGTTTTTCCACTTGGATTTTGATTAATATTGTTATCAAAGGCACAGAAATCTCATTTCCTACCAGGGTAATGGATATACTATCATATCAGAATTAGTATATAATGAAGCCCTTTGTTATGAATTAAATATGAACATAAATATGTCTCACTGAATAAAGAACGGTGCTTAAGTATCTGTAAAATTTGCTAAGAGCTGCCGTGCAACAGAAAAACATTACTGCCATGAGTCTTGGGGTCAGGCAGCATTTTGTGCAACTATCTCTGTCATAATTAGTAGACATATGCCTAGAGTCTGCAGTTCAGATCTTGACTTGTTTGAACATCCATTTATCCCGGTTCTGTTTCTTCTGGCTCTTTTTCAGCATTAAGCATCTTAAACACACTGGACCAAACTGCTCTGGTGATGTGTATGTCCTAGTGCCCCGTGTGGCTGAGATAAGGGAGGTTTCTGTTGTAGCAAATCTAAATGGGAATTCTTTATCAAATGAGATGGACACAGATCAGGTATCGCAAACCTTTTCACTCCTGGCCTGCTCCTCACAATGTCACTACACTAGACTTCCTTAAATCATAGTCTGGAAGAATGCAACACACATCTGTTCTCTGCTGAACAGAGTTAAAATTTTCTCAACTTCATATCAATACATTGGTACATTTTTAGAGAATAACAAGGTCGGAGAATCTGAAGACAGAGTTAGCACCTAGCTGAGGACTTTCTGTAGAAGCCGGCCTTCTCACTAGTTGGTGGAGGCATCTCAGCCAGAAGTTTTCCCCTCATTTACTCCTTTAGAGAGTTCTTGCCTATGCTCCCCTCCAGGGAGATGCTGAGAGAAGCAGCACTAATTAGTCTGCAGGTATCACCACACTAAACTGGCTACACTGCTTCAAGTTCAGAAGCAAGCACGGCGTATTTCAGTAGAGCCCTGCCTTCTACTTAACTCCACTCATTGTACCTCTAGTGACATTGCACGGCTGCACCAGTTGCACTGCCTACATTTCAGTTCTGGTTGTTAACCACCGAGTCAGCATGTGGGTGTTTAATGGCCTATGAATGAAAAGTGTTCATTTTTATTAGTAGACCTAAACTAGAAGACTGAGTGAATCAATATACTGACAATAGAAATGAGGTTGAAGTGTTGTTGTAGACATCGTGGCCCAGGAAATGTACGAGGAGCAAGGACTTGTATTGATACCTTTCATTGGCCCAACTATATAGTTGGGAGAGGTATTGAATAAGCTTTTGGGTATCGGATGTGAGGAAAGGCACCTGATGCCAACAGCTTTCCTAATTATACAGCTCCAATAAAAGATATTACAAAAAGGGAACATTTTACCTTTAGACCACTGAAATGAGCCTGACCCATGTCAACCATCAAAAGCAATTAAGACAAGAAAGGTGCAAACCAATACATTTCTCTTGCTTCCCGATGCCCTTGGAAGAGCAGAAGTACTAAAGCATTTATATGGCCAACATCAAAGATCACAATGAGTCGTTTTAGTCAAACGGAAATATTTTCCTACAAGTCAAAGTGCTTTTTCACCAAAAACTTCGATCTAGCTTTTTAGTGAAGGTATATTTCGCTGCAGACACAGAAACTGAAGGATCTCCAATCCTTTGTTTTGGAAAGATAAGTAATTAAGAATGTGGTACAGTAAGGACCATTTCATTTCTTAAGTTCAAATATTGCATAGTGCATGTGACTTTAAATAGTATTTGACTGCCAGAACTACAGCAACAAAGCAGTATCAATGGAGAAAGATTAAAATAAGAGGACCACTGAATTCAACGTGCATCCATTTAATGTGCATTCAGAAGCATGCTTATGCATGATTTACTGTCAAATGAGATGGGAATAAAACTTTGAGGAACTTTTCATAGCAGATACAAAGAAATTCTTAACAGATGCAACAAAACTAAAAAATGTGATTCTCATTTATGAATACGACAATTCCCACTGAATTGTTTCCTTCAAATAATTTGCTTTTAATGGCTTTCATAATTTCTGACGTGTTTTCCCAAATTCTGCTGACTTCTTAATAAATCAAGATAGAAATAAATACATAGAACATTCGTGACAAATTCAAAAGGAAAAAGTAAAGACTCCAAAAGGAAAAACAGGTTTTTTTTTTTCTTGAAAGCAATCTGGGTTTTTGCTCACAAAGAGCTTTTAGAAGATCATTTTATTTATTCTGACAAGAAAACAACATCTCCCCCCCCCCCCAAAAAAAAAAAAAAAGACTATATATCTGCTTTCTTGCTGAGGTTGGCAATTAACTTGTAAGCATTTTGCATTTCATATACAGATTTTAAAAAATAAAGTTCCAGGACAAAAGGACTAATGCGCTAGTAAGCCATGATATTTTAACATTTCATCAACTCACAGAATCAAATTAGAATACCATATCCCGTCCCATATAAAATACACCACACCATACTAACTCCGGGTGTCTAAAATTAATTCTGAGAGCAATCTATTCAACTAAAACCCCTCACCTGAGTGTTCATGGGAAGTGAACACACTACGGATACGATCAAAGAAGGCTCAGTTAATTTCCATGTACAATGAAAAACGGGGACCAGGGACAGGAGACAGGATAGAATTATTCTCCAAAAAAATTGTTTGGCATCAGTTTACTTTTGGGATGCTGTCTTTGTGTAATGCAATACCCTTGCTCATGAGGAAGGAGAACTTAACCTTGGTTTCTAGACCTTAAGCCATGGGACTCTACAACCTGAACTTAAAAGATTTGGCTTTATTAAAACATGTCAGAGAAACGTAGCCCTAAACAGCTCAGTCATTAGAAGGGGGTGGAAGTGTACCTGTGTGGAAAGGATTCACTTGTTATTTTTTTTGGTAAAAAATGCTTACTCGTTGAAACCATTTTTTTTTTTCATAGAAACATCCTCAATTCTATTCACGTTATTATCTCAGGAAAGACGAGGGCTCTGGAATGCAACTTCTCCTTAGAACGAGAGAGAGAGAAAGAAGACCCCGTACCTTTCTCATCCAGATAGCCAATACTCCAGTGGAGCGAGCCCTCAGGTGGGATGCAGGAGGTGCAGACGCAGGTCACTACTTTGGTTAATCCAGTAGTTTTGCCTCATTTGTCTGCCAGTACAGGCAGGACATCAGGAGATGTTCATGCTGCCTGCACTCCTGTAGCACTTCCTCTGGCATATTAGCAGCAAGTGTGTCAGACAGTAGATTTACTCTGGTATAATATGTCAAATAAGACCCCGATTGTCAAAACACATTCACGTATGTCCAACTTCCCCTAATCTCTATGACTTTTTCAGTCTGTTATAGGATGGGGAGAAGGAGTGGGGGGAGGATAAAATTGATTTGGTAATAAAAGCAGTTATTGAGATCATAGTATTAATATCAGAATTAGAATACAGGACCAGAATTCAGGAGATTTAGGTCCTTTTCTTTGCTCTCATTGGCTAGGCATGTGGCCTAGGGTATGCTGCTTGAGCTAGTGTGCTTTTCTCTTTCTAGAGCTGTAAAATGGGGTGATGCTGTTCATTTATGTACCTGCTGTTCAGGGGTGTTTTGTGAGATTAGCAGTCACGTATTTGAACACATTACTACAGGTCCCAAGTGCAATTTCACACTGACCTCACATAAAGAAGATGCTTGCAGATGCAAATAATAACTGGAATGCCTATATACGAGTCAAGGACAATGTGGCAGAAAGATCTTTGCAAGAGACTTTCAGAAACTGTTCGTACCCTTTGCAGGACATAGCATGAAACAGCACTTATGATTTTACTGTGCACTTGATAGGAATGTCATCTTATTCAATTTAGGACAGGTGATGTTTATAAAAAAATAATACTTCCAGGAAGAAAAGAAAAGGCTCATTCTTTTGGTAGTTGGCCGAATAGACTCTGTTAAAAACAAACAGCACTTAAATTTCATAACATTTCTCATCACAGCTTCATCCCATCCCCTGAAGGCAATCATAATATTTTTTTAATTGTTGAATGAATTAGATGCTTGATAAGATACAGTTTCTGACAAAATGCTTCTACAAGATAGAACTTCTGCAATATCAGCCAGGCAACGAGGACACGGTTTCCTTTCTACGGACTTATTTAGGAAGAGATGGACTATTTAAAAATCTACATTAAAATGTAGTGTTTCCCCACCCTTGTAGCTAAGTGCTGTCATGGATTAATAATATAGTATGGATCGTATTCAAATTTGGTTGGAAGCTATTTCATGTCCAGTAGCCATAAGTGAACAAACCCCTTAAGGAAATTTTTCTGCCCCAAATCACAGAAATCTCTCTGGTTCAGCCATCACTGGAAGACTGATTCAGTCATGTTAGAAAAAAAAGCAGCACCTTGTTCTTGGCTCCATCCCAGAAGCAGATCCAAAAGGAATAGAAATCAGACACACAACTTGAATTCACTGTTCCCAAAATGTGACAGGTTTCAAATTTGACATGGTTGATTTAGGGAGTTTCAAATTCAGTGTCGATGGTTTTCAATGCATTAGGTTGAAACCGAGCAATTTCCATCCGTTTTTTCAATATGTTAAGCCTTTCTGAGTGTTGAGAGTTTCACACAAGGTAACACACATTATCTTCCCATGGCTTTATCATCCTTTTAGATAGATAGGAGGTAAAGTTCATCTATATGGAGAAGACGGCACAAGAATTATCTATCCTGTAATCCCTACTTACGACTCAAAATACAGTAAAGTAGTGCATAGGGCTAGTGCAAGCACATTGCAAGTGGTGAATTTTGTCCAAAATTAGAACAGCTTCATTTTTGCAGAGAGAAATTTTGGACACACTGTTTTAAATGTTTCGTAGGATCACAGGAATGTAGGGCTAAAAAGGACCACACACGAGGTCATCTAGTCCAGTCCCCTGCCCAAGGCAGGATCATCCCAGGCAAGTGTCTAAACCATCCCAGGCAAGTGTCTGTTTAACCCACACTTGAAAGTTTCCAAGCATGGAGATGCCACAACTTCTCTAGATAGGCGATTCAAATGCCTCATCACTGTCATAAGCAGAAAGTTCCTCCTAATTTCCAACTTAAATTTACCCTGGTGCAGCTTCAGCCCATTGCTCCTAGTCCTGTCCCCTACAGCTGCAGAGAAAAGTCCATCTCCATCCTCTTCAAAAATCACCTGTCAGGTATTTGAAGATTTATCAAATCCCATTCAGTGTTCTCTTCTCCAAGCTAAATAACCTTGCTTCTTTCAGCCTTTTCTCATAAGTCTTGCCTCCAAGATCTCTAATCATTTTTGTTGCCCTGTGCTGGACTCTTTCCAAACTGTACATATCCTTCTTGAAGCGTGGAGCCCAAAACTGGACACACTACTCCAGGTGATGCTTTGAAATTACAAAACATATGCAGCGTTTTGAAGAAACTTCACACAAATAATTCATACAAGTAGCATAATGGGTACAAGCAACATAAGCATTTACAATTAAAACTACCACAGGCATTAGGCATGACGAGCAATCTGCCTTTCTAGCTCCAAGTGAAATGATTTAGAAGATATCAGCACCACTCATTAGTAAGGGGGGGTGAGGTGGCACACAACCAGTCAGAACAAATGCATTGTGACAGGTATCGAGACCTCATCTCCATTTTAATTAATGAGATGACAGCTCAGGGCAATTCGCTTATAAACGTGCGATTGTCAGTGGAATCCTCTTGCTACAAGTTCACTACCACGGTGTGAAAAAAGCCCACTGTACAGTTCTGAGTTAGATCCTATTGTGAGTGTCACTGAATTAATATCCAATGAAGGTAAGCGGGGAAGTTAAAGTATAAGGGGCAAACTTCTTTGAAAGAAAGAAATGCTATATGAAACACACCCTAGACTCCCAAGTTGGCAATACTGTGGGCTAATCACAAGAAGGTCCCCATTTGTCAGGCGCTATGTGGGGTGTCAAATATTGTTGAAGAATCTTCTAATTGAGAACCATACAGTGCGGTACGCATTGCAATGCCTGGTCATGTCGTGGCTTAGCTGGGTACTTTTCCGCATTAAGGCGATGCGCTTTGAAGAAAATCTAGATAATCTGCATGACAATACCTTGTCTACTCCAGAATTATAAAGCAGGATGCTACACATTTCCACAGCCTATGCTAAAAATACCTAATGTAGTCAGTGAAATGCAGTTTTATGCTATTCTGCTTTGACCTTTGCAGTGTTTCATATTTCGAGCAACTGGGCATCCTGTCCCTTTCCCAGAGGCTAGTGAGACTGTAAACAGGGGGGAAATGGAATAGCAGCCAAACTAATTACAGAACAGTGAAAAGGTCAAAGAAGTATGCCAGGCTACTATAATTTACAAAATGAGAGATATCAAGAATCCCTTTGATGAAAAGATTGTAACAGAAATAAAAATATTCTTTAGTATTAATGTATTTGCATGAGAGCCACATATGAAAGCCATGTATTAAAAAGAAAATGGAAAAGCTCATACTCATTGCAGTGTTGCAGGCTGTGAGCCTAAGATTTTTAAATACCAACCAGCGAATCTGCATATGGGTTTCATTCATGCCTTGATTATACTAATTTATATTGCAAATAACTCTACTGAGATTAATGGAGTAGCGCCATTATAATGATCAGATTCATTCCTAGGCATAATATGTATACTTTCTGGTAAATAGACAGATGCTAAATGAGAACCTCTCATCTTTGGGAAAGTAGATGCTACTTACCAAGTTTTATGATGCAGCTATGTTCCTAGAAAACAAGCAGCAAGCTCCCATACTGAAGACGCGTTAAACAGGCAATCGCTGCTGGGGTTGTTCACCTGCTAGTGACGATGTGGGTGAACAACTGTACCACAAGCGTGGGAGAGGGAACGCTGGGGTGCTGGGTAGCTGCAACCAGGTCACAAAATATGTAGCATCCTCAGTGACAATATGCTCAACACATTGGGATGCACAGGTAATTGCCATATTGTATATGGACCGAGAAACCCACTTCACTTGGGAAACTTGCAGTCTTTTTCCACACTCCTCAATCCCCTATACATTTTTTACCATTCTGTCAAGGTTTCCCACAGCCTCGCTCCATACTAGAAGGAGATTCGGACCCATTCACAAGCCTGTTCCCCCCACATATTTATTTAGTTATTTTCTCTCGAAGTATTATTGCATATCTCCGGTCACTGGAACCAACTTGATCCAGTATCTCATTGACTTCTCTCATTTCCAACCTTTGCAAAGGATGCATTATCTCTTATAAACAATCGTTACTTTCACTAGGTAAGGTAAGGACGCATGGTACTTTATCTTTCATTTTATTTCATTTTTGGACTGATTTGGGCAGTAGATCATAGGGATACATATTTTGATCATACTTTCAAGAAAATATGCTTTGATATTTGGGGATATATGTAGCAATGGAAGGAAAATGATGAAAAATGGGCATGGTATCTGGAAAGGTGAGGGAAAGAAGTAAAAATTAAATATACTAGCCTCTTCAAAATTATTTTGTCCAAAACAAGGTGATTAATGGAGGCAAAAAATGATGCATTGGGTGTGCAATGAAACAGCAGCATCATACATACCAGACAAAAAAGGAAACTATAACATAAAACTCTGCTCAGCTAGGCTCTGATGAAGTGATTTTATGTCTTGTATTTATGATCAATGGATTCTGCTTGGAGGAATTTCTTTCCCCAACGATTCTGAACTGGGATGCTGAAGGATTTCCTCAACCATTCTATATTGATCAAACCCAATGAAAAGATTAATTTGAAATGTGTATTTTTTTGGTGCCTGGGTTTGTTTTGGCTTGGTTTTCAGTTTTTGAGAGAGGCCTTTCAAATATTAGTCGGCGCATATTATTTTTCTTTCAGCCCTGAAGTGAAGTACAGAGGTTAGAGAGGAAATGATTATTCCTGTTGGCTCTCAAGTCCTAATATGCCTGAACTTCCTTTCTGTGGAGGTAGTTGAGCTGTTGCTTCATGATTAGACTGCTCTCTTCAGCCCTTCAACCCTGTGTCAAGAAGGCATTTTACAAATCTTTGGCACCTTCAAAATCATGGAAGGAATTCTTTTCATTTAAAGGCTGAGCTTTTGAAATTGGTTGCGTGTTAGTCAGACCTATTCAAACCATCTCTCAATGGCCCCAGTGGCCACTTTATGGAAAAACAGTGAACTGTAGTACTAAGAAACATATACTTATATCTTGGGGACCGGTGTAATTGCTTTTTTTTTTTTATATATTGCCAAATGAAACAGGAGGAAGGAAAAACAAAAGGGAAAAAATGCTAATAACACTGAGGGAAGCAAGCAAAGGAACACGAGGGCTGCAAACCATGAGTAACAGCAGAAAGCTGAATGGTACTTATTGCAGTCCAGATCATCAGCTGGTACAACAGCCTGGCTCCATAGATTTCAATGAATTCATAACAATTTATGCCAAGTGAAAATCTTGTTGTGTATTGTGTGGTATAAATGACAGAAATGTCAGCTCCTAGGAACAGACACCCTCTGCATTCAGGTCCGAGAATGAAAACAGCTTCAGATTTTTCTACCCCTAAAGGAGAGGCACTGAATGCATATAATCCAGCAAGTTCATTTTATCCCTCAAAATATGACCCCTACCATGGGCTAAATGCATGTCCTGCCTCTGTGAACTGAAGCTGCGGCTATGCTGGGCGCTTTGCAGAATTTTCAGTCCCAAAGGCATCAGTGAGGCAGCCAGACCCTAAGGTCAACCCTCTCAAACTTCCTGATTATAACACGTTTCTGCATGTCACATTTTCTTTCCTCCCATACAATCCATAAGTTTTGCTGCTCCTTCTCACTGCAGCTGAAATCACACCAGTATAGAGGACTCATAGGACAGGTAAGGCCTGGCTTAATCCTACATATTGGGAAAGTATCAGGAAAAAACATTATGGTTATTAAGGTCTGCTGGTTAAGTCAAGTCCCAGATGTGTTGCTCTCTGGGCACATCAACACATGCACATCTACTGCGCAGTAACCAAAAACTACTGCACAGTACGGGTGCACGTGTACATGTGCATGCTCATACTGAGCAGTAATTATGATGACTTACACTGACTTGGGTGTAAATTTGATACCTGCATCATGCACGTATCCAGCTTACACCTGATTAATTACTGCAGAGTAACACACATGTAGACACCTTACTGCTCAGCAACACTGTGTGTGTGGACTGCCTTGGGACTAACTTTAGTCCCAAGTCAGTCCACACACAGCATTACTGTGCTTTAATGGCTGCACATGTAGATGGTGGCCTAAAAAACGCTTACTGTGCAGTAAGTTAGCGTGCAGTAAATGCACGTGTAGACACACGCTCTGAAAATTAAACAGAAGAAAGTATGAGTAAGAACCACTTTGGGAAACAGATGCTTTGAACCAAAATCAATTTTCATTGTCATTGTTTGCAACATTTTCTTGTTCATCACAAAACAGCTGCGCTTAGCTCACCAAATGCCATATTGCAGGGAAGGAAGAGAAGGGCAGAACTGGTACGTGTTGAGAGCATCCTGGCATAGGAGGGTTGTAAATATATGTCACATGTCTAAGGAAACAAGGAGAAAAGCCCAGGGTAAGTCATCAACAAAGACCTTTTAAAATCACTGCATTTAGAAGAGTACTAGATCCTCCTCAAGCCAAGATAATAGGAGAGAGGAAGGCTTCTCAAATAAATGCTGATCTGTAAAAGACACACGCATTTAAAAAGGAACAGAAGGAAATCGCAAGATGAAAGGGAAGAGAGATAGTGATCTCAGGAGGGAGGTAAAGCAATGCTGTAATATAACAGAATTAGGTGAAGGAGAACATCGTGAAGTCACAGGCTGAGTGGGTGGAATGGCATGCACCAGTCTTAGTGGAGTGGAGTGGACTGGGGTTTACAAAATGGCAGATAATGGAGTACACAGGATGCTCCCCCAGTGACATTTTTCAACCAGAAAAATACCAGAGAGGACAGCACACCACTGGATGTTGCCTTAAAAATCATGCTAAGACTAAGAACAATTCTGTCACGTGCTTCTTTGTGTATTTTGGTAAAATGTACCAAGTGCTCTGATGCTTATTCAGGCAATGCAAGGGGCTGGATTACTATGCATATCTGTATAATGAAGAAATGCTAAAAAAGCAAAAGTTGGGAAAGAGCACATAGGTTGTGAATTCAAAATTCAGAGGGATTTGGGGTTTGACACTTGATACCACTATATCTGCCTTTCAAGCACCAAACCCCAAATCCAGTGGTATCTTGCCAAATCCCCCCAAAACCAGGAGCAGAAACAGGTCTGTAGTAATTCAGCAGTGAAGTACCATCTGTGCCCCTCAACTGAAGTTGCTCTGATGGAAACACAGAGTGTACCTCTAGAGTTCAATATGCTTCGCTCCTCAAAGTACTTTTTGGATAGCGCTGACGAGTCATAATGGCCAGGACTCAGATTCATCCATCTTTATTATTCAAAGGAGAATATATTGCTATCTAAAGTGTCACATAATTTTCAACACCAACTATATATTTCCGAGTGAGCAATTTACATCGAACACATATCCCTAACACATAGAAAAGAAGATTAATGTCTGGTCAAATATAACACAACATTTTATCCTAACAAATATTTTGTGATCACTAGTCTGTTATTTACAGTGATCTATAAACTCTTCAAATGCAGTCTTTCTTTACAAAGTGAGTTTATACTTCTCCTGTATGAAAACTGTTCTTTGTTGACATTTTAAAATAAATTAAAATAGCATTATAAATACATCCAGTCATGCCTTCCTGTTAAAAATGCTCAAATCTCAAGGACTCGTGGTACATTCTAAGTGGAATGAGCTACACGGTAGGCTTCCATTTATTCCCAGCAAGCAGCTTAATTAGGCATGAATGTTCTCCTGTAATTAGACAGTGGGTCAGATCCTGAGATGATGTAATTTAGCATAGTTCCATTGACGTTAGCCACCTATTTCTGCATATGCCAGCTCTTCACTTGCAATCCTAAAGGTGACTGGACCTTGACTGAAGGAGGACTGGATGGTCCTGTGATCAGGAAGTTCACCGGGGAGTTGGCAGAGTCAGGCCTAATTGTTTGCTCTAAAATGGACTCTGTGACCTCCAGCAAGTCACTACATCTCTCTAGACCATATCCTTAAAAACACTGAGATGTCTAATTCAGAGTGAAAAGAACTTAGGTGCCTAAGGATCTAAGCCATTGTGCTTCACTTTTCCATCTGTAAAGTGCAGGTAACAGTAGTTCCCTGCCCTAAGGGAGTACCATGTGAAAGGTTAAGACATGCTCAGATCTTAGGATAATGGGGCCTCTATGAGAAGCTGAGGTTAGAAGAGGGGACATGTGTTTGTATCATTACCAGCTAAATGTATGGGACCAATGTGAAGACTTTGGGGGCTAGGTGAAAGAATGGGAAAAGAAAATCCTCATCTAATTAAACTCCCCTGAATATCCCCCTTACTAGATTCGTATCCATTTATCCCCCTCATTCAGGATTCAGAGTTCGCTGCAATCCCAGGGCCGTGTAACTATTAAGGCCACATACTCTGTTAAAGGCTAATAGTAGCTGGTGCTCAATTGTGCATCATTATCTCCTCCTTCTGATCTGCTTCAGGTGTCAGGAATTCTGGACGTGTGCCATGAGCATGTTACTCTCTAAATGAAACCGTTTCATAAGTATCTCCTGAATATGCCAAGTGATACAGAGTGCAATCACACAGCCATGCAACTACATCTACAACAGCCTTCCCCTCTGCTCCCTAAACATTTCTGACCATTTTAATCATGGCTGCAGCTATCCCAGGGCCCCTAGGGAGGGTGTTACTATATAAAGACCACCATCTTGTCACCTACCTCTATCCACAACAGGTCCGTGTGTCACGATAGTTAATGCACTAAGAGATTTTAGGGAAGAAAGATTAACAAAAAGAAGACCTATGCCCTGACCATCATATGGCAGAACAATAACAGTCATGCAGTGATATTTTTAAGCCTTGCATGCTCAGACAGAAGAGGCAGAAATATTTTCTCTTTCATTTCTTTCATGTGCTTCAGCAGACACCTGAAAATTAATCTGTCAGGATTCAAAAGAAAGTTACAGTGATATTTTCTTTAAAAAAGGAAGAAATATCCATTTTTAAAACTTGGGCTAAAATTAAAACCAGTTAAAAGATATTTTGACAGCACTCCCCAGGAAGTCTCCATCACACACTTAATTAGAGTCACTGGACAATTGTGTGTGCTGAAATAATAGCAGGAGATTATTAGGCCAATATTTCTGAAGGATAACAAGAATGCACTGAAACAGCAAAATGTTTTATTAAGGGACATGGTTGTTAAAGTAAAAAAAATTACTATGCACCATTATTGCTATATAGTTGATGCAGCAACTGTCCCATTAAATATACAGTTCATCTGTTACCGTACATATGGTTTACTAATGAATGCCAGTATTAGTTGAAAGAGAATTACTAATATATACCAAGATACACAAATCCTAACGAAGGCCTCAGATTCAGAAGGTAACCAACAGCTTCATAGTTTTGACTCAACATTTGAATATTGTATTATTGATCCAAATCCTTGGCTGATGTAAAACACAAAAGCTCCTTGAAACCAATGTACCTGAGCTGATTTACACCAGCTAAGGATCTGGCTTGTTGTTCTGCTTCAAAATGAATTTTAATTTTCAGTTCCATATGGTGACATTATAAACGGCGCTTTTTAAAAAATACGGCAAAAACACACACGGCCCAAGACAGAGTAGGGACTGAATTCATATTTCAACTGTAAGGACACAGAAAGTTAGGAATAGCACAGACCCCAATCTCAGCTCTGTCCAGACTTCTCTAATAGACTGCATTTTGGCAAATCTTTAGAGTATATCTTTTGCTTTGGAGACAATAGCCATAAACAAAACTGAACTGTAAGTGCCTTATAATTTATGAAAGAGCATTCTATTGCACAGCACATATGAAGTCTTTAAAGTTAAGTTGCATACAACAAGTTAAAAGGGAATACAGCTGTCCACAAAATAGTATATTTCTTGGCTTTTAAAATTCCTGGAGGGAAGGGAGGTTTTATTTTAGAAACAAAACTCTATTCACCTCCAAGGAGGATTATTCTGCACTGGTCCAGTCC
>NW_017729029.1:52481127-52481736 GCF_001723915.1 Gavialis gangeticus
TTCCAGCCCTAATGTCTATGAAATCCATGAAATCTATTACTGAGAGTCTTTTACTCTGCATGACAGGAAAGCGTTTGAAGGATAGGAGGAGTTTTTAGCAACTAGGAGTCTATAAAGGAAATATTACAGCTAAGAACAGATTTTATCATTAAATACTTTTTCAGCATGACAGCAAACGGCACTATCATTTAGTCATAGTCACAATACTCCTTGATCTCCTCCCCACACTCCAGCTCAACCTGGCTATTACAGCACCTAAGATTTCATTAATGTATTTTTATCACCAGTATTATCATACCAAAAAAACTGAAGCTAAAGATAGTTTCCCTGGCATAATTTTATTACTGTAGAGTAAGGGAAATAGACAGCTACAAGGCCCAAAAACCATTGAGGCACACTGTTTTCGTTAAACAAGCCATTGGGTGTAGTAATCCTACTGACATCTGGACAGGAAACAAAGCCTTGCTAGAGAGTGCAAGCAAAGGTGTATTTCTGGATGATGGGATTATCTAAATTCCAAGGTGAATATCTTCTGCGGTGAGCAGGAACTCTTATGACATATGCCAGTCACCAAAAACACACACAAAACCAGTAGAATAATTAGAACCA
>NW_017729029.1:52486736-52495207 GCF_001723915.1 Gavialis gangeticus
ATCTAAATTCCAAGGTGAATATCTTCTGCGGTGAGCAGGAACTCTTATGACATATGCCAGTCACCAAAAACACACACAAAACCAGTAGAATAATTAGAACCAGACCACATACCCCTTCTTACCGCTGGTTTGGAAGTTGCTTGCAGATACTGACCCACTAGTTTCAATGAAGTCATTCTGGTGAGGTCATCGCTAGGAATGATCAGTTTTTAGCCTAGCTCTTAGAGCAGTGGTTCACAACAAGGGCACTGCAAGACCTCCTCAGGGGTGCTGTGATGTAGGTACTGCCTCCTCCCAGAAACAGGTAAGTTGAGCACAAAAGGGGGTCTCAACCGGGGATGCCACCACTTTCAAACTGGCTGTGGAGGGGTGCCCTGACTCTGAAAAGGTTGAGAGCCACTGTCTTAGAGAGTCCCTCAGTAACACCTAGACAGGTTCTGGAGAATGCCAACTGTTAGTTGAGAGTAGACCTATTTGGCCACTTATCATTCATTCCACCCCAAAATTAATCTTATCCTGTTCTCACACAAAGTTGCTATTCAAGCTGGGAAATTAAGAAACGTCCAGTCACCACTTGGATAGCATTAGTTCATGGACTTAACAGCATTCTTACTAGGGAGGGTTATGTGAAGGCAGTCCTCTTCACGGACACTGGAAAGAAATGATTATTACTTGCATTGGCACGTGTGGTTACCTCATCCACAAGCAATGATTCAAAAAAAATTCAGACAAACTCCAGACAGTCGATCGTGTAATAAATTAATGCTTAGTATATTCCTCTGCTGGAATTTCTAGAAAACATCCTATGGCCTCTGCTGCTGCTCTTTACTGGTTAACAAGACTCAGACTATAGTTCTTGCTATGCATCATGTGTAAATGCTATATATCATCCTCCAAACCCTCCAACACACGTTCTCAGAGCAAAAGCCCATCAAGCTGATGATCAAGCTGCTGACATCGTCAGTTGAGAAGTCCATTGCCCTCACTGCATCAGAAGATTAGATCGATGAAAGGTGGTTTGCCCCAGAAGAGGTTGATTCTTAGATAATTTATATGAGCATAGCTCTACTAAGTTAATGGTGTTACAGCTGTGGGGGGTTTAGGTCAGCTGAATATCTGGTGTTGAGGGTTAAGATAACAACACATTTGGCCTTACTATAAAGACTCAGGGAACAAAGAAAGAGGGAGCGTACACAGGAAGAAACACTGCTGTCTCCGTTCACTGTCTCTTTGCATAAACATAGATTGAAAGTATTATTTTAACTTCAGCACTTCTTGGCCTTTTGGCCAAGATCAAGTGTATAGGAATAAACAAAAGTTCTTTCTCGCCAGAAATAGTAGTGCGTGTTCACCTGTAAAAAAGAGCCCACAGACAGTCCTCCCGATCAAATTATTTAGCTCCTAATATACCGTCTTACTGCAAGCACTCTTATTCCAAAGACAAAATGCATGCCGCCTTCGGTGTAGTGCGGTGGTATGAATGACCCGCATATGGGCATTATAAAAGTGTTTGTAACATTCCCCTCCCCGTCCATCCCCGTTCCCCTCCTCCCCCACCAGTTCAGAACTACTCTTTGATAAAGGACCTTAAATATGACAGACTGAGGCTAACAATATACCCAAAGCACGTAGGACAATGAGAATGAGCTTTGGATTTAAACTGCAAAGGCTCCCCTTGTGCAAAATGTTCTTTTCTAAATGTGCCGGGTACGCACACTATCTGCTGTCTGTATCTCACTACGCTCAGTATGAGAATACCCATGTCTGATGTCTGAGCTGTTGCATACTAATTGCTTTCAGAGTCCTGAAATCTCAGAGCAAAAGCAACCAGCTGATGGTTAAGTTGCTGGCATTCTCACTTGTGAAGTGACTTGCTGTTGCATTTCCAATTAAAGGGAGCCCTGGGGAGCCGAGTTGGAGATCCAGAAGGTCAGAGTGCAAGGTCAGGAGGCTAGCCAGATGAGGTATCTAGGAGGTCCAACCAGAGCCAGGCTGGCTCTTCAGAGGGCCAAGCAGAAATACAAGGTCAGGAGGTTAGCTGGGTCAAAGATCTAGACAACCCGTCTGCCAGTAGCAGCATAATCCAAGGGTCTAGCATCTTAGGTACAAGGTTGCACCTCATTGCCTGGACACTTCCCCTTCTGGGTCAGGGGACTGATACAGCATTGGCTCTTTGCTGGAGACTGGGCTAAACTGAACCCCAGTTTAAGATTGAGGGTCAGACTCATTTCTAGTCGGTAGTAAATTGGCCTGGACCTGAAGCAGCAAGTTAGAAGTTTACGGTTCTCTTTTCTATTACTGTTCCTTATATCCCTCTCAGTGCCCGCTGTCCTAAAGGTTACAATTCTTTTCATTTGATACTATAGATACAATGCTTCCAGTTGGATTATAGTATATTACCAGCTAGTGAGTAGTGAGGGACGGAAAAGAGATCATTAAAATAGATAATAATAATCTGAAATCAGGTACAATTTAATGTTTCCAACTGAAATTCACTTTCAGGTGTTGGCTTCAAACTCAAAACTCATTGTAGAACTAAGCGCTGCGGGAAATTGGAACTCACAGAAGAAGAGGGTCACACGAAGACCCAAGGGAAAAAATGACCGCAGGCTTGTGCACGTTGTTTTAGGACACCTTCTGTAAATCTCAGCTGGCCCATTGCTTGCAGACACGCTGATTAGATTTTTTTTTGCAGTGTGTTATTCTGGGGCACAAAAGAAAAACCAAAGAGGACGAACAGAGCTAAGGAATCAATGCAAGTAGCATAGCTGGTCACAGTAAAATAATGGACGGAGAAATTTCGCCTTTGGGGAAATGAAACACAGAAAATTAAAATTTCTCTGTCCATTATTTTACCATGACTAACTATGCTACTGTTATCGATTCCTCAGCTCTTCTCTTCCTCTTTGCTTTTTCTTTCAAGGGCCTCATTAACAGTAGCACACTTTTGTTTGATAGAGTACCGGCAGCCTTTTACTCTGACTCTGGTCTCCTTGATTGTGGCAAGTGTTTGCCTAGTTTTGCCTTTTCCTTGCTCAATTCCAGTTTGTAACTAACCGCTCCTTCTTGGCCCTCTCCGACTGATTGCTTCCTCATCATACAGCATATATTATCCTATCATTTCCAGAACTCTGGCTGCTGTGTCTTGGGTTTATTATTAAGTAATCACAGTAGAAACTCGCATTTTTAGATTCAAAGCAGGTAGGACAAGGTAGAGGGAAATACTCCAGCTACCGCTCTTTAAAAAAAAGTAGAGGTGCTAAATTTACAGCAAGAAAATTGTGCTAGCAGAGGTATTTCTTCTGAGAAATAGTGTCACCCAGTGGTCTTTTGACGTAATGGCTATTATTAGCTAAGAAGATACATCGGGCTTTTCTCTGGCTATTTAAAGGCATGGTTAGAGGTAGAATCATTTTTTTTCAGTTTCTCTCTATTCAATATGCCCAATGGAAGTGCCCAAAGGCATATGCAGCTACAACTTGAGGACCTAAACCCACTATCAATGAGTCCGTTCCAGTGGGCAAGTAGCTCACATTAAACCACTTCTAATGTCTTTGGTTTTCCTATCAAGTCCCATATCCCTGGTTGGCAAAACATTCAAATGCATTCATGCCATCTATGCCACTCCAGGTCATACAGAGCTGTTTCTTAAATACTGAATGTGCTACCCAGACAGACCTACAAAATGAATCACCTTTAACATGATCCATCTCAGGGTTGTTTTTTCCTTTCAGCCATTCGCTGCAGACACAATCTTACGTTCTTCTCTTCACTGGTGGAAAATATTGCATCTACTGGAGAGTCTAATTCTACCAACACAAGTGCAAAATGGACTGGGGTGAGGATTTTCTTTTAAATAGCTATTTCACCAGTTTTGCCAAAGCACATTTAATCCTAGGAAACTCTCTCGGATCAGAGCACTGCAAACAGTCAATGGTTCATATGCAACTTTATGCTAGGATCTCTCTGAAATGTTATTAGGATACAGTTTAGTAAAAGGTGAGAACCGAAGCATGTCCATCGTGAAGGGGAAGCTGGGGAGAGAGGTATTTTACTACCAAAATGGCTAATTACCATACTTCAAATACAGAGACAGTTTAAACTTCTTCCTTTATTAAAAAAGGGGAGTTTATTTAATAAAAGCTTTTTAAAGCAAGTGTTTGGTCCCCTAAAGAAAATAGCATGTTACTAGTTAAAGCACTGAATTGTGACTCAGTTCCAGGCTTTGTCCAAAGCTTTTGTCAAGTTATTTACTCCTGCTCTTCCTCATTTCCCCTCCCTCATACATTGGAGACAATCCTTTTCTACCACTCATTGGCTGTCTTGCCCATTCAAATTGTTATTAAATAAAAGTGCAATACTTCTAGCAGGTCCTGATCTGACCTGGGGTGTCCATGCACTAATTAAAATAATTCAAGAAATCATTCTTTTTGCAGGGCAGGGCATTTTCATTTGCTCCCATTATAGTTGTGTTAGTAACATCAACTACTGTTTCTACTGCAGTCAAAAAAACTACTTTGAATTTCGTGTAAAACCGTAAGGTAGACTCAAGTTCTGACATCTCAGGAAAGTGAAAAACCAATGCTTCTCCTTGGCTATCAACTTCACAGACTACTGTACTACAGAATCTGTGTACAACTTTAATTGCTTACCATACTGAGAAAATATATTTTAATATGGCAAGCAAAACCAAAGTAACTTGGAACAGACACCTCATCTTAAAGGTCAGTAGCAAGTAGAATGCAACAAAATGACATCTTATGGCAGGTAAATTACTGCATCTTGCGAGATTTTCCATTGAATGGTGATAACAGGTGTGCTGTAAATAACCATGGCATGCTGCAGAGAGATTTCTTCAGTATCCTCAGGTGGATTTTACAAGAGCCTTTTTCATTTTTAAATAAAAGGAGAGTAAATTGCCTTATAATCAGGGACTGTGCAACTCACTTTAGAAGAACTGAACATTTGCAAATGAATTCTTGGTAATTTTTGCTAAAACCATATTAAAATAGTGCCAAATCCTTGAGTACTTGGAGTGCATGTTTCACGATACGTGGTGAAGCTGAAGGTGCTAGTGTCAGGATGTTAGAGAGAGGTCTCTACTGGAAGAGAGGCAAATCCCCTGGTAGAAACTGAGTTAGAATGACGTTGTTACTATGACAGTCCAGAAATTATACAAAATGCAAAGGGTTTGGTTTTTTTTCAAGTGCTATCTTTTACTGGATCAACTCTTTAATTGAGATAAAGTTAGATAAGCTTTTGAACGCAAAGCATTCTTCTTCAGCATTTTTCTAAACCATGAGCCAACAAAGGACACAGGAGATAAGGTGATCTACTCTGGAAGCACCTACCCATCAGCTATGTCACTGCTAGCTTTGGAGTCAACCGGAAAATGAATAGCTCAAGAAAATGAGCATCCTCTTGTCTTGCATGCATTTTAGAAGGGGTAAGATCTGGTTGACTATAATAACAGGAGATCCAACTTAATGAGTCAGGAGGTCACTTCTAGTCCTAACACCTCATTTTTATTTCCTCTTTAGAACAACTAGGCAGCAAAAATTAGAGAGGCTGTGAAATTAGAGGGTGCTTCCCAGGCATTAAATATATCCCTCCTTTGCCCTTGTTTAACTTTTCCCTGACGTGAGATTTTATGCTAAATATTTTGGCCATGTATAAAATTTCTGCATTCTTCTTCCCTGGCTGACAAGTCAAATTCCCCATGTCAGACCAGCACAGTCATTTACGCCACTCATTGTTTGCTCACAGAAGTATCTATTGAGAATATAATATGGTATTGTCAGATCAGAATGGCAGCTGCTGATAATGCGTGTTTCTCTGTACTCTGGGTGCCAATATTTCACTCTAATATTTGTTGAGGTTTTAATGCTCAGGGAAAAGAGCAGCGTTCTTAATTCTGACTATAGCTAGATGCAGTTCAGGACATATATAACTTAACTACAACAAAAGACTGACAGGGTTTTTTTGGTGACTTCTTCTGGAAGTAATCCTAGACTCTGAAAATAGTATGAATAATTTGTTCTGTAAGCAGATGACTGAATGTCTGACTGTGCATGGGCATCCGTCAAGCAATCTGTTACGCGATTTTATTTGTTAGGTGCCATGTAGTGTCATAGGCAGCTTTAAGGTCGATAAAGACCGTATGTGTTTTTTTCCCTTATTTCAAATCCATTTTCTGTGTCAGATGTAAGTAATGTAACTTGGTCAGTGGTACACCACTTTTTCTGTAAGCCAGGTTGTTCTTTTGGGAGCTGGGGATCAATGATGTTCTCTATTTTGTTCAGGATGATGTGGTCCATGAGTTTGCATGCAACAGAGTAGTGAGATGGGTCAGTAGCTCTTTGGATCCTCTGGTGGTTTATTTGGGTTTTGGGATAGCAATGACATCAGCTTTTCTCCAGATCTTTGGAAGTCTGTTACTTTCTAGACATTTATACATGAATTTCTGAAACCATCTTTTTGTTGTGGTTCCAAGCTTTGCAACACATTCGGGAAATATCTTATCTGGTCCAGTGGCTTTGCCAGTCTTTATCACTTTAATAGCTGTGTCAAACTCATGGTCAGAGATGAGAGTGATTACGTTAGGGCTGGTGCAGGGTGATTTAAGTTGTTCATGAGTCAGGTGTCTAATCATTTCTGTGTGTTGCTTGCTTGGGTAAATGGCACACCATGCTTGTCTGTTTGAGCGGGTCATATCCAATTCTTCTGTGGTAGTAAACCATCTCTCCTTTTTAATCTTGTTCAGTGTGGTAGCTAGCTGTTCTGCAGTTCTTTTATGACTGAAGAATCATTGCATTGTTTGATGATGTTAAAGAGCTGTTTGCACTACTCCTCTCAGCATGGCACATAATGGCTTCTATAACCTCTAGCTACACGGAGTTTAACTATTTCAATTAGGCAGTTTATAAATGTATTGTAGCCTCGATCAATGTTGGTTTCTGATGGATCCTTTAATTGGTTTGCTCTCTTGTTGGTCAGACTTTGGTATTTCTACCAATCCGTCTTCCAAAAGCTCCATCTCTGTTGCTAGTGTTACTGGAATGAACCCAGTCTTGATGTTGACAATTGAATTCACCTGCATATAAGATCATCTGATCATAAATAGGCAAGGATGTGATTGACAACATGGCAGAGGATAGATTATACATGTTGACAATGATTATGTCATTGACCTGGACAGTGCTCCATTTGATTGCACTCTGGAAAACATTATGCCCCTTGATAATGTATGGCAGGCTGTTACTGATGAAAGAAGCAAGGCCATGGATCCTGCTGGCTACAAAGCCTGCAAGCCCATTCAAAAGGTCAACAGTAAAGTCTCTGCATGAGCAGCCGCCTTTAGATGTTTAGCCAACTTTGAAGTGCTCAGAACCTATGCATTTATAATGGTATATGCCCCAGCAGAACATCGTGTTTCAATGTGGTCCAGCAGTTGTCACACTAAAAAGCTTGACACTACACTTAGTGCACTAAGGCTCATAACAGGCTACACAACTTATACACATACAGATGTGCTTCCTCTACTCTTGGACATTAGACTAAGTGATATAAGAAGACAAACCCTAACGTCATTATTAGCAAGAGAGGCAAGACATGACGGAAATTATCTGCTCCATCAGCTGTTAACGGAAGACCCAAACAGATGGAGGTTTAAGAGGGTTAAAAGTTGTAAATTGTTCATGCACAAAGCCCACAAGTTCCTGGAAGAGATTGGGAATGCCAAACCAAACCTGGGCAGCAACAGAGTGGGCTGATCGCTGGGAAAGTTCAGGCCTAGTCCTACAGTGTTTTACACCAACACCATACAAGTCCCCCATGGGGCATAACCTCCACAGGGAAGAATGGTTCAAGCTGAACAGGCTGAGATCTGGATATGGATGCTTCAAAACAAAACTTCGCAAAATGAACATATTGGACCATCCCCTGTGTAAATGTAGTATCCAACAAACAGCACAGCACTTAATTGAAAGCTTTAATTTTTATAAATGCCCAGACGGAGTCAGTGGAATCTGCACATTGAGCAATAATACCTCATAGATTTGGATGTTGATATCTGATAGGCCTGCGCAAAGCTGCTAGTATTTGCTTCAGATGCAGATTCAGCTGATTCGGGGGACAGTGATTTGATTCGGTGATTTGAATCTCTGGCCCGATTTAATTCAGCTGATTCTGATTTGGAGATTCGGCTGCTGCCCCACCTCCCAGCACTCGTTTAAAAAAAGCCCCGACTCAGTGGGTGCTGCCAGGTGATCCCCGCTGCCCCCCACTGCCCCATGCTGCACAGGGGGGGCTCTGCATGAGCCCCCTGACCACCCCTCCCCTGCTCCCCAGCCCCCTCCATGGCTGCCCCACTCGGGCCAGCTCTGGCCCTTTAAGGAAAAAAAAATGAAAAGCCCCCCAGACTCACTGTTCCTGAAAGTGGGGGTGATCCCCACTGCCCCCCATTGCCCCAT
>NW_017729029.1:52495435-52500890 GCF_001723915.1 Gavialis gangeticus
TGGGGTGGGGAGGGTGGAAAGGGTCCCCCCATGGCCCCCTCCCCAAGTCCCCCCTCCCCTGCCCCTAGTACTTACCAGCTCCAGCTCCCTGCTGCAGCCACCGGAGACTGCCCGAATCATCAAAACTCTCCACATCTTTTCTGAAGATTCAGAGAGCTTTGAATCGATTCGGACCTTTTAATTGGTCCCCTAATTCGATGCGGATTTGGAAATTTGGCCACCGAATTGGGCTGAATCTCCTCTGAATCAAATCACCATCCGAAGCTTCGCACAGCCCTAATATCTGATGCCACACAAAAGAAAAATATCTATGAGATCATGGCTCCTGGTACTATTTCAGAATACTAGTTCCATCTCCAAGACCTTCACATGTGGATGGTATTACCACTTTATATATAATAAAAAGACATTCCAGAAAGACAGTGTTTGATATCCTTCCAACAAAATACTATTCAGCATGTAAAAGAATTCACACTGACTTTTGATTTCTTATAAAATTAGTGGATATTGCCTGCTAGTGAAGTTGAGACCAGAATCTGATTCTGAGCTTTTTTTGTGCACATCACATAGCCTGAGCAAGAAATATTTAAGATCCTGAAGCAGCACGAGGTTGTTTTTTTAAAAGCTGGTCTGTGCTAGCTTAATTTAGGTCTGACTGAATTCACTGTGATGGCTATTCAGATTGTTCTATACTGTTAAGATCTGTATAGTCCAGGAATACTACTGCTATTTTTACTCCTGTAGTATCTGTGAAGTAACTCATAGAGCTTACAGACAAAGATAATGATTCATGTACAAGGGGAAAAAGAGAGACAGGAACACAAATAATCAGCATATGAGTAGTTTATAAAATATAACTATGTACGTGTCAGCTGCCCTCATCTGCCTTTTGCTATACCACTCCTTTCTCCCTGCACATCTCTTATCCTTTGCTGGAATTAATACTGTTTCAAATGTTAGGCTGTCGGGGCCAAGACGACAAAATATGGTCACTAGATTATGGAAACTGTAAGCCTCTGAAAATCAAAGCCCAAGGGAGCTCTTCCCAGAAGAAAATCCCATTTCAGATGCAGGGAGCAAACATGACATGTTTGGTAGTGAACACAGGCTTAGACTGTAAACTCTGGAGATGAATCAAAGAGGAAGAACCTAGAGCTACAATCCAGAGCAAAAATATTTCTGAAACCTGGCAGTCAAACAACCAGGTAATAATCCCTTTTTACTGGCATAATCCTAATGTACTATAGTAGTGAATCAATCACTTTCAGTGCAAATGCCAATTTCGCCTCTCAGAGTTACGTTCACTAACTTATAATGTATCCCACCTTAGCCACTGCCTCCCAATTAGGCCCAAAATGTGAGCAAAATTTTGACCTTTATTTCTTCATGCCACAAGGAACAGCAGGAAGCATAAAAAATAAAGTCACATTAATGTAAACCAGCAGGAAATTGCTGAAGAACACACGCACATCTATTTCCTCTACCTCTTCTCTCACAGGGCTACACAGGCAATTCAGTCCTTGATACAAAAGCTATTCACTGGAGCAAAAGGGCATGGTTATAATGGTAATTTTCTAGTTTTATATACAGTAAAGAAAATGCTTGCTTCTTTGGGAAAGTCTTTGAAGTTCTCCCCATTTGATTGTGATTTCATGTTGGTATTTACTTGTATCAGGAAAAGATTTCAGCAGCCACTGGATTATTTCTCTATATGTTTTGTCCTTACAGGTGTAGATAATGAGGTTATCATATTGTGGCATCTTATAAAATAACCTGCCCAACTTCCCTGGTGAAAATTAATCTATACTGTTTTGACAGCTGACAAAGCAGGTGCTTAGCTGCCTCAGGCCATACAGGCTAAGGTAATGTACATATGTTTAATTCTAGCAGTAGAAAATTTCCATCGCTAGAAATGATCCCAAGAGAGAAAGCAGTACAGGCATTCAGCTTGCAGTTGTCCCCTGCTCTGTAGGCTTTCCTGAGACAGAGGTGATCCCAGCCTGTGGACAATGTGAGCTTCTCCAGTCCTTCTTCAGCCAAGTAGGCTGCACCAGTGGGGCAAAATGCCTTGCCCTTTTCTCACACTGGGGACTCTGGTGTGAGAAACAGGTAGGGTACTCTCAGCACCACTCCCTCCACTCATCTTCTGGTGTCCAGGAGCTCAGCAGAGGGATCAGCAAAGCAAAGCCCCCTGCCTGCTTCTCATACTAGGAACTCTGGAATGAGAAACAGGTGGGAAACAGATGGTGGCTGCCATCCATCCCCACCCCTCCACAAACTGAGAGGGTGGGAGCAGATGCCCCCTGTGCCTTGTCCAAACTGGGATGACCCTGGTCTCTATAAGGCATGAGAGCATTTCCCCATGGTTCCTCTCCTCCTGGGAGGAGTTAAGACAAGATAAGGTGTGCAGACATTCATTCTCCTGGGAGAAACTCTCCCAGAAGCAATTTCTACCTCACTGTAGTCAGATTACCTTTCTCCCTAAACAGCCGTTTTTGCTTCATGAGAAAAATCTTGTGGTTTCTACTGAGAGGCAATTCTTCTGGTAGAAACTGAATGCCTGTACATGGCCCAAGAGAGCAGCAGCAGCATAGCCAAAAGCTAATGACAACAGTGGAACTCACTGAGCACTAGTCTCTATTACAGCACTCCTGCATAACCTAGGGAGAACACATTTTTGGAGTGAGACTGGTATAAACAAGTGAGGACAAAACATGAAGAATCAGTTCAATATAATAAGCTGCCATGTAGAAACTCTGACAGGAAAACTAATATAGGAAATACTACTTTTTGAATGGAAATTAAATTACTCTTATGTGGTGAATTTGAATTTTTTTTCTGGACTAATAACTTCAACCAGATGTTCAAGGATTCACTATATTGAAGGACAGCACTAATGCACATGCACAACACACAGTGTCTGATGCAGCCAAAACCACCACAATATCATTCCCGCAATCAAGGCACTGCAGTTTGCAGCAGCAATATAAAATAATCCTTCAGGTTTGGACAGTCAACAGTACAATATCAATGGACATCCAGTTGACTCCAATACCCCTATCTGCCCCCTTTATAAAATGCAACCCATTCAAAAATGAACTATTTTTATAATGAATTTAAGTCATGAGAAACCCACAAGACGCCAAGGCTACTTCAAAAAACTACTGTTTTATCTCTTAGGCTAGATGTTATTTGGATCCCAAGCATGAAGACGTTTTATGTCACAAGCATTCAATTTTGAGTAGTTCTTTGCAAATAAATGGCTTCAATTACTGCTTGACCCGCATGCTCCAATTTATTTTTTTCCCCCAAGAAGAAAAATTTAAATTCCCTATAAATAGACACATGCAGCTAAGATGAAGAAAACAGCTTTCAGAAATTAGTTTTCCTCTGAGTGGTCTGAACATTTGTGAGAGAGAGATAGCTAGTGTTCTTTATCATCACAGCAAGTCTCTTCCTTATCCACAGTCCTGCCAAACTCAGAGGGAACTTTCATTCTACATGAAGTGACAAGCGTTGGACACAACCCAAGTTATAAGGCTGTCAAGCTTTCTTAATTCCTTGATGGTCTCTTCTGTCCACGATTTTGTTCTGTCCTAGTTGATATTCATAATAATATAGAACCATTTTGTCTAGATGAGGAGAGACCCAAAACTTAGCCACATCCAAAGTTATGGTCAATATAGCCATACTAACATTTGCTTTCCTGAAGAAGAAAGCAAACAAGCTGCAAGATGCACTCCAAACTCCCAATGCCACATGGGCAGACCCAGGTTAGTCTGAGAACCCAGAACCTGAACACACCAGTCTTTCTACTCACCCATTTCCACCAGTGAACCCACAAACTCATAAGAAATATTTTCCCTCTGCTGTCAGAAGATGTACGTACGTTCTGTGCTGGCCCAGATATGATATAAAGGCATTCAAGCGTGCAGAAAGCTGACTGCATGATAAGATGCTCACTACACATTTATCTTCCAAAATGAAATTATTATTTTTAACAGGAAAAAATTATGGCCAAATTAAGGGGATTTTTGTTACTTTTAAATTTAGTTCAGCACATCTTAGTAAATCGACTTACGTATTTTGGTATAGGATAATTATTTGAATCTTTTATGTCATATATAGAAACAAGAGAGAAAAATGACGCTATTCCAAGCATACAATATCTCGTAAGTTTTGAGTTTCATATAAAATTGATTTTACTGTATACAGTGGTGCTAGTGCCTGATGCTGATGAATTACCCTGCTAGTGAAACACAATTTCTACTAAATCAACAAATAGTTTGCTATAAAGTCCATAAGACTCACTCAGTTCTTGTAACAAAAACTCCCATCTCCTCTTCATTAATCCTCATAAGCAAGATTTAATAGATAGGGGAAAATTCCTGTTAATCTTATGATGTTCTCAGCCATTCTCTACTGATTATTTGTAATGATAAAAAAAAAAAAAGAATTAATTTAAGTCACAAGAAAACCATGCAACTGTTAAGTCTACTACAAGAAGTTCTTCTCTCTAATTGTGATTTTGGAAAATAATGTATTCACCTGTTCATCTTACAAATGTGCATTATTAAAAAGAGATTTAATGAAAGAGATTTAATGCACTGAGAATGTAACAGTTGGACTAGTTCACAATAAAGCCTCTACCAGAACAAATGAACCAGTACACCGTTTTTTTACATAATAAGGGCTCAGGCTTGAAGCCTCCTTTCTACACCATTATAGTTTTACACCGATACAACCCAGTTTGAAACATACATCTGTCCTGCCTCCGCTCATAAAAAAAGTGTGAAATCAATAGAAAAGAAAAATAAATAAGTTCAGAATCAGGACTGGGAGCCTTTATTCTGGATCCAGTCATTTTGCTTCATGGTGAAATACAGCAAGGAAAAGCTTTCTTGTGGCATTTCCACCCAGAAATAGAAGTAATTTTGTACTCTCTCACATTTATCGCTGGGAAAATGTTCTTTTGGGCAGTCTTTACAGGTGAAATATTATTGGAATGCTCTCGATCTTAATCTTTGTGCCTAACAAAGCAAAATGAGATATTGTCCAGGACTTTTTAAAGTAAAGGAGCAGACAATACAGCTTATCCTGTCAATGCAGTTCTCCATGAATAGTCCTAAATACTATACTCAGTGTCACAGTAAGCGATATAGGGCCAAATTCGGGCTTCTGGCATGAAACGATCATAATTGCTACCAAGCAGCTGAGCAGTAGCACAGGCAAATTATTGTAAATCTGAACCCATATTCAGGCGGGTTTACACTCCAATGCTCACTCCTTGTGTACATCTGCATGTACGAGTTATTAGCAGGAGATGGGACGGGGAGAGGGAGCATAGCGGTGGCAGGGGTGGCCAGGTCAGAATGCAAGTATGATTGTATAAATGCACACAAATCCTGCCTTATTTGTGTATCTATACAACAACTCATACTTGCATTGTGACCTC
>NW_017729029.1:52505890-52530713 GCF_001723915.1 Gavialis gangeticus
GTATAAATGCACACAAATCCTGCCTTATTTGTGTATCTATACAACAACTAATACTTGCATTGTGACCTCTTCAAAACTCCACCTATCAAGGAGCATCTCCAGGAGCAATATTTAAGCTGTCACCACCATGCAGCCCAAGCCAAAATCGCACCCATGTTCTTTGCATTTAAAAATTATTTTCAGAATTAAAAACATTCAAAGTCCTATGGCTAGTATTGCCCATTTCTTCCATCCAGTACAAGCAATATCCAACCCATATCACCAATAACCAGCACTCTGGAAAGAGTTTCTTTCCGCTATACAACCTAGCAACTTATATCTATTTGCTTCAGCCCCTCAGTTATTTCAGTCAGTGTATAGGGACCAAGGACCAAGTCAATCAGGAAATAATTTTTTATTTTTTCACTTGTAGAAAAATCTGATCAGAAGAAACTGCCTAATTTATATTTTTGAAGCCTGATAGCTCTCTTTCATATGCACCAGGGTTTTTTGTGCACAGGAATTATTTCAGATCAACAGAGTTACAGTGCCACACATGGGCTGACAATTGGATACTCCACATCTCCGTGAAAGTGGGTTTCCTCCAAATACATATAAAAATATAGCTTGGTAGAAGCTGGTACCCAATGACTATTTAATTCACATTGTAAGCCCTGGATCTGGGCCTTATTCTCAATAGTAACAAGGCCGCATCTAAACCACGTGAAATGTCAAGGTTTGGTTTTCCTAATTCTTGAGATCATTACTGCATCTGACCAGAGTCTACAGCACACAACAAATAGCAACACACCACTTTGAAAGTACCTCATTGTCTACATTCACTCTGTGCCCTGGGCAAGGGAATTTTAGTTCATTCATCATTTGCCAGGTGCTGCAGCAATACTGCAGTAACTTCTCAAAGTCAGTACAGGCTCCGTAACACTAAGCTTCTCCTCTCTAATTATTTTTAAAATGATGCATATTGTTCGACTCCACTGCTACAAGTTTATCCAGTGTCAAGATTATACATCCTTAAGAGAGAGTCTCCCATTCTTCTGTCTGCTCTCTGCTGAGTTCCCCCATTTCAGTGGAAAACGTGGATTACTCAGGCTTAATGGGAACCAATTCTGTAACATCAAAATTGCATGCTGTTAGCCAAGACTTGTAACTATATTCCTTAAAATGAAGGGAGAAACAGAGTTCTCCAATGTATGCCTTCAGAGATCTTGTAAGATTTATGACAAAGCCTTGGGTACAAGATGCATTTATGAACATACCATTCGAGACAAGTGTTCAAGTAACAGGTAGACGGCACGCAAGGCAGAATGGACTTGGGAGGGAGAACATCTGACCTTTAGCCCCGTGATCTGCTGGGATGGGCATGAGCACATAATCCGTTTCTGCCTTCGTTGTTTTGTTTGGTCGTAATTAACCCACAAGGGTGCCGAGGATACCTTCATTAACACTGGTGTGGAGCTCAATGGAAATGCTGCGTGGGAACCCGCACAGACATGACCAGGCTTTGAGCCAAAAAGCCCATAGCCCTGCACACTCTACCTCACATGGTATATAATTCACACAGAAATGAAGATCTGCAAGCAGAGAAATCCATAAAGCACCAACGCCCTGGTGATTACCACATGAGGAAATGTAATTAGAAATTCATAATTAACGAGAAGCAGGGTAACATCAACCCAGAGCGCATACAGGGCCACCGTGGCCCCCTTGCTCTGCAGCAACGTGACTCTCTAGTCCCAGTGTGCTAGACACAGAGCACATTAGCATGAACATAGAGATGTAAATCTTATTCCCACTTCACACTACGTCACCGCCCATTCTCTCCGCAGGTAATTGTTATTGTTAATTATTATTTCTATTGCAACTGCACCCAAAACAGAGATCGTGGCCCTACTGAAGAGGGCACTATACAAGCAAAACAGCACATAGGCTGCCCCTGGAGCTCTGAGCCTGAACTCTCCTGTTTAACTATGCAGTTTCTGCTCATCGTCTACTCTGCGTCTTCCCTTTTTGTGTAGATGCTTTATCTAGTGCTAAGTGCTCTTGGTACCTAAGTGCTCTTCTGATAAAGCAGTAATTATTGCTATTTTTATTTAAAAGGTTCACTAGGCCCAAGTTCCATTGGCCTATTTTACAGCCCTTTGTGCAGCACTAACACATTTTAACAGGTCTCGCTGCTGGTTCCTCTTGTAGCAGCGAAGTCAGTCTCTTCTTAGGCAGGCACACGTTTTATATTGCTTGGATGCAAGTCAAGTCGGTACGCTGATACTATCTAAGGGCTAGAGGTGAAAGGTTTGGCCAAGCAGGATAAAGGAAGCTGCCGTAATAAGATGTATTCTTGTGCACCACAATGTAGTATGGTGTCTTGGTACCTGAGGAACAAGCCCTTCTGAGAAGGAAGGTGTCTTAGTTTGGGTGGAGTACCATGTTAAAGAGGTTATACTGCCTATTTCTAGGCTGCCCAGAATTGCGTGCTGTAGACATAGCATGCATATTAAGGATCGTCTCCTCACAGCTCCTACAGGCCATTGACTCCATTGCAGTAGCTCATGCGTTCAACTGGCACAAACGGCCACAAAAGTCTAAAACTTGTGGCTCAAGGTTAGACAACTTTTTTTCTTAGAAACCATGAAAACCCAATTAGTTGTTTCTGCCAGTCAACATCAACAGCCAATTAGAATCTATTAGTTCAAGTATATGGGTCTAAATGTGTTTACGACTCTCGGTTAATTATGGGTTTTTTCCCTTGAAATATTGATAGACTGGGAGACTACTCATTAAACCCAATTACATAGGCATTAAAAGGAAATTTAGGCCTCTCACTATTAAATTAATTCAGGGAAGTCCTATGGCCTGTGTTTGTACAGGAGATCAGACTGAATGATCACAAGGGTCTCTTTTGGCCTAATAAGCAAATGCAAAGTAATAGATGTTCATAAATAGACCATAGCTACTTAGCTTGATATGGGAATAAATAGGGCCAACCTCCATTTTGGCTACTGCTGCCTTCAAGAAAAACAGAAGGAAAATAGATCTGACGTTAGAAGGTGAGGTTCTTTGGGTAGATGTGATTTCTCTTACTAGACCAAATGAGTAGTTGGAAAAAAGTTCTTTGCAAACTTTCGGGTGCAGTCACCCTTCTTCAGGTATAGGGAGATACTACTGTTCTGAGATCTACAAGGAATGAAAGAAACTGAAGTGTGATAGGATGCCAGTGAGAATGTAAATTGGTGGAAATTAGGAAAACAAAGCCTGTCTGACATCCGATTCACCAGGTACCTGTCAGACCTGACCTTTTACACTTTTCTTCCCCTCACTTTCTCCCCTCCCTTATGAGACCCCCGGTGCCTGAGGAAGGGCGATTGCACCCAAAAGCTTGCAAAAAACTTTTTTCCAACCACAGTAAAAGCTCTGTTATCGGGCATCCCCTGGGAATGGGGGATGCCGGATAACAAAATATGCTGGTTAATTGAGTGGCCCCAGCCGCCACTTCTCCCACTGTGTCTCGGGCGTCCCTCCGCCTATCCTGCTGTATCGCCACCCCTGCGGAACAGGGAGGAGGGCCCCGCACAGCCCGTTATGCCCCCGGGCTGTGGGGGCTCAGCAGCACAGGCTCCTTTGCCCCGAGCCATGGGGCCTCAGAGAAATCGGAAGTGTTACAGGGGGCACTTCCAGTTTCACTGTATCTTACAAGCCGGCATGCTGGTTAGCAGAGCGTGCCGGCTTGTAGGATGTCGGATAACAGAACTTTTACTGTACTCAGTTGGTCTAATAAAAGATATCACTTCTACCCAAAGAACCTTGCCTTCTAATGTCAGATCTATTTTTCCTTCTGTTTTTATTGAAGGTAGCAGGATTCAATCGATTCAGCTTCGGGCTTTTTGATTGTCTGTACCTAGGAGCAAGATCCATCTGAGTCCTGGAGCATCTTGCAGGATCGAGACCCCAGTCTGTGATCTACATACCGTAGCTCTGCTAACCAAGATGCTGAAAGGGAGAAGTCTTCTGCACAAGCAGAGCAGATAGGTGTTGAGCTTTTTCTCCATCCCAAGTTTATGGTTAGGAGAGAGGCACATCTTTGTTTCTTTCTTTAAAGCAGTCTCCATTTCTGCACCTAGAAATCAGGCAGCTGTTTAAATGATGGGTCCTTGGTGGTGCACACTTGGAGGCTCGCAAGGAAGGCAAGTTGAAGCCTTTTCAAATATCAGGATTGGCTGTGTCCCTTACAAGGGGATACCAGGAAGGGAGACAAGATCACATTATTAGAGGATATATTTTAATTTGTTTCTGTAATGATTTAGACCCTGCCAAATCACTTTAAAGTGCTTCTGAAGTGCTATTTGCCACCCTCATAGAGTTCACACTGCTTTTATTTAATGAATTGGATATGGTCCCTTTTTAATAATATTATGCTTAAAATACCAGCTTTGTTTCTCTTAACATTAATTTCAGCAACTGACAGTCAGCAACCATCCCCGACATGAAAGGGATTTGCTTGCCATGATTTAATGCATTTCACATCCTGATACTTCCTTCCTTGCTCCTGCTGGTTTAAACAAAACTAACTAGAAGCACCATGGCAGTACTTAATTTATTACTGCTAGCTGCTAAAACTGTAACATCCCACAGGCTGTTTATTAAGGTATCTGTCATTAGCAATTTTTTAAAGGCAATTAATGACTGTTCACACACAGCTCCATAATAAATACAAAAGTTCCCTGATGTTTCTCAAACAACAACAAAAATCCCGTAATACCTAAAATGAGGAATTGGGGATGGACTGACATGACTCTGCAGTCTGCCACAAAACTGCTTACAGATAGAAACATTTACTAGAAAAACTACTAAAGCAGCAATGAATAAATATTGCATGAGCTTACAACAGTTTGCGCTGCTCCTTATCTGTTTATTTAAAGGAGATATTTCTACATAGTGGCAGTAAGCCCTGAAGCACTGCTTAGAGAGCCATAACGTAAAGCATTTGAGGATATGGCACTCAAGTAAATGCCACTGTAGCTGTTTCTTCTTCCACCCATCTCCCCAAAATTTCATGTGTTCATTGTCTCGGATCAAAAGGAGTTAAGGAGAAAGGGCAGCATTTTCACATCAAGCATTTTAAAATGCTCCTTAACAAGTAATGATGACAGTCTCCTGGAAACCTACACACCGGAGGTTTTCCCTGCACTGCAGACTGCAGCAGAGTGTAGAGATACCCAGTCTAACTTTAAACTCTCCAGCGTGGGTAAAGGAGACAGTCTAACTGCAGCAACCTGCATGTTAATTTATCTCACCAAAAAGTCCTGGTCTAAGTGCAAGCTGGATACCGATGGACAAGTAGAAGGAAACACAGAAATGCTACTGGATGATATGCTAGGCAGTGGTTATAGTACAACGGCTGCTCAATTTCTGGTCATGATTTTTGTAGGCTTCTTAGAAAAAGTTTTGAAGAGAGATTTACGGGAGGATGATGCATGGGTTCTGAGGATACTTTGCAGAGTTGTCTGTACCTTCCCTGGGGAAAACCTGACAGAATATAACTAATAATGCCATTGCAAAGAAAATCATAACAACTGTTATATGGGATTTTTGAACTTGGGAACATTTCCACTAAAATGCTGCAGCATTGAGGGCTTTGAGTCCAATCCAACTCGTGTTGAAAAAACTGAGTCTGGCTTTAACAGAAACTAGATGAGGACGCTAAAGAAGGTAATGCATGCTGTATTCCTGCTACAGTTGTATAGGACAGTTTGCCAAACCCCTGCAAAGAATACTAAAATTTTCAGCGAGAAAATTTTCACGCTTAACACACTTAAGTGACTTAGGAACCTGGGCCATGTGTAGATGAAATGAGAGGCGTGTGTGCATGACACTTTAAAGTGGGCTAAATGCTTTTGCACCGCCTTAATGGTGTCAGTGTTTGCACGCCTCAGAGGCGTACTGCACATTAATTTCAGCTGCTGTAGGAAATTCGGCGGCATAATGCGCCTTAAGCGACTTGGGGCGCAGCAAACTAAAACTCCTTCGTGGAGTTTTAGTTTGCTGCCCCTACAGCTGTGGAGCGAAGCACCAGGCTCTGTGCAGCTCCACGACTCTGCAGGAAGCCCTGCAGGCAGCCTGGCAGCAGCCCAGGAAGGCAGCTCTGCCCAAGAAAAGTGGTGAGCCTGATCTTTTCCGCCCCCACCCCCCCGGGGTCTGCCTGCCTGAGCTGCGTGGAGGCCTGGTGCTTACCTCTATGGCTGCAGTGCCCCCCGGGGCCACCTGAGCCGGGTACCTGTGGGCAGGTGCCACCTGGAGGGGGCCACCACTGCCATAGAGGGAAGCACCAGCCCCCCACCCCAGAGAGGCAGGTAAGTCAGTGGGGTGTGTGCACAGGGGTTTAATCAGCCCTAAATTGAAGCGGTATTTCTTCTCCAGAAGATTTGATCGAGTCTGAGGAACTGAGAAATCCAGAGTGCTGGAACAGCCTCGGCACTTGTATGTAGCTGCTCTCTACAGTGAAGTATTAGAAAAATGCACATTACACTATTTAATGCACATTAGCTAAAGGTTAATGCACATTAAAGTACACATGTAGACATGTCCTCAACTCTTAAGAGCTTAATTCTCATTAAAAGTATATCAGGCTTCTGCAGCCTGTTTAAAAATGGAACTGGGTGCTTTTGAAAGTTTTACACATAGTTTTAAAAGAAAAAAATATCTAATTCTATTGGGACTTCCCACAAATGAGAGCTCTTTTAAAATTACACAGACCATCAATTAATAATGCGATTACATGCTAGACTGGGTTTTTTTACTCATATTTTCAAATGTACAGTGAATCAAACTCTTTCTCAGCCAAAATAGATTGGCTGTATTTTGCCCACCACAAAGTTCATGACTACACAGCAAGAAGCAAAAGGGATTTGGGACCCTGTTTGCTTCAAGTAAGGGCTAATGAGAGATTAAAACAAAGGGTGATGTTGAATAGGATAAAGTAATGAAATGATAAAACACTAAGGGGCAATGGAAAGTGTTCAAAAGATAGATGACTATATAGCCAGTGGTCATAATTAAGTATCTCAGATACTTTAATATAAACAGTAGGGGCCAGGACATTAAATTAGTCCAACGCATAAGAGCAGCACACATACCTCTATATCAAAGTGTACATTTAGTTTAGTTCAATTAAAGTACGACACAGCAAATCTGTGCCCATTTTGACCTGACTACCACGTTTGAGCAGAAATGAGATCAAGTGAGATTTGATCTGGGGATTCTGTAACTCAGAAAAACAAGATATTTGTTAGACTAAAACACAGAAACTCTTTTTGCCATGCAAATTCATTCCCTTTCACACATAAAGGACACATTGAAGTTTACAGAGTTTGGCTCTAAGTAAGCAGCTCAGTTTGGGGTTCATAATTAAAGCTTTTCATTTCAAGATCTAAAGAGCAGAGCGCTGGGATTTGCTTTGGAAGCCTGTTCTGTTACTGTACTAGCCAGGGATGCTACGATTGTAAGAGTCAGGATTAACGCAGCTCTCTAGCTGGCTCTTCTTGATACTTGTCCACTAACCTCTTCCCAAAAGTTCAGACATAATGCCCTCTCACCATTATATTAATTCATTCATTTTTAAAAAAACACAGCAGTAGCCAGAGACGCATAGATTTCATTTCCTAGAATACACCCACAAACAACTGCAGGCTTCAGAGCTCACAAGCTAAAAAGAATCAAATGCTTGAATGTCAAACCTGGAAAATCTAAGAGCTACAGGAAGTGGTACGTGTGGTTCAATATATAAAGGCTTCTTCGAGAGCCAAAATTGAACTAAATCCCCCAGGATAGTGTCTTGGGTAATGTACGGTTCAACAGCTCAGAAGTGCTGCTGTGTTTTTCATGGTGTTGTAGTTTGGGTGTCTCATTCTCCCATTCCCTTTATAAGCAAATCTCCCCAAGAGGACTACATCTCCTGCGAGCCGCGCCGGAGTCTCCCCTCTTTGTTGGTGAAAGCAGTGAATCTCGGGAGTCTCTGGCTGCAGTAGAACAGGATGAAATCCAGCTGGGATGGCCAGCTGGTAAAAAGAGAGCATGACATCTCCAAACTACAGGTCTCCTGAGGAACAGCGACATCATTTCTGAATCTAAACCTGGCTGCTTTCAGGCACTATGTTATATTTTTTGTATAAAAATAACATCCAACCCTTTCTTTGGCAAGCAGACTTTTCGTAAGAATGAGTGTTTAACCAGAAACCCAGATTTCCCATTGGAAAAAACAGATTTGATACAAGATTTATCAGCCTGCCCTAGTGTTGTCCCCTGCCAAGTGGGGGAGAAAGGAGACTAAGAAATGATGGACAGTAGGGAACAGTACAGTTGCTTCCCAACAGTAGAGTAGGGAAGCAAACCTGAGTGACAGTGGGCCTGATTCGGCACCCCAGGAGTAACTCGTAGGAACTTGTTGGAGTTGCACTGGTGCAAAGCTCCATAAGTGGGAAGGTCATGAGGCCCAACAGATGGTATAGGAATGATCCCCAGAGACAGCAGAAAAAAAAAAAACCCCAGCAGGCAGCCCATGGCTCAACTGCACCAGGCAAAAACAAAAAGCCAGTGGTGCTACTGCACCAAAAACTGACTTGCTTTTTAAACGTCTCACTGCCTGGATTATGACAGCAGGAAAAAAAGAAAGAAAGAAAGAAAATCTTGCATTATTTTAATTCTCATCACACTCACTGACACCCTGCCCCTGTCTCTGGCACTCACTTGTGCACGTCTCATCAATGCAGACTAGGGCATGACACTTCTACGCATCATTATAAAGGACAAAGTCTGCTGCGTACAAAAATGTCACCAGCATAAGATTTTTTTCCTTCTCTTGATCAAATAACAGCAGCGCTGGAATTTCATTTATGTATCAAACAAGGGCAGGAAAAGGAAACAGGAGAATCAGCCAGTTATATCAGTAAAAACCACCTGAAAAAATAATATAGTGTGATGCAAGAAGCATGATAGTCCAGTACTGTGGTAGAACAGAGCCAGGAAGTACAGGACAAAGAACAGGGCTGAAGCAGGGACGTCAGCAAGTCAATTATCCCTGTTCAGGGAGCAACAATGCCACACACAGACAACGTGCTCATCACTCCACTTCTCTCTCTCTTTTACTCTCTCCACAGAACCTTACTGTTTCCTTCCCAAAGAAAATACAACACTCTCCCCCTCATGAATACAGAGGATTTTCATGATTCTCATCTGCTTTCCTCCTACATCTCCTTTACTTGCCCCATGACCTCAACCCAGCCCATCTCCTGACCCTCTCCCGCACACTCTCATCCCCTCCCTAACTCTTCCCCTTACCCTCTCACTCTTGCCTGACTCTTTCTTTTTAAAATACAAATGCAACGTAGCCTCCTGCCTCATAAAAATGACAGTATTGACAACTGGGCTAGAGAAGTAACCAGAGTGAGAAAAGTTCAACTCCTCTTCTGCCTTTCATTTTTGAAGTCACTGCGATCACTGTCAAGAATTCCTCTCCTCCACCGCCTGCTCCTATTCCCTCCCAAGTCCTTTCCAAAGTGTCTTCTGTCCATTGCACTCATGCCGCGTTAGCCAAATTGCAGAACCACTACTTCTGCCTCTTTCTACTTGACTCATGCATCCTCAACACAGTCAACCACACTCTTCTTTAAATGCTGCCCTCCCTTCCATGTCTCCATCCTTTGCTAGCTCAAAGTTGAAGGCCAAGCCTAGTAGAAAGCCAATACCTCTAAAAGAAGCATCTGAGAGAGCAGAAGGTAAAAAAGCAATACTCATGATATACAGGCCTGCTAAAGGAAGATAGGGGGTTAGAATGATGTATAGATAAATACCAAATGGGGAAAGATACTATTTGAATAGGTCAAGGGAAGAAAGGGTACCCGCAAAAGGATATCAATTTACCTGTTCAAAAGCTTGTATGAATTTGAGTAGCAGAGGACAAGTGACAAAGTATTTGAGGGAGTCTTCCAGATGTCAACAACATGCAGCACAGAGCTGAAAATATGTCAAAGATCATGATTCTAAGAAAATCCCCCTGGCCTTGGGTGAAGGCTAAAAAAAGAAGGCTCAATGTCTACTTGGAAGGAGCGACGCACAGACATTCCCTTTTCATACCAGAAATGCAGGCACACACCTGCAGTGGTTCAGGCTAGAAGTCGAGGGGCACTAGAGCAGCCCTCCCTCCCTTCCAAAGTGCTGAGCTGGGGGGAAAGGGTGTGGCCAGGCCCCAGCAGGATGCTCTGATTAGGGAATGGTGTTAACCCACCAACCCAAAAAGTCTCTGGCTTTTTCCGGCTGCTCAAGGGGGCAGGAGTGTTGCCAGACCCCAGCCTGGGGCTAGCACTCTGAGGCAAAAGAGGGTGGGGGGAGGTTGTGCAGTGCATACATCTGTTGATGATCCCGAGCTTTTCAATCTCCCTCTCCATGTCTGCAACCCTGACAAGGCTACAAACCAGCCAGGGAGCTGATAAAACCACAGTGTTTATCAGCCCATCAAGAAAACAAAAGCCTCTATAATTAGCTCAAGCTTTTCTTAAACAGCTTTTTCCAAGGAAGGAACAGAGGGTGTTACCAGCTGACCTGTTGATTAGCTTCAAAAAGCCCTAAGCAGACACTGTTCTGTCTGCCTGTCCCAGTGAAACTGGAGACACACACACACAGACACCTCTCAGCATTAGCTAGCATACTACATGCTGTGGGACTGTGGGGCTCGGGTCTGTGGGTCTGGGGTCTGTGCTGTGGGAGATGGGAAGGAGGGAGGGGGGAATCCCTGCTTGAGCAGCAAGCAGCAAGGGAAGCCAGGCAGACCCTGCTATGCCTGCAGTCTCCCTCAGACCTCTGTCTAGCAAGGAGAGGGGCAGGACCAGCCTGTTCTTTGGAGTAGACAGCCCAGTCCAGCTCAGACTCTGGTTTAATTTAAACCAAGAAGGGGTCTGGGATGGTTTGACTCAAATCAGTTAAGTCTGATACTATATCCAGCCAGGTTTTTCTTAAACCAATTTCAGCAATTTTGAAAATGGTTTATGTGCACTGAACATATGTTCTGTTACAGATTTAAACCAGTTTCTGATCCCTTAAATCGGTTTATGTGTAATGTCTGTCCCTAGCCCCAGATCGTCACTTGTAAATCAAGGGAAGTGATTCTTCATCTCTACTCAGCACTGGTGGCCTCACTTGAAGTACTGTGCCCAGTTTTGAGGCCCACATTTCAAGAAGGCTGCAGGCACAGAAACAAAAGCAATTACAGGCTTGGGAAGCATGATATAGGAAGAAAGGTGGAAAGAGCTAGGGTTATTTAGTCTGGAGAAGAGAAGGCCAGTGGGGATTTGGTAACAGTCTTCAAAGGGCCTGTAACCATTAAAAGAACAATGCATGGCAGGCAAGACCACAAGCTATCAAACAGTTGAGAGAGCAAGCCAAGTTCTTCTCTGCCAGAGGGCAGTAGTATGCCCAAGGGCTATAGCCCGAGGGCTGTCACAGAGAACTGTATTTTTAAGCGGCTCAAGTCACATCATTCAAAGTCTAGACTCCAGCTGCAGCTGTATGAAGATGATCACTGTCAAGCACTTTATCTCAGTGACTACTAGCTGCTACACCAGGGACCTGGCCCATGCTTTGATTCCATAAAAAGTGTGTGCATATTCAGAAATACTTACCCACCTTGGCCCCACTCACATGATGGCTCTGGCATCACTTGTTTAGGCTGGCATGTGGTTGTGGAAGTGGTGTGTTTCTGCATGTAATTATAATCCTTATCTCTGGAAAAAATTCTTAGTAGCGATAGCTGCAGAAGGAAACAGAAAAACTACAAACGCCTGTCAATGAAACAAGCAGAAGTGGGAATCAACACCTAAGTGAAAAAAAAATGAACCAATTTTAGACATTGCTTCCTGCTATGAATAAGAGGCAGTATGAGATTGTTAGGAAGCATGATTCCCAGTTGCCTGCCATTTGGATTTAACTTTGGGTGATAAAAAAAAAAGCAAGGCAAGGTCTCAGTGCATCACTTGCTACAAACCAGTACCCATTCAGTGAAAGCTTCTGCACTTCAATGTCACCTTAATTCAATGCATAGCTCTTGAGGGGGAAAAAAACCCCACAACACATATAATATACCTCCAACAAGCCCCATCCCCGCAGACAAAATCTTTTCAATTTATGAGAAAGCTGAGCAAGTTGTAAGATTGCCAAAACACAGGAGTGTCTTTCCACTGCCTTAATGCAAGTCTAGGGAAGAGTGAGGATTGTTCAGACTGGGAAACCTAATACAAACAGTGGGACTCACGCTACCTGCAACAAAAGTCATTGTGTCACCAATTACCCTGGATAAAACTACAAAACAGCCTGACATCATTTCTTTAACCACCACCACTAGAGTATCAGCAAAGGAAGAATTGAAGTCACGGCCTTCTCCAGTAAAGGAAAAGCTCATAGTTTAAAAGCAGAAATTTGTTTTGTTGCACTTACTTGACCTTGGCATTTACTGCAAGGTAAAAGCATGCACAGGGGCAGTACACATTGCAAGATATAAGTAGCCCAAAATACTTGTCAGTCATTCTACATCAGACTGTAAAGGTAGTTCATTTTATTAAAACAAGAGCACTGAAATCCTGCTTCTGTTCAGTTTTGGTGCACTGAAATAATACGTGATGATTAAAAAAAACCAAAAAAAACTCCACACAAGAGAAGTGAGATGCATCTCTTATGGGAAGGGAGCACCCATATCTTTGAACTTTGTTCTGAGGCACAAGTTTTCAATCATGAATTTAGTTTTGGCTGTATTGATTGTTTTGCACATGAGTTGCACTGTGAAAGCTGTTGGTTTTTTTATGCTTTCCAGTCAACCAAAAGTCAGTTTACAACGACTATAGACTAGCCCTTTAAATGTTCACAACAAAACAAGAACAATGTTTGAAAAAACCAAAGGCGGCAAAAAAACCCTTGCAACTGTTAGCACAAAAAAAAGAGAAAAGAAATTAGCAGGAGTTGAAACTTCATCCTGACCTCATGGCTGACAGAAGAACATTGCTGGAATTTGGTCATCAAGTTTAACAACTCCTCCTCTGACAGGTTAACAAATGAGAATTGGGATCGGGGACCCATTTTCAATAGAAGAAAACACTCTGCCAGATGGCTCCTCGGGAAGGAATAGGAAGAGTTGATTGAACTGTCCTGTGAGGGTGGACACAGGCTTGAAAAAATTCAGCTCAGCAACTTGGAGTGGAGAAGTAGACTTTTTAGCCTGGTCTTGGACAGAGATTAGTCTGCAAGAGACCTATTTCTCCTCTGATTACATTTGTTAACACCCACAGGATAAAACTCAGTGCAGAACCAGACTTTCAACTAAAATGCACCAATGCGTCACACAATGTAAAGGAAACAAGCTCACCTTCTCACAAATGGCATGTTTTACATTTTATTTCAAGCAGGAGCTACTTGGAACATGTTCTATTTTTCCCAGTTTAAATGCTGTAAAAAGCTAAGTCACGTTACCTTCGACTCAGGTTCAGCAAGAAGCCAGGTAGAATGAACGTGACTTTCAAGCCCAAATCTGGCAAATTGACCACTGATGTGGTTCAGCAACATATCAAGTTTTCATTCTGAAATATTTAATGACTGCTCAAACAACATGAAACAAAGAACATTAATAATAATGACTGTTCTGTCATCCTTCTCTTTTGCTTCATTATTTAAAGATATGAGAGGCTGAAAAAATATTTTAAACTCCTGGGGGCGTGCATTTTACTTTAGAGTCTAGAAATGTGAGATCTAAAATCAAAGGGGGGACAAAAAGGAGACTGACTCTGATACACAGAGAAACTCTGGGAGCTATCACAGCTCCAATTCTGTACGCCCGTGGACATTTCTCTACGGCATCCACCATTTTTTATTCTATCTTCATTCCAGTCACTAGCTAAGAGAAAGTGGCTGCCTAGAGGATACACGGCAAACACACTCACTTCTTAGTCACCTGTAGGAGAGAAATCTGAGCAGCATCACGCGCTCTCTCTGTTGGCCTGAAGAAATGGGTCTATGCAGCAATGAGAGGGGGAAAATTCATGGTCACCCCTCAACCCTGACTGTATCTGAATTCTCTTGCTGGGGGCCCACCGCTGTTCCCATCTGAGTTGCTGCCTCTGATTATATGAGAACCAAAAATATAAATAGATGCATCACAGAGCACAAGTTTCTCTCCGTTGGAAAGTGTAGTTGAATGAATATCTGTGTCAAATACGCTATAGGAAGAGAACGTTCAAACAAATAATAGTGTACATTACCCAGGTGACCTTTAGGCATGTTAACTATGTGTAAAATGCTGAGCCTGCAATAAAGTTTATGCATAAATTGGGCCCATCTACATGAGACGCTACATTGCTGTAGCGATGAGCAATGTGGCTCGTCACTATGGTGCCATAGCATCGGCGGGCATGAGCCATGAGACCAGTGCTACTGTGCAGTCAGACTACTTATTGCTACTGCTCAGTAGGGTCAGAAACAACCTGGGCACCACCAGGACTGCGCAATAAAGGCAGTACTTGCTAAATGAGTACTAAATGCTAAAGCAATTACTAAATGACTGCGCAGTAACAACTGTGCAGTTGGACACACATGTAGATGCACTCACTGAGAACCTTATTAACTATTAAGGCCTTCTCACTAATGCAAAACCTTCATGAAGAAGTCCCTCCAGCGATGGATAGAATTAGTAAGCTACCTGCTGGCCATTCTGCTTCTCTAATCTGAGCATGAAAATGCCTGTCCCTGTATTTAAGTACTTGAAGATTAGGTAATGATAGCAATTTAGTCTCCTCTGACTGCTTTAGGAAGCAAAGCACACTACCTCTTCATCTTGAGAGAAACCCAGGAATTTTTCCATAACTGACCTAAATTAACAGAAAAGCTGCGCCAGCTATACATAGTGAATAATTTATCCTAATTCGCCCTGTTTTGTATTTGATCTCACACATTTGTTTTCTTAGTTGAAATGTTAAGAACACATTATTCCAACATATTTCAGCCAATGAGTTGCTTGCGAACTATTCATATTCGATGGTGAATGATCGGTGACCAGCTGCTTCAATCCCATAATATTGTATCTCCTCCTTAATTTACAAAATGGAGGAGGAAATAATATTTGGAGGAGCTACTGCTGCTAGATATATATTTACATGAGTGTTTATGAGCTTTCTATTTTGTGAACATTCTTGCTAGCAAAGCAACTATACATACATTTGTGCGAAAATAAAATGGTTGTGCATGCCATGCTCCTTGCATAATAGCCACAAATGCACTTTTTTCTGTTTTCCCAACTCTAATTGCTGCCCTTTCAACCAACGTTTAGGGCTCAAAACAGATGCTAAAATTAGATCAGTAACTAGCTATTGAGAAACAAGTGAGACTTCTAGGAATCAAGCAATCATAGTCCCACAACACTAATAAGACCTGGTTGGAAAACGAGCTTTAGTTTTTGCCAGTATTTGCCATTTGGCAGAATTCTTTTAAGTACTTTTTTCATGCTAACAAAATTATTCCTAAGCACTTCTCGTCAAAGAACTTGATGTTTTCTAATGAAAAGCTCCATTTTTTAAGGAAGAAAACTTTCAGTTAAAGTTAATTCAGTTAAAATTATTACAAAACTTGTAAGTCTCCCTCTGTTAGGGAGGCCACTAAAACCACAACTGATTTTGGGGAACAACAAATGAAAAAAAAAAAATCAAGATGGAAGTGAAGGTCACAGACTAATAAGAAGGGTTCAAAGGCAGGGAGACACTGAGCAGAAAACCACTTCCCCTCGAGCACGTTCAAAGAGCCTGTGGACACTGCCCAGTGAAAGTCTGCCTGGAGACATATGCAGAGGAGTAACAGAGAAACATCCTGATAGTCTCTTGGGTTCTGCTATCCTTTTTCACTTACTCTCCATTTCTTGCCATGTGTACAATAACCGCTATTAAAAAAGCCAACGTCATCCACTCATCCACCCGAATGCTTTAGCTTGTCATCCTAGCAATCCTGTTTGGCTGCATAAGTCCACTCTCTCTGCATGACGGCACTTTTAACTCTTTGTAAAAAGAGCGACATTAAATGGGTTCCAGGTCTGTGGGTCTACATCAACTGACTGCGGGCTGTACTAAGAGCTATAAAAACCGAAAGCAGACCAATTGGGTTTTAAAAGTCTGCAGCAAAACCGCCTTTTGTCGTTCTGGTACTCTGCAGTATTATCCAATATCCAGGATGCATCAGCTGCTAATTAGAGTCCACCTTAAGTTGGCCGTTAAGTTTATACCTTCCAACCATCTCTAATGTGAACCTCGGTGCCTGGAACTTAACCACATGCTGTCGGCCTCAAGCCTAGGCAGTTTATAGCAGCAATCTCATAATTCTCTGTCCCCGTCTTCCCCTATTTTCTCTCTCTGCTGCCTGTATAACAGATTCCTTGAAGGACACTGTAAGGGAACCTAGTCCATCCTAGTCCTGTGCTGAAGCCAGACAAAGCACTGCAGTATATGGATGGTTTTGGTGTGGGCTATAATTTATGATATATACACAGAAGGTGACTTATATAATTCAGGCTGATGGAAGGCAACTTCAAGATCAACCCTAATTAATACCCTTAGGGTATGTAAAATAAAAGCATACCGCTAGCTAATCTTCCTGTCCCTTTCCCCCCTCACCCCAATCTGGCAAGCAAATCATTATATACTTCAGATATCCTCAGCTGCTATAACAGCCCCTGCAGGGCCTGGCAGGGGGCTGTAAATTGGGACAGCATTAACTTCCCATGCCAGGCACTGATCTGGCCTTCAGAAGACCTCTGAAAATTAGGTCCATCTGAGCTGGGCTTTTATGCTGTTTGTGTATTAGGTTAGGAATCAGAGCCACTTTTGCAACAAGACAATTAGTTGAGGCAACAAAGCTTCTTCTGAACAGCAACAGCCTTGGTACAGACTCAAGGCCAAGACCGCTATCAAAGCTTCAGGGACTGACACAAGCTGCAGACTGCTTCAAGAGAACCATCTCTTGACACCACTGTATCTCTTGAACCATCATCCCACTGACACCACTGTATAAAACTGGCTTATTTTTCTGTAGTAAGATAGAAATTGTAGCCCCTGAAAAACAAAATAAACTTGTGTTTCACCTCATGCTCAAGGAGGATGTGTAAAGCAACGAATGCATAAAAGTAAGAGTTAGGCAACCCTCTATTTTAAAATATCAACAACAGTTGCCCTTACCACACCCGCGGCACCTTTTAGCCAAGGATTACAAGCTGCTGTATAAAGTGTAATTAAGGGAGGGGGGTTTCAAAAGCACTGAAGGGTTCAATAAAGAAGGGGATTTCAGTGCCACAAAACTCACAAGCTGTGCATTTAGAGCAACTCACCCAGACTGGGGACAGGATCCTGAATTCCAAGCCCAGCGCCTGCGGGTAATGTAAAACTACGCTTGCTCCTGCTAGCTTGAATCTTGAATTCTTTCCTGCTCAATGAAACAGTTTCAATGAGAGGGGTAGAGCACCTCCATTCAAAACAGCCTGCCACCTGATGACTCGGAGCCCACCAAGGAAGTGGAGCTGAATTTCGTCAGGTAGAGAAGGGACTTAAATCCTTATGTCCCACGTTTTCGACGAGTGCTCTAGCCACTGAGCCAAGGACATTCACGTTCTGAGAGACTCAGAAGCCACACGAGCAACAAGGGTTACCAAACAGCTATACCCACAATGGGTACCTTTCTAAGGGAACTGTGATAATCATCCAGTGTTTCTCAAATATTATATCTATGTATTTGTTTGTTTTCAACAACTGCAAATAAGCAGCCAAGTGCTAACACACCGACTTCAAACACGCGTTACTTGGCAGCAGACCGATCAAAACAAATTCTGCAATCAGCTGCAAGTGGGAAGCTGAAGAGCCACTTGGGGTTCAAGGGCCACGGCACTGAGCTACTGTATGTATAAAAGGTGATTTGCGAAGAGCCAGATTGCATTCATGTACATTAGGCGCATCCTGGGAAAACTACAATCAAGCCCTTCGGGGGACTGAAGGAGATGGACACATATACTTTCTGCAGCTGATCAGCTTTAAGCGTTAGGGAAGCACTGAACTGCTCAGCCTGCCAAAACTGAGGTGCTCCCAAGTATATACAGAAGCAAAACTCCAGGCCCCTAAGAAATTTTACAGTAAAAAAAAAAAAAAAAGACATGATTATGGAGTTTAGGCTCCTCCAGGATTAGGCACCAGCTAAGCGGTAGTTTTCAGAATCGCAATTTCAGACTTAATTCTACTTAAGGCACTTTAGGCACCCAAGTCCTTTGTCAGATCTGGCCCCAAGGACAAGTCCCACTTTCAAGTATCCCACTAGGTGCCTCTGAAATACGTAACATCATAAGTTTGGAAAGGACCTCAAGGGTGATCTCTTCACAGAAAGCTGGAGGAAGAGAATACATGGACGACTGCTAAGCAACAGTAAAACACTTACAGTTTTCCTCTGCATGTTTAACATAGCTTGAGTTTTTAGTAAGCTCAAACAATACGGTAACATGAAACGGAGATAAAAAAAAATACTCCAAATTGTTAATTTGAGGTTATTATCATTTTAAATGACAAATATCAGGGACAAGCCAGTTGGTACCACTCATAAAAGCTTTACAAACCAGCTGCAAAATACAGCATTTTGCATCTTTTTAAGACTACCCTAAAGCATGACTTCATGTGTTTAAACAAACACTTATTCTTGACTAGTCCTTAGTGAATACTAACGGGGGGCTCCACTAACCACATGGGAAAATGGAATCATTATGCATTTAAACTAGACCTCATTAATTAGTGGCACTGCTAATATAAATAGTTAAAGTGCTGAGCTCTGAGAAAAGCAGGGAAGGCTGCCTCTGGGTGAGGCGGATTGTAAACTGTGTCTGTTACCACAAAGAAGTGCTGCAACAAAATAGGATGTTAAATTAGTTTCAAGAGACTGCAGTGGTGCATGAAATTATTTCTTACGGCACGCTGCAAAGATCCATGCCCTGTGGGAATGCAAAACTTGAATAGAGATAGCCACAAAAGAGAACTGTTCACAAGGGTGTTCAGAATTGAGGCACCTTAAGACACAGAGCCCATCATTTTCACTATGTGTTTTATTCCTGAACCACCAATTTAAAATGTCAATAATGCTCATTTAAAATTTTGATCAATCCATTTCTATGGATCATTTTGGGGCTCCTTTTGTAACTCATCATGTTGAAGGGGTATATTTCCAATACAAAAGACGTCACAGCAAGTCTTTTGAATACTTTGCATTGTCTCACCAAAGGAAAGAAAACTCTTGTACTGCCTTGTTCTTGAAGCAAGCTGTTCCTGTGTGGGCAATGTGCAAGAAGGAAGAGTGGGCAGATGCTTGCAGTAATATTAACTGGTGAAATGAGTAAGAAAAACTATTGCTATTACACTCTCCCACCATCAGCTAAAACCTGTTTGCGATACCAGTGCACATCGAGAAATCCCAGCTGGATGTCAGTCAACGGTGTGCAGTACAAAGCCATAACAAATGAACAGGTCACTGAACTGGGATTCAGGGGACCTGATTTCTATTTGTACCTCTGCCCCAGACATACTTTATGACATTGGTTGCCACCCCTTCGGTTCTTTGTGACTGCTTTCCCTCCTGCCCTTCTTTAGTCTTTTGGCTGCAAGCTCTTTTGAAATGGGGACCGTCTCTCTAGCACTACATTTATACAGCACCTAATACAATTAGGTATCAAACTCAAGTCAGGAGCACCTCTGCACCACCATGATAATGGATGCACTCATTTTTCATGATAGCAGCACGATACTAGCCCTGAGCTCTAGCATCTGTGTCACTGTGCATATGCCCATGAAGTCATATATGCAATTTATGTTCGGTATCCACTAGGCTGAACTAGTTTGCTTTGCCACTGCACAGTGCTCCATTGCACCCAACACTGTGACCAGATGTACCTTAGGATCAAGTGATCATTATAAAACTAGAACAGTCCACTTGCATCGTCATTTCCAGAAATCAAAATACTAGGGTGGGCACTTTTATTTTGGTTTCCACAGCTATCATATCCACTTAACTTTTACTTCCAGGAACAGCTACCAGCTTATCAAAAAATCTAGCCGCCTCACGTCCAGCAGGAAGAGTCGGCATAATGGCTTTCTCTTTACAGACTAGATTATATTGGCAGATGATCTGGGATCTCTTTCATTCTTAGTTTTTGGGGTTTTTTTCAAATCACCCACTGAGAATTCAGTTCAGTGTCACCTTTACCTTTAGCACAGTTAAAGTTAACTGAAGAAAAATGGGATGAAAAGGGCTTCTTCTTTTTTTTTTCCTGTCACCAGTGGCCCAATCTCTTTAGCTTCCCCATAAGCTGTTTGGGATGATGTTTGAAAAATACAGCAAACTCCATTACAGTTCTACCTTGAGAGTTCCTAAATTATTACATTTTAAATTAAAAGTTTTATAATGTTAATTAATACACTCATCAACTTAATTACAGAACATTAAAATAACCAAGATAAACCCCTTGTTTGCAAAGGCCTAGCAAGATAGCAGTAATAAGTGACATGAGTGACAAAGATTCATTTATAAAACATTCCTCATGTAAATGTCAAACTTTTAAACGTTACGAGTGGTTGTGCAGTAATTCAAATGCTGATGGGCTTGGATATTTGCCAAGCAAAGGCTCCTTATTACCCAATAGTCCATTTTCTAAATTTGAACTAGATGCAAGTTATCCAATTCTCCTATCAGTGAACCACAGGAAACTTTAATGAAATGTGTGCGCTGATATAAGCTTTTCTGAATACTTTGTGATAAGGGAACTTTTTCCTGATATGAGCATAGCCAACATCATATTCACACAGAATTAAGAAAGTGAAAACATGCTGGGGACTCAAAAGAAAGGCAAGCTATATCAGGGTTTTTTCCACTTAAAACAAAGCAGGCTCTCACTCACTTCAGTGGAAGTAGGTTTTCACCCATTGTCTCTCCAAGGCATGTCTGTACAATAAGAAAAATGCCTAATGGAACAGGGATGGCAGGTGTATTTTAGTGCCTGTGGGCTCATGGTATCCCTGCCTGTACTGGAGGACTTACTGAAAAAATTAAAAGGCAGTTCAAAACCTCAAAACAAAAAACAAAAATCAAGTACACAAATGGCTGTGTGTCAAGTGAAGAGATGCAGTTGTAACAGATGGGATGCCAGTTTCGCAACATTTTACTCTTGGCTATCCTGAGAGAACAGAGGTTGATTTTTGGAGCTTTCCCCAATGTCAGAAGGAAATTTCTGAAATTTATAGCCTTGCCCAAAAACTATAGAAAAGTAATTCTGAGCATTCCTGGAAAATACCAGAAGTTAACTGGAAACATGTAGCATGTATTAGACTGTAGCAAGTTACTACGTGTATAAAAGATCGGTATGTTTTTGTCTATATTATAACGTGTATTTCTATCGAGCCAAGTTGTTTTCTAGAAAGGATTTAATTTAAAATGGGGTTTCAACAAGCACAGGGTTGGCCTAATTCTGCTCCCACAGATGTCAATAGGAGGGTGACTATTTCCTTTAGAGAAAAATAGCAAGCATTTGGAAAATCCCACCCAAAAAGTTTTTCAATGATATGTGAAAACCCGTGGTGCTTTACAAGTGGAGATGACCACAGGGTGCCAATCCTAGCAGAAGCTCCTTAAGAAGAATTGAATCCTTCAAGGTTCTGAGCACGCCTTGAGAGGTGCACGTGCTCAGGACAGGAGGTATATTAAGTCCATGATTTTTTGTATCCAGTAGATTTATGAAGTGAAGTTCAGAGGCTCATCTACAAAAGGTGTTTTGTAAGTCCCCTTTGAGGATTAAAACTGAGAAATCAAAGAGAAAATGACTGTCATGTGAGAAGTGGGCACCCACAGGTAATTGGATATTTTTGTCTTTGATAAATTTTCGGTGTGCGTTCATTCTGGTAAGCAGTTGTGGTTTGGTTTCTCATACATATTTTCCACCAGGGCATTTAATGCACTGGATAAGTGATGAGTATCTTGCATTTAATCAAAACAAAAGAAGTAGGAACTGTAGTGATAAAGGTTAGGCTTTGGAGAGAGTCCCTTGCAAGGGGATGTTTTATCAGGCAAGGAATTTGAACATGATCCCTGAGGAGCAAGGGGAAATCAAGATGGAAGCAGCCACACGGCCTGTGCTGGAGAAACCCCATGCTGTAGTATCATCAAGGGTCTGTTCTCTTGCTCATTCATAGTTGTTGTTATTCACTGTGGGGCCTAAATCATTACAGGAACCAGACAGGAAGCACTGTTAGTCTGTGGCAAGTAGGTCTAGTAATGAAAGAGCCAAACCTAAGCGGTGAGTAATACCTGAAATACCACCACTTGGCATCAGCGCAACTTCAGCAGAGATTCCCGGTACTTTGCATCTCCAGCATATAGCCTAAAGAAAAATAATGCTTTTCACTTGATGAATCTGCTGTTGATACATCCTCAAGAGCATGTAAAGTTATACCAGTTATTCAGATAGATATACTGAGGCACAAAAAGTTTAAGCAAGCTAGCAGAATAGACAGATATTAGAATCTGGTCAAGGAATGTTAGTTACTAACCACCAAATAAACCTTTTCAAAAAGACTAATCCACACCGCATAACGATGCACCAGGGCTCAGCATGCTCATGCGTTTTTATTTTCAATGCCACATACCGGCACATTTGGAAGACAAGACAACAAATCAGTTAAATGCTGGAGATGACAGCAAGAATGGGGAGATGCAAGGGAAGAAGTAAAGCAGCACCAAAAAACCTTGCCAAACACAAAAGCAATTAAACAAAGTGAAACTGCAAAAGTCAGCAGAGGGAAATGAAAGGGGAACGAGGAGGTGGCAAACAGCTCATCAGCTCAGCATATGAACTATGAGGCAGCATGAAGTAAGATGGTGATGCATCAGAGACAGGAGACGGCAAGATGTTAAAAAATAAGAGTAGCAATAGCAAACTGCAGCACAGTGGAAGAAAAATGAGGGCTAATAGGTAAGACAATGTGGCAATATAAAACAGACAGTTGAATGTACAGGTCGGTTCAAAACCCTAAGGAAGTATTCACATGGAACACAAGAAAACGAGGCATTGATATGATAGCATACCCAAGAGGGAAACACAGGTATAAGGAGGAGATAACTGGTGATAGGACAACAGCAGATGTTCCCCCTCAAGGACAATGATGACATAGTTCATACATTCACAGACAACACTGTGAGGAAGGCCTTTTTTTTTGGCAGCCTTACCCAGATTCATTTTAGTAAACATGTCAGGCATCTACATTCATGGAATCCAGACTGAAGAAAGATAGAGACACCTTCTGTGTCCTGAGGGTCCTAGCAACAGTGCAAACAGAAAGGTTTGCAGAGGTCAGCTATAATGATTTTACATAAAGCAGGGCAGGATCATACAGTCATGAAGAGTTGTTCTAATGAGATTTCATGCTAGCATGCCTACAGAGCTCTGGTAACTGCTGATCTTTGTGCCAATACCAAATGTGGGCTTGGGGAAATAACTTCCCTGAAAGCGTACTGCTAGCTTTGCTGTGTTGTGCTTTTCTAAAGTGGTGAAGGAAGGCAGGGAGAACAGACAAGCTGCTCTTCGATTCACCTGCCATGTGCGCTTTGCAAATGAATGCATTTGCACGTTCCATTCCGTTTCCCCAAACGATTCTTTAGCTCATCTTTTCCTTCTTGTTACACGTATTTGAACAGGCAGAAATACAGAATTATAGGGCTCAAAGGGACCTCAGGGGTCTCACTGCCTGGCTTCTTACAGAGAAGGGGAGTATGTTATAATAGCTGGGCAGTCTAGAAACATGCCCTAGCATATTGGCAATACCAGTATCATGAGAGCTGAGTAGGAGCAGCGTGTACCATTCCAAGTTTTCTTTAACTTTGCACTCTCACCTCAAACTTGAAGTCGCTGTCAGTAAAATCAGTGACTTTCACCCAACAGCTAGCTCCTTGCCTACATAACCCGCCTACCCTAAGAAAATTAACTGCTGATGATGATGCATCTTAGTAGCAGACAACTAAGCTGAGGACAGAAGTTACACGTAAGCCAGTTTAAGTGATCAGAATTTAGTTTAAACCTGTAACAGAACAGAAGTTCAGTACACATAAACCAGGTTCAACTAGTTTAAGATAAACCTGATTGAATGAAGCATCACTCTTAACTTTTTGAGGTCAAACCGGTTTATGAAACTTCTGTCCCAGACCCTTCCTTGTTCAAGTTAAATCAGTGTCCCCCAGCATCCCAGTGTGCTTTTCAGCCCTGGGCTGGGCTGTGCTATCTGCTCCAGAGAGCCGGGTTGGCTGGCCCTGCCCTGCAGCTCCCTAGCTGGAGCAGTGAGGTTTGACTCATTGGCTGGCTCACTGCCCCCCACTTCCCCTCTCCCCCCAGGCAAACCCTGGCTGAGGTTAAGGGCCAGGGAGCAGGGTGAGTTTAAACTCACTTTCCCCTGAGCGCAGAGCTGCCCTGCCCTGCTAAAACTTAGTGCTGGCTGTGACTGTAAACTGCAAATCCCAGAGGCACCTGGAAGCAGGAAGAAGAGGTGGCAAGCAACCCTGTGGAGTCCTGCTGCTCTGATGCTGGACTGCAAATCCCAGAGCCCTCAGAGGTAGCAGGAAGTGTAAACGAACATACTTGCCAGGTTCTGTGTATAATTGTCAGTTTATAGGTTTTCAGAGAAAGAACTATTCTTGTTCAAGCTGTTATGAATTCAATGCTACTACCTTTCCCCTCCCTCCCTCCCTCCCACCC
>NW_017729029.1:52530857-52556528 GCF_001723915.1 Gavialis gangeticus
GGGTCAGGGGAAAAGCCTTGGAGTGGCTGGCAGCCATGGTGTAGCACCTCCTGGCTTCTGGCTTGAGCCACTGCAGGCATCTGGCTGCATTCCCTGAATCAAAAGTGAATGTGTGTTCATTTGTTCATTGGTTCAAACGCTGAAGCTTAAACTAACCTGCAAGGACTGAATCAAATTCAGCCTCAGGCTTTTTGACTGCCTATACTTAACCCTAGAGTTACTGTGTTGAACTGCAAGCGTGGATGGAACACTGTTACCTTTGGTTTCATAAAATGTAGTTAAATCCTGCTCCAAGGTCCTCCATATCTTTCTCAGTTTCCACTAGCTCTCTTCTTTATTTATAGATAGCAAAATCAATAAAGAGCACTGACTAAACATTGTTACATAGTTTAGGACATGAAATTTAAGACTATTATGAAAAAAGAAGTAGGGCCCCATGAACTACTTCAAGCGTGCCACTGAGGCAAAGACCAGCTTCACTGCAGGAATATCCAGCATATAAGGTGGAGGAATAGACCTTCTTATCATGGTCCAAAAGATCAGGGGACTAAAGAACTAGGGCTGCCAGCTGCCCCCAAAAATGGAAAAGGAAGAAAAGAACAAGCCACTTTTTCCCTGAAGATGTCAGGAAGTCTAGGTAGTAGGAGGCCATTAGACTTTCTACCAAACTGACCTGAAAGGGGTAGCAGATAGCCCCGCGCAGTGAAAGGACCCTTCATAAAGCTGTGGGTCTAAAGACAGTTCCTGAAACCATGACGTTTCCTTTCAGCAGTTCAACCAGTGCTAAGTGTAACAAAGGCATATTATGCAAAAAAAGTGACAGTTTGATGGTCTCCTCACTGAATGGATCTTATCTCCCCAGAGCTTCTTTGTAAAAGAAAATTACAGTGCCAATCAGGGGTTCACCCAGTGCTGTCTTTTTAAAAACACATTATTAATTTGTTTCAGTTTTTAATATCTAACATAGTTTGAGTACTATATCTAGTAGTCAGGCAAAGTAGGGAAAGTCTTTCACAGCTCTGGGGACTCAGAAAACAGTAGCATGACCCTCTTCAGCACATTCTCAGCCAACATATTCTGTGGCTAGAGTATATAGGGTAGGTCCATGAAGTCATCAGGCAGGTATGTCTGCATGTGAGCTCAAAGCAGCAATCAGACCTGAGTGGGGTCATCGCCCTCAACCATTTTACAGAACTAGAAAGAAAAAGAGCACCTGCCACCAACCATAACTAAACAGTTGCTCTAATGGCCTCTTTGGTCAACCCATCTTGAGAACTATAAATTAGACAGGCAGATGCATAATCTGGGACATTTTCCAGTTTCATCACATAAAAAGCAAAATAAGGGACTCAATACTGGTTACACTAAGCAGCCAGATTCTTCTGCCTATAAAAATGCTACCAGCCACACTGAAGATGATTTGAGTATACTTTGTGTGGTGAGCAACTGCAGCAGAGAACAATATGTGCCAGAGCTAGGGCCAGCCAATTTCCTACTAACCAATAAATTAAAATGTCCTCTCTGACATCCAGGGAACAGATGATTTTTCATTGTGAGAATACTTGCTTGCTTAAACCGAGCTCACTTGCTAGGCCTCACTCTCCCTGGGGCCAAAAGAATAGCTCCCAGCTTCACATGCACCACGTAGCATTCATGTATATGTTAACTAATTTGTGAAAACAACAAATTGTCAATGTTTCTTCTCTGATCATTTCACCATGGGAATTTCAGTATGTCTGGTAAGGCCTAAATATCATGTTGCTTCCCCCCCACCCCACAATTCAGGAAAAGCATGACACCCTGAGAGGGTCTCCATTATCATGTTAACAGTCTATCATGAGGCACGCACTTAGAAAGCATGACATGAACTGAAAATATTTTAAGGAACCGGTATTACCCAATTTTCTGCTTCATGATATAATTTGGTGGAGAGTTCAGCAGAGGCATATGCTAAAGTTCTAGCAACTCATCTCCCATTTAATTTGCAGCTAAACCTGTAAGTCTCCTCAAAGATGGCTGAAAAATTAACCCTACGTGGCTTCCCAGCACACTGAAATGCTTCAGCCAGAAGCAAAAAGTTTGCATTTTGGAGTTGCTACCTTTTTGCAGGGTTTGAACTCAAACAAAGCTGTTTTTACAGCATTCATTTTTTTTAAATCATTCTAATTTTCCTTTTTTCCCCTCCATCCTGCTGAGTGTCATACAAGCTTGATGCCTGTCCAAAAAAAATTGAACGGTTTAGTCAAAAGTGACCTTTAGGTTTGACGACGTCCGACCATTTTCAACAAGATTTTTCCCTCACATAATCCAGACTCCCATTGCTCACTGCCTTGCACCTTGCATCATCATTTATACCAGAGAAAAATGCCTGTTCAGAAAGCTACCAGTTTATTCTCTTGCTTTCCTCCAGAGAAGTGGACTCCCACAGATGGTTTTGGCATTTCAGCCTGCACCTGAGTTCTTTCAATGCAGGTTTCCTAGAAGTCAACTCTTTCAGAAAGGTCCAAAGAAGGCTGACCTTCAGCCTCTTACCCCATGATATAGCACCATGGTTCACAATTAGTTTTGACAGAATCATAGAAAGTTAGGGTTGACCTCAGGAGGTCATCTACTCCTACCCCCTGCTCAAAGCAGGACCATCCCCAACTAGATCATCCCAGCCAAAACTTTGTCAAGCTGGGTGTTAAAAACTTCCAACCATGGAGATCCCACCACCTCTCTGGGTAACCTGTTCCAGTGCCTTACTACCCTCCTAGTGAGACATTTTTTCCTAATATCTAACCTAAACTTCCCTTGCTGCAACTTTCCTTGTTCTGTCATCTGCCACCACTGAGAACAGTCTAGGTCAATCCTTTTTTGAACCTCCCTCCAGGTAGTTGAAGGCTGCTACCCCTCAGTCTTCTCTTCTCTAGACTAAATAAGCCCAGTTCCCTCAGTCTTTCCTCAGAAGTCAGGTCCCCCAGCTCCCTTACCATGTTTGTCACCCTCTGCTGAGCTCTCTCCAATTTGTCTACATCCTTTCTGTAGTGGGTGGTGGGCAGGGGTTACAAAACTGAACACGGTACTCCACATGTGGCCTCACCAGTGCTGAAGACAGGGCAATAACCACTTCCCTTGACCTGCTGGCAACACTCCTACCAATGTAGCCCAGTATGCTGTTAGCCTTCTTTGCAACAAGCGCACGCTGCTGGCTCATTGTTCAGCCTATTGTCCACTGTAACCCTCAGGTCATTTTCTGCAGAGCTGCTGCCCATGCACTCAGCCCCCAGCCTGTACCAGTGCATAGGATTGTTCTGTCCTAAGTGCAGGACTTTGCACTTGTTCTTGTTGAATCTCATGAGACTTCTTTTGGCCCAATTCGCCAATTTGTCTAGGTCATTCTGAATCCTAGCCCTACTCTCCAGTGTGTATCCACTACTCCCCCCAACTTGGTGTCATCTGCAAACTTGATGAGGGTGCACTCTATGCCATCTTTCAGGTCGTTGATGAAGACATTGAACAAAACAAGCCCATGGACTGACCCCAGGGACACTCTGCTTCATACCAGCTACCAACTAGACATTGAGCCATTGATTCCTACTCTTGAGCCTAATGCTCCAGCCAGTTTTCTATCCACTTTACAATCCATTCATCCAACCCATACTTCCTTAGCTTGCCTGCAAGAATATTGTGGGAGACCATAGAAAAAGCCTTGCTAAAATCAAGTTATACCACATCCACTGGTCATTCTACATCCACAGAGCCAGTCACCTCATCATAGAAGGCAATCAGGTTGGTCAGGCATGACTTGCCCTTGGTGAATCCATGCTGACTGTTCCTAATCACCTCCTTCTCCTTCAAGTGCTTAGAAATGGATTCCTTGAAGATCTTCTCCATGATTTTTCCAGGGACTGAAGTGAAGCCGATTGGCCTGTAGTTCCCTGGATCCTCCTTTTTTCCCTTTCTTAAGTACGGGCACTATATTTGCCCTTTTCCAATCATCCAGTACCTTTCCTGATTAAACCCTGAGTTTTCAAAGATGATGGCCAGTGGCTCTGCAATCTCATCAGCCAACTTCCTCAGCACCCTCAGGTGCATCCCATCTGGCCCCAAGGATTTGTACATGTCCAGCTTTTCTAAATAGCCCCTAAACTGTTCTTTCACGATTGTGGGCTGCTCACCTTCTCTCCAAACTGTGCCAACTGGTGCACTAGTCTGGGAGCTGACCTTGTGGAAGACTGAGGCAAAGAAGGCATTGAGTACTTCAGCCTTTTCAGCATCCTCTGTCACAAGTTTACCTCCCCCATTCAGTAAGGGATTATACAACTTAACCTATTGTCAAGACAGATCCACAGAGAAAAAGGAAAGGTAAAAAGGAAAAACTACTTGTAAGTGAGGTTGAGGTCAAGAAAAAATACTCTTGTTCCAAGCAAAGGCATTCATATATTTCTATATCCCTGTCTAAAACTGATGCCAAGTTTAGTGAAACTTAAACCTCCCTGCCCCAGTGGCCTCACAGAGGATAGAATACGGGGGCAGGGAGAAAGTGTTTCTTCTGTTCTGCCTCATTTTTTCTATCTAGGGACAGGAAGTCTAGTACCTGCAAGGGACACTATGGTCGCTCAGCAAAAAGAGGCTAGCTACTGAAGAAGAGAACTGAACCAACCCTCAGTCAGCTCACCTTCCTAGCCAGCACGGCACATTTTGGCTAGGTTCAGACATTACACCTATTACATGATAAGTATGCAGAGAGCTCTCTACAGCCATAACCAAACAGAAGTTCATAGCACGTAGAGCACTTTAAAAATGGTGGATCCCACTCTAAGTTAACCCTGGATGAATGTAGTACTAGTACACAATCATCAATCCTTCTGGATCACAGTGTATGCATGAGAGGTCACTAGGACCTTCCACACGTACACCTAGACAGGAGTGTGGAGGAGTGGAGGCTGCCCAGACCTTCCATCCCACCTATAGACCATTAAGATAGTATCCAAAGGCCATTTTGTGCCCTGATGGATGTGGTTACGTGCATCTGGAAATCAAACCCAAATCTCCCACATGGCAGACAAGGCTTCTATCACTGAACCACAACAGCAGTTTTGGATGTGGTATCAGATTAAAGCACTTTAGTTTAGAGCACTTTATACTGCATCTGTACCAAATCCCATTGCAACTCAAGGTGGGATGCCAGGGAACTGCAACCTAAGGGGTGCTTGCAGGATGGTGTGCTAAAATCAGCCAGTGCTCATCTGCTCCAGGCAAGCACTGGCCCATCCCCACCCCCAGCTGTTACAGAGAGGACACAGAAAAGGCTCTATCTCCTCTATGTATGGCCTGGTGCAGTTGTGGAGGAACGGAGCCCCCCTGCCACGCAGGCTCCATTCCCCCACCTCTCCACCCCCAGTTCCCAGCACAGTGAAAAGACATGCATGGTTCCAATCTTCAGCTGTCAGAAGGCTGGGGCAGAGGGAGCATAGGGTGGCAAGGGGAACAGAGTGCCCTGCCATGTGGGCCTGGCCTGGTCTGTGCCTCCAAGACCCAAGCCAGCAAGTTGGGGGGGCCCAGAAAGCAGGGAGTCTCCATTCCCCAACTTTTCCCTCCCAGTTGCAACTGCCAGCTGGCAGGGGGCAGAGCTGGGAAGACGGACTGCTCCAACAACCTCCTGGGAGGTATAGGGACTGACCCCAGGGCAGGATATAGGGACTCTCCCAGGGCAAACATCAGTTCTGTTTGCTCCTGCACTAATGTAGGGGACTTTTGAGTAAAGCGCACTGCTAAGAGCACTTCTGCTTGGTCTTTTTTAATGCTGTACTTAGCCTTTATGGCTCAGGTTGGAATGCACAGCTCTCCTACCAGCTTTGTGGAGAGGAACTGCCATCACTGGGCTGGTATTACACCTCGGGGCATGTTCCTGTCTTTATAATAAGTGAAGTCAACACAGCTCCACTGTGATTCTGGCCCTGAGTTTACAAATGGCAGCTACCCCAAAAAATACTGCACTTTAGACATCTGCTAGAATCTTCCAGTAGTTGAGTTAGGCTGCATTTCTCAAACTATCGGTGCCTTATGGGGCTCATGGGAACTTTTAAACATCAGACAAGGAGAGTATATATTTTCCTTTACCTTGTAATAAAGTGATATTATGCTTTGTGAGGTGGTAGTGTAGTACTATGTGTCTATCTTTCAAACCAACAAGAACATAAATAGTTCCCCGATTTTGCTGTGTTTATAATATTTATAGACTCACCAGAATGTCTGAAGTGAGTTCAAAATGACACATAAGCAAAGACATTTTCTTTGCTGTGCAGAGACTTCAGGCCATAGGTTTCTTGCTAAAGTGCTCAATTCTGATGCAAAAGGGGTTGCCACTAAGACCTACAGTCTTCAACTATAAATGCCTTGAATATTTTTCCACTTACACTTTGCTGATATGCATATACATTGGTCCCCATCAATCTAGAGTCTAGGGGCAGACAAACATCTTTTTATAGTTAATCTCCCCCCCGAAATACTCCCACCATTTTCAGAAATAGGTACTACAAACCGAATTACATCAACCATCATTTATTTTAATGTTTAATGATACTTTAAAAAGAGAATGTTGTCAGGGAGTGTACCCGTTACCAGAAGCGCTTTCCCAATTCTACCACCAACCAGTACTGAGGGTCATACTGGACAATAAGCCAAATATGTAAAAAACAAAAACTAAACTAAACAATAGTATCCTGGACTGTATTAATGGGAACTTCACTTGCAGGTCAAAGGAAGTTGTTCTTCTGCTCCATTCAGCACTGGTGAGGCCTCACCTGGAGTACTATGGCCAGTATTGGGTGCCACACTTCAGGAAAGACATGGACAAATCATAAAGAGTTGAACAGAGATAAACAAAAATTATTAGAGAGCCAGGCAACATGATTTGGGAGAAAAGGTTGGAAGAAGTGGAATTATTTAATCTGAAGAAGAGAAGACTGAAGAGGGATCTTGATCATAGAAAACCAGGGCTGGAAGGATGTCTTGAGGTCATCTAGGCCAACCCCTTGCTCAAGGCAGGATTATCCCCAAGTAATCCATTCCAGCTAAGTGTCTGTCCAACCTGTTTTTGAAATTTTCCAGGGAAATTTCAAGTTATAAAATCCCTCCCTTGGCCTTCTCTTCTCCACACTTAATAACAATAGTTATTTAGCCTATCCTCGTAAGGCATGATCCCCAGGCTTCTAATATTTCTTGTTGTGCTCCACTGGATTCTTCCCAATCCATCCACATCTTTCTGGAAGTGTGGGGCCACAAACTGGACACAGTGCTCCAGGTGAGGTCTCACCAGTGCTAAATGGAACGAAAGAATCACTTTTCTTGGTTTGTAACTTCTAGTTCTTTCTCTGCAGTACTGCAGCCCAGGCACACACAGCCCTCTGCAGTACTGCTCCCCAGTCTGTATTTGTACATGCAACTATTCCATCCCAAGTGCAAGACTTTGCACTTGTCCTTGTTGAATCTCATCTGTTTGACAGCAGACTATTTTTCTATTGTATTCAGGTCATTCTGAATCCTGCCCTGTCTACATGCCCACCCAATTTGTCCAAATAATTAATGCAAATGTCAAACAATACCAGACCTAGGACAGACCCTGGAGGAGCCCCACCAGATACCTCCTCCCAACTAGATATGGAGTCACTGATGATTACTTGTTGAGCATGATGAACCAATAAGTACGTTCCAGCAGTTTCATCTAATCTGTTTCCTAAGGGTGTGTGTAGACAAACAGGGGCCCTAAATTGAAGCGATGGGTTTTTAAAAACACCACTTCAATTTCAGGCCCTTTGAAAGCCCCGTCTTGTGCACACACCCAAACTTATCTGGCTCTCCGGTGGCAGGGAGGGGAGGGCAAGCTGCCAGGAGGCAAAGCGGTCCCTGGGCCGCAGGCGGGGGCTGATGCTTTCTTCCACAGCAGCGGCGGCCCCCTCTCTACCATGTGGCACCCACCCACAGGCACCTGGCTCAGGCAGTCCCAGGGGGTACTGCAGTGCTGGAGGCCCCCACGCAGCTCAGGCAAGCAGGCAGGCTCCAGGGGAGAAAAAAAAAAAAAGAGATCAGGCTCACTTTTTTTTTTCTTGGGTGGAGCTGCTTTCCCAGGCTGCAGCCAGGCTGCCTGCCCGGGCTTCCTGCAGAGCCCCTGAGCTGCACAGAGCCCGGTGCTTCACTGCATGGCTGTAGGGCAGCAAACTAAAACTCCTCAGAGGAATTTGCTACAGCGGCTAGAATTACTGCGCAATATACCACCAAGGCATGCAAACACCAACACCATTAAGGCAGTGCAAAAGTATTTAACCTACTTTAAAGTGTTGTGCACACATGCCCCTCGTTTCGTCTATACACGGTCTTAGTTTGCTTATGAGAATACCATGGGAAACTGTCAATGTCAAAGGCCTTGTTAAAATCAAGGTATATTACATCCACTCTTCTCCCCACATCCACAGACCCTTTCACCTTATCACAGAAGAAAATGAGGTTGGTCGAGACAACTTGTTCTTAGTGAATCCATGTTGGCTATTCCTGATTACTCCATTCTCCTCCAGGTGCTTCAAAACAAATACTCTGTTGTCCAAGTATCAAGATCAGACTAAGTGGCCTTCAATTCACCAGATCATCCTTCTCCCCTTTCTTAAAGATGGGTGCTATATTTGCCATTTTCTACTCATGGAGGTTGGGCCTCACCCAACCTCCATGAGTTCTCAAAGAAGATAGCTAAAGCCTTGGAAATTATTTCAGTCCATACCTTCAGTACCCTAAGGTGTATCCCATCTGACCCTGCCAATTAAAAGCATATGGCTTCCATAATCCCTAATCTTTCCACTACTCTTAAATCATTTGTCTCCTTCCCTATTTTTGCTGCCAATTTTGCTTGTCATCTTGATAACAGTCTCCAAATATCTGGAGAGTGGTTGCAGAGAACTAACTATTCTGTGTGGCCACAGGGGAAAAGATAAGGATGGTCTGAATTTAAGATAATGGTCTTAAATTTCAACAAGGGAAACTAGGGTTAGATATTAGGAAAAAAACTCTCACAATTAAGGAGATTAAACATTGGAACAGATTACCTAGAGATACTGTAGAATCTATATCCTTGTATGTTTTTAAGATGAGGTTAGACAAACAGTAAGATCATTTGGACAGAGGAGATACTGCCTAACCAGGAGCTGGACCAGACGACTTCCTGAGGTCCCTTCCCACCTCTTTTCTCTGCGAGTCTATACAGTTCTCTCTTGTGATCCTGTAACAAGATTTTTTGCCTCGGTTTCCCCATTTGTAAACCATCATCATCATCATATGTTATTAAACAGTATATTTAAATGTACTTTACATAAGAAAATGACATTAACAAACCATTTTCCTGCCTACTACAGGCATGTATTCAGAAACCAAGTAGCCATTGTTGGATGTCAGATCTACACTGTGTAATGCCAGTGGGCAAAAAAAAAAGTTTCTGAGAGAATTACCAATTTTGAAGCTGACTGTCTTCTTCAAGTTGTGTTAGGACTTAAAGTGGGGCTTGAATTTCTGAAGAAAAAAGGAAAACAAATGAGGTATATTTTTGCATGCATTTTCAGCAGCAATTCAAAATCCAGCAAACACATTCATGTTAGCTAGCGTAGTGCAGCACTTTATTCACTTTTTTGAAAACAGACTTATTCATGTTGGAAGGTACCTTCCCTGTTTCAAACCATTATAGACCTTGGTTAATAATTGTTCTAAAATAGCTATTGCTCAAAATAACAGCAAAAAACAAACAAACAACTTTCATCATGCACTTAATTGATGCAATTATTTTCCTTTACTTTCCTTCATTTTCCTTTAGTTCTAATTCAGCAGAAGCAGCATATGGTACGGTACTTCTGTAAGGTATTAATGTCCTTTTTTAATGAATACAAAAATAAAAATATACATAAAGCACGAGGGGATGGTGATTAAGTTACTGATGCCACAAGGCTCCAAGGGCTTAGGCACATTTCTTTTATTGGTTACAATTTTGTTTGCATGAATACGTATACTGTTTGTGTGACAGTTTTGCTGTTTTTAAGTTGCTTCCTCGCCTATCTTGAAGCTATAGTTTCACATACCATGAAGGACAGCCTCTTATAGAGACAGAATTCATTAATTGTTGGAAAAAAAAGAATATTACATAGATTGAGTTATATTCAGTGATTCCATCTCACTTGCCATATGTGGTCATAAAATGTTGCATGGAAAAAAGTAAGTACTAAATAGGGGCTTTAGAACAGATGACATAAGTCCTAAAGAGGCATGATTGTAAGGATAGCCTGATAGAAGTGAACTGGACATTTCAGACTATGAACAGAAAGCAAAACAGAGCATATTTGTTAACTGACATACAGTACCATAGATTGTTTTAGAGGTCATGTCTCTGTTTCCCATTATAGAGGGAAAAGGGAAATTTGAGGTCCAAACCCAGATCTCAGTCTAAATTTTGCTAATCTTTTATTATACATAACGGGCTGGACCAAAATCCAAGATACAAACATCCCCCTAACTTGGGTTTTTAGAAACCTGGGCCTGAACACTGATCCACCTGGTATAAAATAGGCATTTTTAAAACAAAAAACTGCAGACCATAGTATGACTGCCATTTTGTCCTAGTTTGCTACTAAGTCCAATTTTATAAAATGAGCTGAACACCTTGGTAACTATGGAGACCAGAAATCCATTAAGGCCAAATTATCTTTAACTAGATATTGGCCTCTCATACAATTGAAGAAGAAGGTGAAATTCAGTCAGCAGATTATGTGGTCACTGCTTATAGTTTATTAGCTGGAATACTGTACCTATGATCTCAGAGACAGAAATGATTGAATACTGGAATCATGGCATATTCATACTTACAGCTTCTGCATATTCATATACCCCATGGATTCGTCTTTTGGCTTGCCATCAACACCATCCCACATGCTAACTCAGTGATTCTCAATCAGGGTGCTGTGGCACCCTAGGATGCCTTGAGATCTTTTCAAAGGTGCCACACAAAGTTAGCACTGTTAGGTTTGCCAATGTGAGTCACAAGATAAACCCAGTTTTCATACAAGAATCTGTAGTGTTAAAAGCTATGGACCTATTGTGGTCTTTCTGTGTTCTTTGCAACAGAAGAATTGCTCTATTATATTTCTGTAGCCAAAAAAAAAGAATGAAAAGTAAGAGATGGCATTTTCTAAAGGCTGTCCTGAATCTATCGAGGGGTGCCTCAGCGTTGGAGAACCACTGTGCCAACTTAAGCCCAGCAGTATTCCCCCATTTTTGCATTATTTTCAACTACATTTGAGACCACTGCAAAAAACACTATGGGTGTTTGAGTACTTCTCAAAAGGACAGCAACCACCACCATTTTTTAAATCGTCCAAAAATTACATGTCTGAATAGGAATTGGAAGTCTATTTCTACTTTACCTGAACCTATCTTACTTAACTACCCAATTCCACGTAAGTTATTCTTTTCTTTAGAGGTCTGTATATATTTCTCAGCAGTCTGGTCTTGCATACAAGAAATGGGTTGTGTATCTACATAGTTCATGTACCCTCAAGTAGCTATCACTGGCTTTGTTTCGTAACCCTATAATGGCGATGAGAACCGTGTTAAGGAAGCAATGTGTTAGGCTGTGCACACTGTAAATGGCAAATACAGTTATTTGGATTCCCCCTCTAGCCATATGATTTTTTCATCTTATTATAATTGTTGTGTAGAAAACAGAAACACCTGGGTTAAATATCTTTAAATGCAAGGAGATCCATGCAGTGTTTGACAGATGCAATCCTTGTATGATAAAATGCACTGTCTACAACAAGCCACATGCAGTCCTTATGGCAGAAGACATCACACTGAACAGATCACTAGAAATATGATCTAATTACAGTGTACTCAAAAAACCCAAAAAAACTATTAGGCCATAGCAGACTTTGCTGAACAAGATTGAGACTTGTCCTTTTTAGCCTCCAAGGGAACAGTTCAAGACATGCTCAGTCAAATTTATGTTTTCTTAATCAGTTCCAGCACATAAACATTTTCTTCTCTTTTTCCACTATTCTAATTTAGGATTAAAGGATCCCCTACATAGAGATCAAGAGATGAGAACTTTTAAAATGTTAAAGAAACCAGCGGAGATTCCTATTCCAATCTGGTGCTATGCCACTATAGCACAGAAGCCATGTAAATTAACAGTTAAAATATTGCACTAGAGTCACAGAAGCGTTGTGTGGATTGTTGAGTTCAACTCCTATCGGGATCCAACTAAATAGTTTAAAGCTGTATCAGATAGTTTGACACAAACATCTTAGATCTACCATGTAGACATACCATAAAAAGGCGACAAACCATCCCTGAGCTAATTAGACCCAGGGTTGCATCACCTCCATGCACCATTTCATTTCAGCTTTAAAAACACTTTATTTCAGCAAAACACCTGAGCACACACTTACATCATTGTATGCTCCTGGCCCTTCTCCCTTGCTGACTGGTTTCTCAACATTGATCCTGACAGCTCCTTACCCATCTCTAGGTATCTGTCCTAGTCCTGTTCCAGAATTTCAGTTATTATCCTACTACCTGCATTTCAATTGTGCTCATCACTACAGTGTCTCTCTCCTCTATACCCACTATTACTCTATGCTTTTGTGTACTTCCATGGTTTTAAATTATCATAGCACTTAATTTTCTGCATTTTTAGTTACTGGGGTGGGGTTTGTTTGTTTTTTAATTCTTTGTGAAACAGGCTTGTGAGTTCCCAACACATCCTCCCAATATCACCTCCAGTTTAATTAAGTTCTTTACCTGGGAATTTATTCTAGTACCAACTTTCTGATATGTCTTTTTTTATCAGCTACTTGCAGGGTCCAATTACGAGAATCCCTTTAGAGATGATGGCAGAATCCAGACATGCCAGGCAAAGGTGGGCATTTCATTCCTGCTCTATTATGCCAGTTTACTAGCTGCCTAGCTGATGCCTGTGCAGCTGTCAGTCCTTAAGCCTCCATATAATTTCAGTTCATCTGAACAGCATCTCTCAGTTTACCTTTTTGTGTGAATACCTCTGTTATGGAAGAAATATTTGAAGTCTGCTACAAGAATGGTTGGCACACGTCAAATGTAATTTTATAATGGGAATGTGAAGGGATGAGCAATTGTTTTAAGGAGGAATGCACTCTTGGGGATAAAGGGCTGAGCGGTGTAAAAGCAGAAAAAGGAAGATTCAGCAATACTAGGGTGCCCGGTGAAACACCTGACCAAAAACAAGGGCATTGATATGGGTCAAACAATTCTTTGTTCAGATTCAGTTCAGCTGACCACACTGTACACACTGTTCATTATATGTAAGAACAGAAAGCACTGAGCTCAGGAGTAAATGGATCAAGCTGCATAAACCTTTGAAAAATACACGTGAAATGAGAGAATTTGCAGTGAGTATTTAACTAATGGCTATTAATATTTCCCTTTATGCTTAGAAAAGGCCTCCCCTTCATGACCAACACAGCCACCTCTCCCAAGAACACTTTTCCTGCAAAATCTGCCTTCTTTCTCCCTCTGTAATTTTTCCTTTACCTTCCTTACCCCTTTCCCTAAACTGCTGCTCTGCGCCTTTTATTTGCATTTCTCTGGCTTCGAGTCCAATGCTGCAAGATTCACGGAGTGATGTCCCTCCTCGGAGAATGTGTTCAGCACCTCTAAGGAAGTCTGCTGCAATTCACGTGTCCGGGACCTCAGAACTGAAGAAATATCCTTCTTAGTGTTCATAAAGCCTTTACGCATTTGCTTTGGTAAGTAAATGCAGGTGTAAAAACTGAAGATGTGAAATTGCAACTCCCTAGTTATAGATAGCACACATCAGGTCTCATTTAACATTTGAGACTTAAGGCTGAACATAGAGATATTTTTTTAATAAGAAATTATGGCTCAGAGCAAAACTGCACTTGTAATTCATCAGGTCCACCTTCACAAGATTACTTGGAAACCGCCTGAATCTGAAAGAGGGGAATTGTATCGACTGCAGCCAAGGAATTGACAACTGATGCTCCCATTCCAGCAGGCTGCAGGTATTACTGAATGCGTTGAACCCACCAACACAGGTGGGATGATTTAGTTCTACCTTAACGCCACCTGTTTCATCTCAGTGTGCAACAAAAAAGCCACTGAGTTTATGACACATATGAACAACACAGACAGATAATTGATGAAAATAGTCTGTTTAATGAATAGTTTGGTGCCAAGCAATATGTGACTAATGCAGTGCAGCAAAAACTGGCAGCGATGAGATTTTGGTTCATAGAAGAACTGGAAACATTTACTGGAATGATCCAATTCTACCCTCCAGAGTGAGTTTTAGTATTCGAGGTGCCTTACTTGAAATAAATTATAGTACTGACACCGCTGCACTACTAAATCAGGCTAACAAAACAAAGTATGGCATAACAGCCTGCTGAACCACCAACCACAATGCATTTAGAAGATAACAACAACAGCTGTTCATTAAAATGAGATCTCCCCAAGCCCAAAACTGAATCTTCTTAGAAGCTTAAAAGATTTTAAACTTTTTCCCCCCCTTCAAACAAGGTTGAATAGGTTGCTTTTCTGATATCTCCAGCCCAGGAGGAGATAGGGGGTATATTTTTATAACAGGTAGAGCCCAGCTTCATATACGAGGCACCTGAAAATCTTTCAGAAAGCTCTGCCCGCTGTCTGCATCCCAAAGGGGCTGAGGCTGGAGCTCACAGCCACAAACTTCTAGGGAGATCCTGAAGCACGGCTAAGAGAGGCAGCTAACTAGCTTAGGCCACCTCTAAGGGATTTTTGATTCACGGTTTTGGAGGTAGGTGCTTATGTCCTGGTTTAGGTATGCAAGTCCTATTTCAGATTTGGCCCTAGGATGATGCATTATGTTTTTTAGATCCAAACTATAGTCTCATTGTAGTCAATGAAAATTTCACCACCAGCTTCATTACAGCAGGCTTAAAATACCGTCAGCCATGCATCTGCAATCTCTAAGCTTTACTAAAAGGGTGCATGTGCATAAGACACGAACTGTGCAGTAGCCTAATTCTACTGCACAGGAGCGTGCAGGGCAAAACCTGTGCAAACAAGTGACTGCGCTGTGTTATTAGGCTACTGTGCAGTAAACGTCACGAAAAACCCATGAGCCGGCACTCCTGTGCAGCAGTGTGAGTTACTGCGCATTGATTTAGTACTTTGCTATCCAAGTACTAAACTTAATGAGCAGAAACTATGGCACATTAATGAACGTGGAGACATGCCCAAAGAGTACTAATTGGGGCAGGGTAACAGACTTCAAGATGTCTAGTCACAATGAGACACAGAGTTTCCAAGCTAACAGGAGAGTCTCTCCTCTTCCAGGGACCCGGTTATTAGGCCGTTAAGCACAAGTCAGCATGTCTCCCAGTCTCAGTGATGCTTCTGTCATTATGAAACTGTCTCAAGTTAAAAAAAAAAAACAACAATAAGCCAAAGCACAGGCACATCCCTCTATCTACAAGTGCTTTGTCTGGAGTTCGAGCACCCTTCCCAGTCAAATCCAGCAGCTGCTTCTAGCCTACCTGCCAAGCAGATCTAATTTCTTAATTCCCACTGGATATTGGGGCAGTTATTTTTTTTAATTTTTTTTTTTGGAAGAAAAGAGTAGAATGAGCTACCTTCAAGCTTAAATGGTCTACCCTACCGCTCTTTAAGGGCCAAAGCGCATCATTACAGATTATCATCTGTAATTTTTCAGAATCTTCCCTTTTAAACTGACATGGAGACTGCTCAATTTTTGACAAGCACTAAAGACAGTTAAAAAAAAAATTATAACCTGACATATAAAAAGGAATAAAAGGCCATTGGGTGCAGTAGCAAAAGGGTAAAAGAGAACACAAGCCAGGGAAGAATCTGTAATAGATCTGGGGAAAGTGTAACTGGAGATGTTAAACACCAAGAGACACTTTTTTTTTCCTCTCTCAGCATAGATGGGGGCTCAGTCAACGATGAAGAAAGACCATTTTAAAATGGAATGAGAAACACAGCCACAGAGGATGGTAAAATAATTCAAGCATTAAATGAATACTTACATGTTTACAGCAGGGATGCCTAAAAATATGTCAGATGATACTGACTGTATATCTGCTATTATGAAAGAGTTCAGGAGGATCAGTTAGATAAAAAAAAAGCAGTAAATTCATTGGAGTAACTGAACTGAAGGACATAAAGGCTATGGAGCTATGACTGCTTTTGGATAATCCAGGTGTGTCCAAACAGAACGCACCAGTCATACTGCACCATCCATTAGGTCTGCATTTCCATCGTACTCATTTCAAAAGGCCCTAAAAAGACAAAGGGCAAGGACTTTCAATGGGACAAGGACTTCTCCCTGGGTGTTTTTTCTATTGACTTCAATAATTGCAGACTTAAGCCAGCGTGGCTGCATTCCCATCCTAGAAATACAACAAGGTTTAAAGTCAAGCAAGGTTACCATTGAAAAAAGAGCTTTGGAAGGCTTCATTCATTGCTGGTACTCCAAGCCAAAGGCCCAGGCACCTAGCTTCATGACTAGCAGAACAAACTGGGATTAGTTGTATTTAAAAATGAAAAATTAAACAGTTTTCTCCAGAAAACCAGAAGCATAGCCAATGAGTCTCTTACTTATTAAACAGCAAAATACATCAATATACAAGTTGTGTGTGTACCACAATACAGTGATACACTTCAAAAGGGAAAATGTAATGGGATTAAGACTTACAGCTTGGGGCAACATGTGGATATTGCTACAGATGAGGTGGTCTCACTGCGTAATTTATTTATTTGCTTTCCAGATGTTCTTTCTAGCATTGTTCTTATTCCCTTCACATTTACTCTGACACTAAAGAATCAGTCAAGATGGCTGCAGTATAGAAAACTATAGTTGCAGAAAGATCTTGATTTCTGCTGGAAAAAGAAGGCAAGAAGCTTTATCTCACCAAGCCAGGAAGGGAAGCTGAGCTAACAATATATAATGAGTCATTTATTCAATGAATTTAGCCTCCTCCTGTCTGTGAAGTGTCCAAGAGAACTTGCCAATTTGCACAAAGTTACTTCTTATTTGAAAATAGTTACAAAATATCTTCCTCAACCAATTCCCAGTCTCCAGACTGAGTAAATACAATGAATTGCTTACACAGAGAATCTGAGTTCCAAATTAATGCCTGCTTTGCCAGGCCTAGTTTTTATTCACTAAATTCAATTCAGGTTTCTCGTGTGAAGTCTTGTGTTCAGTCATTAAAAACTCAACTTCCATGAATTTTCGCCATATGAAAACTTGCTTTTTACATAAGTGTTTCAATTGTAAACTAAGACATTCACACCAAAGAGACCACAGAGGTGTGTGCACACATGCGCGCACACACACACGCACCTTCAAATACGATAGGATTTTCATTTTAGATGTTCATGTTTGCCCTCTGTGATCCATTCTGGATAATTTCTAGAAACAGCCTCCACAAACATGCATTTCCTACAAGATGTTTCAGTTCCAGAAACACTAAATGCTTGAAAACTTTCCCACCCTAATAGTATATGGCCCATTAGAATTAATGATAATTACTTGGAACATGGCCCAATAAAGTCACCCAACCTTTGGATGAAAATTATTGCAACAAGATAGCCTCAGTCTCCCTAACCTCGGTATAAAACCTTCCTGGGCACTGGCTCACTTTTTGCTCTGTATACAGTGGTCGCCACTGCAAAATGAATGTTCAACAACAATCACACGGGGGGTGGGGGGATTCGAGATGCTACTCAAATAATGTCCTAATCTAGTGGTATGGAAATACTGCAACATTCCTACTAATGCTGAATGACAAGTGCCAGAAAGGCACTGGCTTTAATGGCAGCCCTTGTTGTTGGCCCTACCCTCCTTGTGAGGTCTGGCTTGTTCTCGTGTTGCTTCTTTTCTCTGTTGTTCCTGCAGCTGTTATTACGAACATAAGATTACAAGGGGCCTCTTGTGTTATCAAGTCAAGCCTCCTGCTTTTGCAGGCAGCCACATCATATAATCTCATTTTTACAGCAAATCAAATTTCATCTTAACAGCCATTAGGCTTCTTGCCTCCTTACTACCATGGGGAGGCCACTCCAAGGCCTTACATTTCTGTGACAGTTGGAAACCTTTTTCTAAATTACAGTCTCTATTTATATAAAACCAATTTAGACTGTGCCAACATGTTCTTTTAGCTTAAATAGCTCCTGCCCTTGGTGCTTACCCCAACAACATATTTCTAGTGGACAATTATATCTGAACATAAATCTCCTCTCAGCCTTTGCCTTGCTAGGCTAAAAATGCCACGCTCTTTTGGTTTCCTGTGGTGAGATCCATTCTTTAGTCCCCCTGGTAATCCTAGCAGCCCTTCCCTTTAGATGGCCAGTTCTGTGCAGTTTTACAAATGGCAGTAGATAAATAGGAAGTATTTTAAACACAAAAGACAGCCATCGTCAGTCAGCCCGCTACGCAACAGAGGAAGGACATAACTGATTGAGAATGAAAGCAGTAACTCTTTAGTCTCAAAAAGGTTTGATCCAATAACACCAGTTGCAGTGCACTGGACAAAACTGTGGCAATCTACCTGACCCTCGACTATGGCTCCACAAGTCTTAAGGTACCAAGTTTTCTCCTTCCACTGCTGTTTTAAGGCTCAGGCTCCTTAGTGGCTTCAGTGGGTACGTGTGTCCCAGTGGCAATGTCTCCATGAGGATACAAGCTTAAAGATGAAGTGGCCACAATGTCATTTTCTCTGGTAGGGAAAGCATTGATGGGGATCGAAAGTGCAGTCTCGAGACAGTGAGATAGATCTAATACGTTATGGCTAGGGACAGAAGTTACACATAAACCAGTTTCAGTAATCCAAAAGTGGTTTAAGCCTGAGGCAGAACAGAAGCTCAGTGCATGTAAGCCAGTTTCAAAATGGCAGAAACTGGTTTAAGATAAGCCTGGTTGAACGCAGTATCAGACTTAACCGATTTGGGTCAAACCAGTTTATGAAACTTCTGCCACAGACCCCTTCCTGGTTCACATTAAATCAGAGTCCCCCAGCTTTCTGGCATGCTTTCCAGTCCTGGGCTAGGCTGTGCTGTCTGCTTCAGCAAAGAATGGTTGGGGGGAAAGAGAGGCAGGGACTTCTCCCCCTCCCCCAGGCAAAACCCTGGCTGGGGTCTGGGGGCCAGGGAGGTGGGATACACCCCACTTCCCCTGGTTAAGCCCCTCTACCCCTATGTATGGAGCTGCCCCGCTGCTAAAAACTTACTGAAAGCTACTGCTGGTTGTGACTGTGGCCTACAAATCCCAGAGGCACCTGGAAGCAGGAAAAGCAAGTGATGAGCAACCCTATAGAGTCCTGCTGCTGTGATGCTGGAGTGCAAATCCCAGAGACCTCAGAGGCAGCAGGAAGGGGAAGTGCCAGAAAGTGGGACTCTACCACCCCCTGGCTTCTGGCCTGAGCCACTACAGACATGTGGCTGCAATTCCTGAATCAAAGGTAAATGTGTGTCCAGTTGTTTCTCAGTTTAATCTATGCATCTTAAATTAACCTGCAAAGACTGAATTCATTCAGCCTCAGGCTTTTTAACTATCTGTACTTAGCCTATAAGATACAGGATGCAGATAGTCAAAGAGCTCTGACCTCCTGGCTACAAACTGCTGGACTGCATAGTTATAGGGCATTCCTTTCAGCAGCTGAGACCAAACAAAACATTTTAGAAAAATAGTTCTGATTGAACTGACTTTGAAATGTGTTTCTTCTTGATAAATGAAAACATGATGAAATTCATTTAATTTGATATGAAACATCCCATTCAATCCAAAAATAAAATGTTTCATTTGGAGGCACTAGTGAGAAAGTAAAGGAAATGAAAGATTATATTAATAAAACTGCTGAAGGAGAAGGAGAAATTGCCCCATGTGACCAAAAGTTCAGTACTTAGAGCCCTCATCTCAGGTGCAGGAGACCCAGTCAGTTCCCTCTTGTGCTTGAGACGGTACAAGTCCACATCTCTCACCTCCCAGGAAAGTGCCTTAACCACCAGGTTAGAGGTTTACTCTGGGTACAGGGGAGTCTCAGTGTGTCTTGGTGATGCTGGTCCACTTTGCATGAATTACACAATCACTGCAGGAAGAACTAAACACCTCTCACATAAGTATCCCAACCACCAAGCTGGAAAAATTGCACACACTCATCCCTCTCTCAGGCTCATTAAATATACTACTGAGGTAGTCGAGACCTACAAGAGAATATTGGGTATCATTGTGGGTAAGATTCACAACAGGGGAACGTACCCTGGTATTCTAGGTCTTGCTCCAACAAAGATTCATTTATGCAAAGCAGGTACAGGAAAGACAGAAATATTTCTGCCAGGACCTCCAAATGCCCCATACCCTAGTGGTGAGTGCTCTCCTGAGCTGTGAGACTTGGCATCAGAGTTCTCCCCTGCACTCTGAGTAAATACTCTACCCACTTTATAGACAGACTAGGTTCTTTGGGTAAGTGTGATATCTTTTATTAGGCCAACTAAATAGTTGGAAAAATTGTTCTTTGCAAGGCTTTGGGTACAAACACCCTTCTTCAGAGGAAGAGTCTACAGTTGTATTGTTCTCTCCTGGATGGGATAGAAGCCAGTATGCAGAATACAGGTCAGTGAAAATGCAGATGCATGGCAGCAAGGAATCAGAGGGGATGAGAGACAATAGGTGAGAGATGACAGATGGAGAGGGAAGGAGGAATGTGACCTGGTGGTGGAATGTAGCTGGTAAATTGTAGAGAGGTGCCTGGGGTTATCAGATGACAGGCAGGTTATAACGTGCCATAAGTCCAATGTCTATATTTAGTCCATGTTTTTTTGTATCCAGTATATTGATGAAGTGAAGTTGGTAGGCTCGTCTATGAATGGTGTTTTGTAAATTCTCTCTGAGGATTAGAACTGAGAGATTGGAGAGAGAATGGTTATCTTGTGAGAAATGTGCACCCACCAGTAATTGGGTATTTTTGTCTTTGATAGATTTTCAGTGTGCATTCATTCTGGTACTCAGTTATTGTTTGGTTTCTCCTACATATTTTCCACCAGGGATTTCGTGCACTAGATGAGATGTATTACATTTCTGGAAGGGCAGGTATACGATCCAGGAATGGTGATGGTTCTGTTGTGGGGTGTAGTTATTGTGGGAGTGGTGGACATGTGTTGGCAGGTTTTACATGTCTTATCCTAGCGTGGTCTGGATCCATTCAATGTGTTTTAGGCCATAGGAAGTTTCCTTCTCGTGATAAGGTTGGTGAGGTTTGGTAATTTTTTAAAAGCTAGGATGGGCAGTTCTGGGAAGATCTCTTTAAGAACTGGGTCTTCTTCTAGTTTGGGTTGCAATTGTTTGAGGATTTCCCATCTTGGTTCCAGGGAGAGGTTATATGTCATAGCTAATGGTGTGCGATTCATGGAGATTTTCTTTTTGTACTACATCAGTTCTTTTCAGATCACACTTTTGAAAGAGCCACCCAGATACTATCTGTCTGGAAGAGTGCCCTTGTTGAGTGAAAGCCCTTTTGAGATTTGTGAGGTGACAATCACAGGTATTCTCCTCAGTGCAAATTTGGTGGTGTCAGAGGGCTTGGCTGCATATTACAGTTTTCTTGGTGTGTTTAGGATTGCTGGTTCTGTGCAGATACGTATGTTGGTCTGTGGGTTTCTCGTATATGATGGTTCGTATTTTACCATTCTGGATAGTGATCATAGTGTCTAAAAAAGGAAAGGTTGATGCTGGAGTATTCAAGAGAGAGTCTGATAGAGGGGTGATGATTGTTGAATTTCTGATGGAAATCGATCAATCAGAGATGGCAAGTTTTCAGTCCAAATGATAAACATGTCATCTATATATCTTAAGTATAGCATGGGTTTGATGGTGCACTTCTTGAGGGATTATTCTTCCAGGTGGCCCATAAAAAGGTTGGCATATTGTGGGGCCATTTTGGTGCCCATAGCTGTGCCCATGGCCTGGAGGAAGTGTTGGTTATTTTAAGTGAAGTTGTGTGTGAGGATGAAGTGTTCAGTAGTTCAGTACCTTTAGGTCTGTGCTCTGAGTTGTAATCTTGCTGTTGTAGATATGTAAGGCAGGCTTGGATGCCATCCTGGTGTGGGATGTTGGTATAAAAGCTGGTAACGTGCAGGCTAGAAGGGTGTTGCTGGGAAGGTGGTCTACCTTTTTAAGTTTTCACAGAAAGGTTGTTTCATCTTGGACAAAACTTTATCACCCTTGTCTGTACTCATAGGGACCCCCAATACTGTGGGCAATGATCTTTTGTTTGTATACAACAAAATACCAGAACCCAGATGGACACAAGCAGTTCTTACTTGTGCAAGTCAGTCCACTGAAGTCAGATCTGTGTTCACGGGATCAGGAACCATGCTGGAGTAAACAGAAACATCTTATTTATAAGAGCCAAAATTGTTTCAAGCAGCAATACAGCCTGAGGCATTTCCTGTACTTTTCAAAACAGTGCTGAACCCCCACATCCTTTTGATCCTGCAGCCCTGAACCCCCTCAGCAAAGTTCACGGGGATGGGCCTGAAGCATGCTTCATGCAATGCAGGGACCACATTGCTGGCAAAAGCCTGGTGCAAGACAGAAAGCTCTCTCATGTAATCCTCAGATTCACAAGGCAACTAAATATTTGTTTTCCTGTTCTAAACCATTTATGTAGAAGAAGATCCAGAACACAGTGGATCTAATCTCATTTTCTGTAGTCCTTGGGAAAAGCCAACTTGGAATTCCAGTCATGTCTGTACAAACTGTTTCTGCTCTGACTTGTACAGATCCATACATTATTTTTATAGTCCCATGGCACCTACTCCTTAGTGCCGAGTCTGACCATTTAAAAAATAAATAAAAAAAGGAATATTCTCCTATATACAATTTCATCTCCTGTTATTTTAACCTTAAAAAGAGGCTAAAGGCTCTGCAATTGCTTCAAGTCAGCCACTATTTCTCTAAATTACAATCTGCTTTGTCAAATATCGAGGCGTTCTCAGCAGATCATGTTTTAAATAGGACTGGCTCCTTTTAAAACAAATCACTCGAAAGCCTGGTTCAGAGTTATTTAAAGTGGCTGGTATTTTATAGCCCTTTGAATGCTGCACATTGCAACTGCTGAGCTTTAAAAAACACAGAAAGTAGAAACTGGGTACAAGAAACTGCCATCTGTCCCTCTAAAACAGTTATCGTCCTGCCATCTGTCTGTGCGCGAGATAATGTTTTTGCTGTTGGTGATATTTGATTGAAAAGGCACTCTCTATGGATGCTAAGAAAAGGGAGCCATTAAAAAGTGCTGATCACTCAAGTTGTTCTTTCCTTCTATAAAAGCCTGCCATTTCACTTGGATCTTTACATTTTATTCTGCTAGTGTGCATCTAAAGTATAAACGGTACAAATCTTGGCCTGATGACTATGAAAGCCACGTACTTTTTTGTGAATCTCTTCCATTATGTATAAAGCAAAAGTCCTTATTGCTTTTCTTAAATATAAAAAAGGCACACAAATAGCCTAAAGCTACATTCAAATCAGCCAGGGATGACAACGCTGTTTAGCTCTGCTTTGAATTCTCCTCTCTGCTTTGATGCATTTTCCCCTCTTTCTTCATGCCATTGGCAGGTGACCAAGATGCAACATAGGCAAGGATCAATCCTGCCACCTCCCCTGCAGCTGCCTGGTACAGTTCAGTGCCACAAAAGGGGTGACGGGGTAGCAGAGCTTGGGGAGCCTGCACACAGGGTCCATACCCCGAGCACAACCCCGTGCCCAAGGAGCCCTGGGTGAAGAGCTTAGATCTGCCGCCCTTTGCAAACAGATGACAACTCATACTTTGTGCTCTTAAAACCACTTTCAGAAAGGAAGGGCTCTGGATTTTTGGCAAGGATGTAATGGCCAAAAGGACTGTCATTCCCTAGCACTGTGTTAGGGAAAGATACCCCACAGCACTGCTTTGCCAGGTCACTGCTCACTCCTAGATCTCACCCCATGCTTTGCTGTGGTGCAAGAGAGAGAAGCTGTATGTACAAGTGCTACTGCAGTACTATCTGGCATTACAAATAAATCTTTACTCTGAGCCTGCCTGTCAGTGTTACTGTTTGAGTAGCAAAGTTAATTTCAATCATCATTATATTTATCATACATTTAAAAATCGGGCCTGATTTCTGCTGTGATGGAGCAGATCCAAAACTCTCGCAGATGTAATGGCCTACTCAGATTCCACGGAGGCCTCTCATTTGTGCACTGTTGTACTCCTGAACAGTCCCAGCTCCTGCAAACCCAAAGAAACACACAGGCAAGAAATGAACAAACATCTGCTTAGGATCCACTGAGAACAAGAGCTTATGAATGCTGCAGAATACCACATAGATGAGCCACGTTTTGGGCGACAGAAAAAAAAAAAAAAAGAAAAAGAGAAAGGTTTGGTGCACCATTTTCACCGCTGAAGAAGTGGGTTTAAATCCACTTCTCCAGGCATGAAAACTAATTTGTTGGTCTCATTCTAGCCTCTAGTGGACAATTGTTCCTATCATAAAATTGCTATGCAGTTTGGCAGTCTCTGATCAGGAGACACCTGAGCCTGAAAAAGCAAAAGATGTTTCTAGTCAGAATGAAGATGCAATGATAGAAATGTGAAGACAGATTTCTCCATGCCTTCCCATACCATACCTTGCATTCTCCAGAGAATAGTGCCTTGCTTTTAGGAGTCTCAGCTTCAGCCAAGATCAAATGGAACAAGAATATTTTAACACTAAGTACATAATGCCCAAAATTATTTTGCCCGGCACTGAGAAGATACTCCGCACATGATACACAGTAGAACTGAAAGAACGTTTTTCTTTTTCTAACCTCTGGCACCAGAATCGTGTGGGTGTGCGGTGCTAGGGCACATACAGTACACACGGACAAAAGAGTCTATTCACAGCATTCCCAGATTACTGAAGAGCTAGCAGGGCAAGCATCACAGCAACTCTCATTCATTAGCAGTATGGCAGAAATTACACAAACGCCATTTCTAAATCATACACCTTGCCCTAGATGGAAAATCAGAAGTCTAGACTGTATATTTGGCATCAATAAACAAGAGGAAGGCTGAGGAGCACAGAAACCAGCTAGTTTTTCCACCAGGAATGGATTTAATTCGTCAGTGTAATCTAGAAAATAGTCTACATGAAGAGGCCTTCAGTGGTCATGCTGGACTGAGTCAGTGCTGCTTTGTTGCTTGGTGGTTTCCACCGAGAGGCTATGGCTGTTCTCTGCACACATTGCTGCAGTAGTAGTTGAAGGCAGCCAAACAGACGTTGTGCTTCAAATCTGAAGGTGACAACACTTTTTGCAAAAGGTTCTTCAGGAGAATAGTCCAGCACAGCAAAGGAGGCATCTTGTGTAAACAGTGTTCAATCAAGTTTCCCAAAGCAGAACATGCATAGTTTAGCAGGGAAGAGATCCTCTGGTAGGCTCTGATGGTTTTACCCTACACGGGTGATACTGAACAGCTGTGAACACCACAGAACAGCTGGAACACCAAATCTGACCATAGATATTTAATAAAGGAGCCTTTACCTAAACATCAACACATGTATCTGAAGCCGGGGGGGGGGGGGGGG
>NW_017729029.1:52556685-52565041 GCF_001723915.1 Gavialis gangeticus
GGGGGGGGGGGGGGGGGGGGGGGTAAACAAATCTGGTCGACAGAGTAGCCACACGTCAAGGACAACACGTATGGTCCACCACTCCACCTCAACGGAGACATGGATATTTGGTCTTCAGCACACAGAGAGCTATTTTCTCACGGTGTGAGCTTCTCACCCTACTGCCATCAGCAGCGGCACTCAGGTCCTGAGCGTACACAGATGGATCAGACACCAGACTATTTTCCACGGGGGGCAGCAGGGAGCTGATACAGGAAGCCACTCCGGGAGGCGGTGGCCAATGACAGAATGGCTACTTCAGTAAAAGTTGAGCTCACGCATCCTCCAAAAACGATAAATCTTCATTTTCTCCATAAACGACTGGGTCCCACGTCTCATACCCACTCTGCAGCTTATTAAACCTCTTCTTCTCAAGGCAGCAATTAAAAAGGAAGCCAGTAACATCACTTCGTAGAATACCCATGGCTCTCTCTTCACTACTGAGAGTGTAAGTTGTACACCGACAGGTTCCTCAAATATATTCTGGACAATGTAGCACTGTGGTCTGGGACTGACCTTGCACAAACTGGTTTGAGACAAATCCATTAAGACTGGTGGCAATGCGTAGGGAGAGCACTGGTGCACCCCCTGACAGCCCACACTCCCCACTTAGGTGATGGACAGGGTGGGGCAGGCGGGAGCGCCAGTGCCCCCTGGGCGCGTCGGCTGGGGAGTGGAAGTGCCGGATGAAGCTCCATAGCCACTTCCGGGAGCACCGCAGCCACTTCCCGGCCGGTGTGATTGGCCCCCGCCTGGTCACTGGGTGCCCACCCCCCCACCTAAAGTGGCACCAGTCGCCCATAGTTAAGTCTGAAACTACATTCAACCAGGTTTATCTCAAACTGGTTTCAGCCATTTTGAAACTGGTGCACTGAATGTCTGTTCTGTTACAGGTTTAAACCTGTTTCTGATCACTTAAACCCGTGTATGTGTAATGTCTGTCCCTAGCCTCTGTGTATGAGGCCCAACATCTCCTCTTGACTCTATCACTGAAGCATGGACAATAGAAAGCAGTCATACTTCAGTGGTTCCCGTTCAAGTGCATGCATGTTGGGGTAGAGAAAAGTGAATCTTAGGGAAACTAGTCTGGCCCAAGCTGCCTTGGAGGGCTAGAGTTTGGAGAATGGAAAATCCTGCAAAAGGGGGAAAAAGTTATTGTGCATGAGTGCTATCTTTAAGGACTCAGAGGAACTCACAGTAACAGAAATATGAGGCAGGAAACAGGAAGAAAAAGGACTTCAGGATACACATCTCAAGTGTCGTGTAGTTGGGTCCGATACTCTTTTTCATTACAGGACCACCTGCAGAAGAAGGCAAACTGCCTATGCGAGAGAAAGACTCCTCAATTCAGAGGATAAGCTACACAAAGGAGGGGAGATCTGGAACATCTGAAGACTCCAGAGCGCTGAGGAAACTGAGGCAGATAACTGCATATAGGGCGTGTTGTTATTGTTTGGACCTATGCATCGCTTGCACTAACTAAAGAGGAGTTGTATTTAGAAACCCTGCTTGCCTGCTAGCTTTCAGTGTCACGTGGTCCTGATGATGTAATGTTAGGGTACCCATGTGCTTGGAGCTCAGGAGAAGGTGCACTTGAGCCATGAGGGGTTCAGTGCTAGCCCTAGGTGCCCTGAACAGTGGGGCTGCAAGGCTCCATTTCCACAGAGGGGCAGTGGACAGAGGGGATCTGCTCAAAACATTATCCAGAGAGGCCAAGTAGAAGCCAGCACTACTAGAAGCCTCCTCAAGACCAAGTGAATTAAGAACACACAAATTCAAAGACAGCAGCCTGGGAAGTGTTCAGCAAAAGGCAGTTTTACCTAGGGCGGGTGACAGCAACCCCAGGAGGGAATGCAAGGCCAAAAGATCTCTTTAGAAACCCAGCGAGTTCAGGTTAATCATTAAGGGAAGCAACGCCTTGTGCAGTTTAAATGTTCTCTCTCTGGTAGCCAACTTCACTCCCTGCAAGCCCCCAACTATTAATGTATCTACTGAGTTTCAGCAAAGTACAAAGGCAAGGGGGAAAAAAAAACCCTCTGAGAACATTACGTACAAACATATTTAAATTTCAAGGATAAACCTGTTTAAAATGAAGATTGAGAAGAGGGCTCAGGTTGTTAAGCCCATTATGACAATAAATGCAAATTCATTATACCAGATTTTTTCTGATAAGAGCAGTAAATCACTTTGTACCGAGTAGTCCGACCAGAGCCTTCCCCCTGCACTTCCAGTGTGAGTTCACTGGTTGGTTTCCAATATTTGGCCTCTAGGCTGTAACCTATCAGCTCCCTATTTCCTATTTCCCCTCCTTTCTGCTATAGGGCAACACAAAATGAAGCATTTATGCAAATAGGCCCCGTTGAGCTTCATATCGCAGCGGCATTGTTCAGATTCCAAACGCACCCCCTGCACATTTTCCTACCATATATCACTTATCTCACAACACCATGAGTAAGCATGCTGTCTGCCAGATAAACTTTTATAAGAGGATTAGAAAATCTTTACACATTTTGTCTCACCAAGGCTAGAAGAGCAGTGAAGTTTGTTACAAAGTTCCAGCGACATGAAAAATGTGTCCTTTTTATCACCCCACCTTTGACTAAGAGAAGGCTACCTACCTTCATAGATATTTAACCCTTCACACAAACCCTGCCTTTATCTTTTCAGTGTTAATTCACTGGTTGGTTTTCAATATTTAGCCTCTAGGCTCAGGGGCAGGCAATTATTATTTCGGCTGACGGGCCACGTAACAAGTTTTGACAAGTTGTCGAGGGCCGCATGGGTAGCCTTGCCCCTTGACAGGTGGCTCAACCCCTGGTTGCCATCCTGGGACTGGAAGTCCCACCTCTTAACCCCTGACCTTTGCCACCAGACATCCCTCCCCTTCGTAGATCCATAGTTAGTAGGGTCGGAAGGGACCTTAGCAGATCATCAAGTCCAACCCCCTGCCATGGCAGGAAAGAGTACTGGGGTCAAACGACCCCGGCTAGGTGATTATCCAGCCTCCTTTTGAAGACCCCCAGGGTAGGAGCAAACACCACTTCCCTTGGAAGTTGGTTCCAGATCCTAGCCACCCTGACTGTCAAGTAGCGCCTCCTGATGTCTAGCCTGAACCTACTCTCAGTCAACTTGTGGCCATTATTCCTAGTTACTCCTGGTAGTGCTCAGGAGAACAGGGACTCTCCCATTCCCTGCTGGTCCCCCCTGGTGAATTTATAGATGGCCACCAGATCCCCTCTCAGCCTTCTGTTGTGGAGGCTGAACAGGTTCAGGTCCCATAGCCTCTCTTTGTAGGGCCTGCCCTGCTGCCCCCTGACCATGCGAGTGGCCCTCCTCTGGACCCTCTCCATGCTGTCCACATCCCTCCTGAAGTCCGGCGCCCAGAACTGGACGCAGTAATCCAGCTGCGGCCTGACCAGTGTCACATAGAGGGGAAGGATCACCTCCTTGGACCTGCTCGTGATGTATCTGTGGATGCATGATAAGGTGCAGTTAGCCCTACTGACTGTGTCCTCGCACTGATGACCCATGTTCATCTTGGAATCAATAATGACTCCAGGATCCTTTTCTGCCTCTGTGCTGATGAAAAGGGAGTTCCCTAGCCTATAGGTATGCTGCTGGTTCCTTCTCCCTAGGTTCAACACCTTGCACTTGTCAGTATTGAAATCCATCCTATTCTCATGCGCCCACCCCGTAGCCTGTCCCTCCTTTCTAGCACACCCACCTCCCCCCACATCTTAGCGTCATCCGCAAATTTGAACAAGGTGCTTTTCACCCCCTCACCCAAGTCACTGATGAAGATGTTGAACAGTGCAGGCCCGAGGACTGAGCCCTGGGGGATCCCACTGCCTAAGTCCCTCCAGGTTGAAAATGACCCATCCACCACCACTCTGTGTGTGGCCCTCCAGCCAATTTCTAACCCATCTGACTGTGCAGGCAGACCTTGTCCTGAAAGTACTTCTTTCAGCAAGGGGGTTGCCATCTTGGAACCAGAAAAAAAACAAAAAACAAATTACACTCTAAAAATCAAACATCTCCTACAACATACATTTATTTGATTTCAAAAAATATTTTTGTCCTAATTTACATGCATTTTCATAGCATACATAGAGGTGATTGCATAAGAGCTTAAAATGAAGTTTTACTTTTGTATATTGTGTGGGGGGCATGGGGGGCTGTGGGTGTGGGGTTGGTGGGTATGCACGTATGTGGCATGGGGGATGATGTGGGGGGCGTGTCATGTGGATCTGTGGGTGGATATGGGGTTTGTGGGGGTTGTGTGCATCGGGGAAGGGTGGCTGGGGTGTGTGAGGGCATGTGGGTGTGAGGTGTGCATGGGGGTTGGGGGGCCATATGTATGGTGGTGAGAGTAGGGTGTGGGTACATGTGTATGGGGGTGTGTGCATGTGGGACATCCCCCTACAAACACTCCCCCTACACACACACACACACACACACACACCCTTCCCTCATTGTGCACAGCCCCTGCCACCAGTGGCAGCAGCAGGCAGCAAGGGCTTGGGGCACTCAAGGCCTGCAGGAAGCAGAGACCCCCAGCAGTGCATGGCCCTGGAGAACCCCAGGACTGTACACGACCAGGTCAGTGGCAGGGAGAAAGGGGAGGTCCATGCTGAAGCTGGTCCAGCTCAGGCTCCATGCTCCTGCCACCCTCCCCTAGACCCCCACTAGTGCAGGCCCCATGCTTCCACCCCACACTCTAGCCCAGGTGTCACTGCATTCCTGCCTGCCCACTAACTGCTTCTCCTCCCTCACCTGCCACCACTGCCACTGCCATTTCCCCACCTTTCCATCATTTCTCCTCTTCCTCCTGCCCACCCACCTGCAAGGTCAGGAGCACAGAACACAGCAGGAGCCAGCCCAGCCCCTACGGACTGTGGCAATCACCAGCGGACCTCCCCTTTCCCCTGTTCTTATCTGACTGCACTCTCAAGTGGAGGAAAGCAGGAAACAGCTTGGAGTAGCTGTACTGTGGTAAGGATTAAATCTGCAGATTAAAAAGTCCCCCATTGTTACATTTTCATTGTGTATTGAAGTAAAGTGGGGAGGCAGACAGATGCTGAAGCTCTGGTTCTCATACTGACCCCATTTCCCGCTGCTGCCTCTTACCCTGAGTGAAGGGAGAGGGGTGGGGACAGGTGGTGGAGGTCAGCCTACTCGACTCCCCCACAGTCTAACCTCCTACTGCCTGGACCCCTGCCAATGCTTTCCCCTTTGCAGCGATGTGGGGGGGGACACATTTGAGACCACCTTCCAAGAACTACATTCTATACGTGGAAATGTATAATAAATTTATCAATTTTTCATGTCTAGAATCTAATTATTGCAGGGTCATCTTAAATTCAAAGTAGTCTTGAATTTGGGTAAATATGATAAATGATTGTTAACAAGCTATTACCTAATGTAGGAGCTCTGCAGAACTGAAAAAGAAGAATCTTGCAAACAAATGTCATGGTCCTCTCTCAAAACCCTCACGAATAATTAGACAAACATAGAACATGAAAACTGACAAAAGGGAGGCAGGAAAGAGGAGGAGGAAATTAGAACAAAACTCAATAAATACTGTGAGTCATATCACACTCCAGTAGCGAGCACATTATTTTAAAGTACAAAAAACATTTTCATTCTTTTAATAAAACTTGCAGCAAGAACACAAAGTCACATATTAATTCCGTGCAGTGATCCCATCCTACTGGTACCCAAAATTATTGTCATTATTTAAAAAGAGAGAAACAGCATGCATACAGACTCTTTCCATCATCCTCACAGTAGACTGCATCACACAAGGTGTAGCATATTCCAGCACGAACCAAGGGGGCACCTCTGCATATGCTTTACTAAAAGGATATGAATAGCCCACAGGAACCGTTGAAACTTGGCAATAATCCCTCAGTGCTCCTTTCCTGGGACAACTCGCATAGGCCCTGAACCTAAACCACTGAAGTCGAGCTTGACTGTTGCTTCGTTGGAATATTGTCAGAAGCCCCAGAACTTTGCAAGTTCTAACAGACCAGGTGTTAATTCTCTTGACATAGGAGATGGCTGGTAAAAGTAGTCTGCACTGACTGAAAGAATGCAACATGATAAATGCTGTCAAAAATAAAAAAGCTCTCTCTAAATTTAATCCCTTACCAACTCAAGAGATTATCATTTAGTTTAAAAGGAACAAGTATGTGCCCAAAAATATCATTTTAATTAATTCACCTTTTGGCTAGGACAGAGGTACAGGGACATTAGGGTCTTGACTGATCACAGGAAATGCCCATGTTAAACTATTTTGCCTGGATGTTACAAGAATGTTTCTATTCTAACAAGTATTCATAGTCTCAAACGAAAGGAGATCACACAGTAACCCAATATGCCTCCAATAAGAGGTCACTGAATAAAGGAAAAGACTGAATATTCATTTAAATTACAAACTACATTTCAATTTGAACAAATCTGTAACCATTTCATGTTCTCTCCCAAGGCATTTGAGTGCATAACCTTTACTAGTACAAAATTCACAAAAAGTGAAAGCTGAAATATTCATTAAATGCAAATGCTATATATGTTTCACTGCAATAAAATCAGAGGGTTTGCATTGTTAGTTTGTGACATATATAATCCAATCAAGAAACAAAAAAAAATAGCACATGGCTTCCAGCACTATTCATCACAACATGCTGGAATCGTTCAAAATGAAAAGCAAGCAAAATACCTATAGCTCAGGATTTATTATATGAACAAGCTTATTAATATCAATATTTTTAAAAGGCCTGAGACTTGAATCACTTGAGAATAATTTACTAAAAAATCCCATATTCATCAAATGAACATACAGTTATGAATGATTAGTTTACCATTTTTGTTAGAGTGGAACAAAGTGACCTACATGTTCAAGGGCAGAGTCAGAGTTTAAAAAAAAAAAAAAAGAGAAACAGAAAAAGAAAGAAACCCTCATCTTTCTGAAGTCCTTGAAAAAAAGAAAATATTCAATTATGTACAGAGTTCTAGGCCCACTGATTTTCCAGGGAACTCATTTCAGAGTTTTGCTTTGCTTTGTCAGGTCAGTCAATGCAAACATGGAACATACTGCATTGTAGTAGTTCTCATAATCCATCATGAGACTGCTACTTGAACAGAAACAGCCATTTCTCATTTACTGCCCAATCAAGTCCATCATTTACCTAAAAACCGGAGCTGTAAATTGTAACCATTTTTCAACAGATGAATACATCACCACATTTCCTTCCCCGCCCCCCGACCTTATTTCTGTTGATCGATTCACGCCCTCCAAGTACTTCTCAGTCAACATCAGGTTCAAGGGAGACCATGAACTTTGCTAGGTTATTATGCAAAACCCAAAGCTAGCTCAGGCTCTCTTCAAAGAGTTTTAACATTTCAAAAGAACTTAAAATAACCTGGCCTGACATCCAGGTTTCAAATGAAACTAAAATCCAGTGGACTTTTTTATTCTGCTCTAGGATTTCATTAAGTTAATGAATACATCTTCATAGATTATTATATGTGATAACAGCTGGAGAATGGTAGGTACAAACTAGATATTATCTATTCATTTGAAAATGAACAACTTCCATAACAAGAAAGAAGGGGAAAAAATATCCTATGTTCTCACATATGACACGCCCTCAAATAAGGCATTCACCTTCTTTGAAAAGCAGAAGGTAGTGGGGGGAAAGATTTTTCCTCAAGTCATGGTGCAAGATGGTTGACAACTTCTCTGGCAGGCAGCAAGCAGAAGGGTCAACATCCCGTGTTAACCCTTTCATAGCTGCTCTCACATTTGCAACACTTTTTGGCTAAGCAGCCAGATCTGTTGCTAATTTGAGAATGGTTTTAAAAGAGTTAACACTGGAAGCTGCCCCTTCTTGCTTGCTGTTTGAGAGAGAAGCTGGCTGCCATCTTGCAGCACTGCTTCCCCATGCTTCTATTCCTTTTTACTTCTATTCTAGCAAAGAAAAACTCAGCTCCCCTATTTAAGACATACACCCCAATTTTGGACAACTGATTTTTTGGGGGGAATGCATGCATGTAGCACGTGAGTGAATATGGCATCACTCTATGCTACCAAGATTCAGTCACTTATTGTCATTTAACATTCTTTATTTTGAAGCTCATTTTTGACATGCTAATGATGGACTGGAGAGTTTATTAGTGAATTTCTCCTAAATGTCTAGGGCCAGATTCAACAAGAGAGTTAGTGATTTTGGAGGAATGTAGGCACCTAAGACACGTGTGTGAAACTGAGTTCTAAAAACGAATCTTGGAGAACTCCATTGCTAATATTTGTTAAGAG
>NW_017729029.1:52565074-52565453 GCF_001723915.1 Gavialis gangeticus
GGGGGGGGGGGGCCGGGCTGGACTCAATCTTCTGAGGTCCCTTCCAGCCCTAATGTCTATGAAATCTATGAAACAGTCAAAAACCTGGAGGCTGAATCAATTTAGTCTTTTCAGGTTAGTCCTAACTGCACAGATTAAATTGAAACATAAGTGAACAGACGTTTACCTTTGTTTCAGGAAATGTAGCCACATGCCTGCAGTGGCTCATACCAGAAGCTGGAGGGTGCTAGAGCATGGCTATCTGGCTGTGTTCACTTCCTTTTCCTGCTGCCCCTGAGGTCTCTGGGATTTGCAGTCCAGATTTACAGCAGCAGGACTCTGCAGGGTTGCTCATCACTTCCTCTTCCCACTTCCAGGTGCCTCTGGGATTTGTAGTCCA
>NW_017729029.1:52565533-52593735 GCF_001723915.1 Gavialis gangeticus
GGGTGTCCCCGGGGGGGGGGGGGTGAGGCAGTCCTACCCGCATAGACTGGGTTGCATCCCCAGCCAGGGTTGCCCCCCACCTCCTTGTCAGCCAGCCCTCACTGTTCTGGCTAGGGAGCAGAGGGGTGGAGCCAACTCTGCTCTCTGGAGCAGACAGCCCAGCCCAGGGCTGCAAAGCATTCTGGGATGCTGGGGGACTGTGATTTAACTTGAACCAGGACAGAATCTGGGACAGAAATCTCATAAACTAGATTGACCCAAATCAGTTAAGTCTGATACTGTACTTCATTCAACCAGGTTTCTCTTAAACCAGTTTCAGTCATTCTGAAACTGGTTTATGTGGACTAAGCTTCTGTTGTGTTACAGGTTTAAACCAGTTTCTGATCACTTAAACCAGTTTATGTACAACTTCTATCCCTAGCCTGCATTCCTAAATCTTTATTTTCAGTATCTTACTCCATTTCAGTATCTTATTCATGACCACTTTGTTTCTTTACTAGCTTTTTTTGGCAAATGAAGCTATCAATAAATTATGCAAACCAATCACCCACCATTTTGTTGACACACACAGAAAATTCACATGAATGAACTTAGCCTGGTTCCAAGCCAACCTGAGTTACCATGGTTTAGCTCCTATCTACTCTTGGGGAAGAGCAAGCACAGGAACAATCATCTTGGAACACCCATCTTGCAGTAAGTCCCCATCCCCTTTTAAATGTCTATGTTGTTCTTGTCCATATTCTGAGCACCAGAATCTGATTGAGCAAATCGGATCCTCTCTCGGAGAAAATTGGAATCAATTATGCTATAGGTCACGTGAAATCAATGCCTTTGCGTGGTTTCAAATTCAAAACTGCAGCATTTGAATCTCAGTAGTTTTGGCAGAGCCTTGTTTCACCTACAGAGAAAGTGATCAAAATGTTTAAATATGGATTCCAAGAGAGCCGTATAAATCCATATTTGAATCCATAACCTAATTTGCTGAGCATACTACATTGCAGCCCAAGTTTTGATCTTTTTCCTTTGACATAAGGTTGGGGGAGCTCAGGATCTCTGAAAAATCAAGCCACTTCTGATTAGATGTATAAAACAGGGATTTAACAGCTAAGCTCTAGGCATCTCTGCTCTCAGGAACCATAGGAAGCAAAAAATCACTGTGCTTTTTACTCCTCTTAGAAAAGTCTAACCCCTGTAATTCTGCCAAGGTCAAGGAGACCATATGCACTTGAAATACCAAGTGACTATTTCAATAACTTGCCTCCCTCACACATTAAACAAACTACTCTTTCATTTTATGCGAGATGAGGAAATGTTCAGCTCCTCCTACCAGCCCTTTACCTTACACAATCATTAAGTGCCAATACCAGACAGATACTACAGTTTTAAAAAATGCTTTCTAGACAGAGTTATACCTCCAGTCAATGTTTTTTAGGGTTCAAAGAAAAGGTTAAGCTTTGGAAAAAATCATACTAAATCTCGTAAATACTACTTAAGCTTAACAGTATAGAGCTTGTTGTTGTTTTCCCACTGATATGGCTCTACAGATGCTCCAGGATCGGCTGAAATCCATCCATAACAAACAAGGAAATGGAATTAACGGAGGCAACGAGCAGCCTGACAAGATGCCATGGCTTTTGCAAGGTGATGTCTGGATGTGGGTCATTGAGTATGTTAATATTTGAAGAACTCTCTTAAAAGAGCATATGCTGATGGAAAATTGAACTGTCACGAGTTCCTTAGTTTAACAACCTCACTACAATATTTATAATACATGCAGTAAGCAATCGAGCCAAAGCCCATCCAAGTTAATGGGCAGGCTCCCATTGCTTCGAATGTGCTTTGGATCAGACCGTAATTGGCTTCATATGATTTTTTTCCCCTCCCGTGCATCACAAAAAAATCTTAAAGTAATAAATAGTCACCTGCAACCCTCATTAAAAACCAGTAAGAAATTGCTCTAAATTTCAGAGGCTGTGTATACAACTGTATTAGACTTAAAATAAGTGAACATGGTAAGCATATTTTAATCTTCACAGTTATTGGTTGTCCAAAAATAGGTTACAAACTTTTGTATTTATTTGGACTTGAGTAATGTCTAATTTTAATTCTCACTATGAAAAGGCTTACTGTGAGATTCTAAACTGGCCACTTTCATCTTAATAGCTGTAATTCTTTGCTAGTTTGCAGTTTTTTCCCTGTGTCCAAGCTGGGACAGTCAATCCAAAGATGGACACCGTTCTTAAACAAGAGCAGAAGGCCTGTTTAGATACATAAACTCAGTATGACCCCCATTAAAAATCTCTGAGACTAGGGTGGCCATCATAGAGGACAGTCCGGTTGTCCTCTATTGATACGAAACTGGACACCTTTATATCCTCTATTTTTCTCTCTTCAAGAAAAATAGAGGACATAAAGATGTCCAGTTTTGTATCAACAGAGGACAGAGTAGCAGAAAACCAGGATGTCCTCTATGATGGCCACCCTACCCGAGACAAACAAAATATGTCTCTTAAAAAAGGAAGTCGCTTACAATCTGAGAAATGCACTTGAAAGAATGTCCATAAATACTGTTGGATGCAAGGAAGTATCTTATGGGTTATGAAATACTGAAAACCTTTAGGCCTAAATCTGTACTGGATCTTTATGCAAGGGCACTGACCTGGTGTAAGGGGGTGGGAGGAAGGGGAGGAGTGCCATTGTGATAGCCACAAAAGGGCCGTGTGGTCCTTGGAGTGGCTGCATGCAAGGACAGGACTCCATACTCCCCATGGTAAGAAGGCAGCTGGCCACAGCTCCAATCTTCCTCCATCCATGAGCACTAGCTTGGTAAGCAAGAGTAGCCCACCATGACTAAGGAAAAAGCAGCCTTCTCTAAAGAGGCAGGAGGTCACAGCTCTGCACTGCTCTTCATGCTGGATATTCCTAAATGGCATTGTATGGCCACTAGCATAAGCAAGGTCTTAAATCTGAAAGGCATTGCTGCACAAAATGCTGAAGAAACAGTCGGTTGTGAAGCCTCTGCCTCATTATCACTAAACACCAAACCCCAGCAAAGCTTGGTACAATTAAAATTTAGTGACTTGATCATGCCACGTCCTATGTATTATAACCACTGAAACTGCTCACAGCAGAGAACACTACACTGGGTCGCAAGCCCTTTCAAGTTCCTCAGAAGCTGATAGAGGCCCAGTCCTACAACTATTACTCACACAAGTAGCCTTTACTGAAAGGTATAATCTAATGACTGAAATTAAAAAAAAAAAAAGGGTTCCTAATTTGCATGATGGAAAAAATTAGAATTTTTCCACCAAATGTCTTGAACCAAGGGCTACGAGTATGGAGCAGGACTAAGGCCCAAACAAGTAATATTATACTTTGTTTTAATTCTGCCTTCATAATAAAATCTTCTATTTTAGATTCTAGGACCCTTGCTGTAGCTAATGAACTTCTTCCTGAGTTGATTTGCATTTTCTCAGGAAAGCAGGAATAGTAGACGGGCCTGTAATATTTTACCTCCTGGCAAAAATAGCGCGTCTAACTGATATGGAGATAAGAGGCAAGTTGAGATCTTGTATAATGCCTATTAAAGATTTTCAGATCTGTGTTGCGGCAGGGAGAAGTTTCAGTTTCAGTTTCAGTTCCCTCCTTTTTTTTTTTCTTTAATGCAGGTTTATATGCCCTCTGGCTGTTGGAGTACAAATGCAAAGCAGATGCAGTGCTAATTTAATTCTATGGCAAGTTCTCACTGGAGCCAGAGCAACATCAAAGACAGTCTAAGAATATCGAATTAAAGCCATCCATCATGCTTGTTGCACTGCACTGCCCAAATGGCTCTGCTGACACCACCGAGAATTTAACTCTCACCAGGGAATGGAAATGCAAGTATCCTAGGGTTAAAATGAGAGTAGATTTGAGTAAATTGAATGATTATTAAAGGGGAAACTGTACCACAAACCTCATACCAGCAGGCTGAGGGCCTTTAATCAATCTTCACCAGGTAATCAAGACTCATTTGTCAGAGAAAATATTGATGCTCTGTGAGATTACAGAAGAATACAAAAAAGCTCCTAACTTTATTAACATGAAAGCACTAAGCAGGTCAACTCTAATTAAGGAGAGCAGCTATCCTGACTACACACTTGCTGTGTTATTTAATCTGCAAACCCCAATGTCCCCAGATGCTCAATTTGTAAGGGATTTCTGCCTTTTTGGAAAATTGAAAATGTCACTGCTCTGAAGGCTGTGATCTATATTTTTGGAGCGTGTCTGTCTTTTTCGCATTTATTATTTCAGCACCAGGAAAATCAAAAATGGTAATTTGGGGCAATTAGCTAGCTCAGACTTGGCGCTCCAAAAATGCTTGAAGCCACATTGTGAATAGAGCATCTGCTCCCATTACGACAGGCTAAACTAATCCACTGCGGGTGAATCCATTAAGGTGGCTCTTCATGCCTATCGAGCAAACCTTGAATAGGCTTTCCTCCATACCATGGAGGTAACGTCATGTGCAAATCTTACCTCCAGCACATCTCATTCAGAACACAATAGAAAACACTTGCCTTTATTTATAGCCTGTGTTGTCAAGCTCGTGTATAAAGCCCATAAATTTTCACAGGCAGGCTAGCATCCTGTCAGTGGCAAGTTCCAGTTTGCAAAAAAACCCTGCTAGTCCTGAATCAATATTCTTTGTATCTGGCAAGTAGGCTGTTATGTATAAAAGCTTATGCCTCTCTAAACCAGTTAGTTTTTAAAGTGCCACCAGGCCCTTCCTTCTGCCTATGTCAATAGTTCAGGACAAGCCACCACAGCACAGCATTTTCCCAAGGCAGATGCGACTACTAGAAAAGTTGCAATGGTAAAGAAAACCAAGCATTATTTTCAGTGGCATCCCTGTTCTAAGCCCTGTATGGCCTCTTTGTACCACTACAGAGTCACCTAAAGTGGGGTGCCTGCTTTAAAGAGGCACCCCGACCACCGGCAACATTTGGCTCACATCATTCCTTGGATCAGACTAAGGAGCTCAGAGATGCTTTGGTGAAGCTGAGCTGTCAGAAAAGCCCATAAGCAACAAGACCTGCTGGTTAAAATTTGTGCAGCCCTGAGCCCTCTCTAGTTTATGTCAGCAAATAAGCGAGTCCCTGGCCTGCTTCAGAGCTGAGCTCAGAGGCAGGCAGTAAGGTATGATGGCATTGCACTACCTCCACCTGAGAGTGCTTAATCTCAGGCATACCCCAAGCCTGAGTCCATTTATAGATAGCAATTCATCTTAACAAGTAAATATGAAGATAACTGGATCTCTTCCTGGTGCAGCTAGGCCAGTACTCTTCTATTAGGAGCAAAGGGGAAAATATCAGTCTTCTGGATCGATGCGTTTTTCCTAACATGGATCTCCGAGCAGAATGGTATTCTTCAGTTGCCACAATCTGAGGGTGAAAGAGGAAGGGATGTGGAAAGCTGCAATACAAAGGAGATGAGACAAAAGGATATTTTAAAGAGCAGTAGCATTTCCCAAGGATGTGTTACCACATCATCATTATTCCTCTGAGGAGTTACAGAAAACCCGCTTTACCCGAATGTTTCTGACACCATTATCTTTGAGTAACTTTGCCACCTGAAAGTGCCTAATTGCTTTCACTGGAGTCTTGAGGAACGGAAAAAAAATTATAGTGCATTTGAGCCAACAGAGAAGGCTGGCAGTGTGGTCTGAAAAGATATATTGCTGAACAGCACTCAGCAATGAGCTGTGCAATTTGGAAAGGAAACCTTAATACTGAGTAAACATTCAGCTTATGTATTGTCCCCGCTATGTTATAAATATTATTTACAGAGGAACAATGGTCTTATGCCAGCCTAAACCTGGAGCCAGGTTTGCAGTAAGCATATAGTCAGTGCTGCCTGGGGTGTGAACACAAAAGCTTTGCTTTAAATGATGGTCTTGCTGACTTGAGAGATCAGAGATGCAAGGTGCCAAGCCTCCTCCAGGCTCAGCCAAAACAACAAAGTGATCAGCAGTTCACAGGCTTGGACCCTGAAAGGGCAGCCTACATTACGCAGAAAAATGGAGGAGAATCAGCAGAAGATATTTACTGAATAAGCAGCCTGCAGTATAATCCATGGAGCCAGGAGGGAGGAGGAAAGTGTGGCATGGTGCCTTGGGGAATCACCTGGTGGGTGGCATACCCCAGTCTCTTGCACATATAGGATTTGACCTACAGAGAGGCAGAGCTGCATCGCATCATACTTGCTATATTTTCTTCACAGCCAAAGAGATCAGAGACTTTACTTTAAAAGAAAAAAAAAAAAATGAAATGTGATGGACGCACCAGAGAAGTACCACTTAATGCCAAATCATCCCGTCCTCTGCATTCAAAATGGTATGCCAAGATCCAACCTCGTTGGTTCAGGACATACATTGCAAACCCTTGGCATGAATCTACAGCTCTTGAACGGGACACAGGTACATAACCCACAGGCTCCCTGTAGTTTCATTTTGTCAGATCCATCTCAGCAGTCAACACAAATAGAAGAAACGCTGCTGCATGCACCACCGTCTATTTGGAAAGGGGAGTGGCACGCAGTAATCTAAACAAGCAATATAAAATTATCTGCCAGATAGAGAATGAGAGAGGCAAATAATAAATCTAATGATTAATTTCAAACAGCCTCAGAATTAAATTTCCCATATTCACTGGGAAACCCACCCACAAATAAAGCCATGCGACTAAGCAGAAAAGGTGTATGTGGCATGTGCTTGATGCCAGAGACGATCACAAAAAGGCGGTTCCCTTCAAAGAGAATATGCCCTGCCAGCAAGACAGTGTTAAGAGAAGCTAACTGTTCCTGACCTGTGCGCAGCTCTTCCCATAATGCGGCAGGCTCACTATGTGTATTCTTGGCGATGGTGTTTCTCCAACTTTCACTTCAGATCCAGTCCTCTCATTGCTCTTCTTGCAACCACTGAATGCCACCCTGCACACCACTGTTTAGCTTGTAAACCTGCTGATGAATTTCTTCTTTGCCTTGCTTCGATACCAACCCAAGCCAACAGGCTTGATCCTACACAACCTCTCAATGCAATTTATGCCATTAACTTCAATAGGAGCTGCATCAGACGCCAAGTGCCTTCCCGTAAACACAATTGCCAGAGCCATATTTCACTTCTCTTGAACACCCAAAACATCTCAGAGCAGGACTCTACAGCAGCCACTTTACCTCTGTCCTTATATAACTTCTTCGGCTCATAAAAAAGAAAGCGCTTTGGAAATGTTTAACCCATTACAACCCCAGCAGGAAAACCTTTTTATTGGTTTCTCAGTTTATTTTAAAAGGTTCATGAAGAGCTGTCCCTGATATGAGTCCTACAGAAGCTATAAGTCTGCTCTTTTAATATACCTTCCTAGAAAACCGACATAAACATTTGAGAGAAAATGGCCTCTTTTACGGGAACGCTTTTCTGCCTCGTTCTGAAGACAGCCAAATCATTCGAGAGAGCTCCCTCGCTGCTGCCTATACATGCTGCAGCCTAATAAGCCAGACTTTTAGGCTCCCACCATAAAGCTCTCTTCCCTTATCAGCCATGCACCATGTTACTTGTTTAATATTCTTCTGGCCTGTGCTTACAGTTCTTCTGGAAAGAGGGGACTGATTTTCTCTATCAATTAAATCTGGGGGTTTTTTGTTTGGTTTTTTTTTAGCTGTCTGCTGAAAGGTCTCTCTATTACATTCAACATTTTTACAGAGTCACAGTACACGAGCCTTCCCTGCAGCCACTAGAAGCACATAGTCATTCATTCTGCCAGCACTATTGTTAGGCATTTATTGCACCACTTAAAAGGTTTCTTATTTTATCACTGGATGGGGAGAGAGGTAGAGGGATGTATGAGGTTTGGAAGGAGAAAAGAGGTTTCTCTACTTCCATTCTGGGCATTAAAGTTTAAAAACTGCTTCTTTAGACAAAAATAAGCACAGAAAGTTAGCCCAGACTTTGGCTGTACAAGTGCTGCAGTTTAAAACAAAAAACAGACTTCATTCGTGTGTGATGCAGTTTTGAAGAGAGGAAAAAGCCCCATCAGAGGTGCTTAAAATAAGACCTCCCCCAAACCTTCATTCATATATACAAGAAAACCAAAATCTTTTAACAGAAGAGGAAATCCCAACACTGGGATGGGATGGCAGGGGACTCTGCTTCTGCCTTAAGAAAACGTAATAGATGGGAATAACAAACAACTTGAGCATTATGTGAAGATGGGGGTGGAGGGAGATTGCTGGATAAGAAAAACTATATCCATATCTGCCTAAGCTGGTTAAATTCACAGGTGCAACATTTGCCTAGTTATCGCACGAGACTGAAGATTGCCCCTTTACTTGTTAACATACTGCGGAACTGCACTTAGCTACCCAGCACAGGCAATGCCCATGACTTACTTAGCCTCTTTATGGGGTCACACTACACACACTGCTTGATGTAGGGGGTGGACTGGTTATCCATGTTAGCCTGAAGTCAGGCAGAAGGTAGGACACCCGGACACCCACAAATAGCAATGCCATATGTCAGAGAGAGCGAGCTTCTGCCCTGAAGAGTATCCAACCTGAGACCGCAGCTCCACAAACCGTGTGCTCCTGCGGCCTTTTCCATACCGACTGGGCTCTGGGTTGCTTGGCACTCTGCGCTCTTTAATATCAGGGCAATTATTTCACTCTTGGATCTAAAGTTAGGCAACTGGTCTCAGCAATCTTGACTCTAATCTATGGATACCATTTGATAGAATAGCAGCTCCTCCAGGGAACAGGCATAAGCAATAAGCCAGTAAAGGCCATCCTGATTTCTTGGCTGTACAAGCAATACAGCAACTGTACTTCATTGCTTTCAGGTGCATGGATATTACACTTTCTGAAGGGTAAGAGACACCCCAGAGCTTTAGTCCACTAATCAAAACAGAGTTCTTAGTTGGCTTCTTCTCTTTTCTCCAATCTTGAGAAAGATATAAGGGTTATAAATAGCAGCCAAGGGGGAAAAAGATCACATTCCTAGTAACACCAAACCTATCGTCAAAAAAGATCGTTTGCTAACTTCAGAGATTCACTAGGAGCCTCATCCTCACCCCTACTGCCTATGTGCTCAAAGCTGGTTCACGTGTGCATAATAGTTACAGGTATGTGCCAAACCCTGTAGCTCTTGAGCAAAACACTGGATGTTTGCCTGAAACGTGGCTCTTAACTTGCAAACCTGCCCACCTACAATACAAACCATCGAGTCCTGTGGGAAATATCCAGTATGCGGAGCACCTGCCTTTTGCCATATGCAATGCAAAGTGCCAGGAGTTCCTGCTATAGCCGCTTTGTAGCTGCGAATTAGCCAAACCCAATTGATCGTGTTATGTATGGGAAAGGGCCCCTGCTCAGGGTGCTTAGAAGCCTAGCGAGTCTGAGGAGAAATGACCCTTAGTGATTAACCTAAAGGTCTTAAGCCCCTGCCCCTGGACCCAGGACTCAGTATCCATGCCAAGCCCAGCTAAGGCCAATCCAGCATGCATAGATTGCATTGATTACTCAGGTCTGCTTTTATATCAATTTAGTAAAGCTGAGGCAAAAAAAAAAAAAATCTGCACATAATCTCTTAATTTCCCTGGAAAATGGCTTCTGAGAAAAAAAAAATAAGGGTGTCCATGAAGTATGACAGCATGAATTGTGTTAAAGAAAACCCACATCCTATGTCAATTTGGTCCAGATTTGTCATTTACACATGAACTGAGGACTGCTATGAGGGTCCAATAGGATTTAGTTATAACCTATATTTAGCTAATAATATTACCCCCATCTAGAGACAAAATGGCTTTGGCACAAAAAGATTATGTGCTTCATGGTAATTTAGTAAGCAAACAATTAAGTGGAGAACAATTAACAATGCCCGGTTCCTCACCTTCCCCACCACCTTCTACAGGCCGTTAAGTAGCAAGACCTGCCTAGGGATGGTAGGCGCCCAAATCCCATACCTGTCATCTGGGTAACTTCCCACCCTGTGTTTATTTGAAAATGCAATCGAAAAGTATCAGTATATACCAATCTCTCTTATTGTAGATTGTCTGGCTATGCACCCAGCTGGATGCTCAGGAGAGCTCTGCCCCCACCTAGCTAGCTAAAGCAAGGCTAGGGTTTTAAAAAAAATGCAGAGCTTTTAGCACTTCCCTCTATGACACTTTAGGTCCTGAGTTTTCCATCAAATATTTCAGGGCAGACTTTCAAAAGTTAACCATGTCTGAACTGCTGGTGTCAGACACATGGATCCTTCCACTTGCAAAGCTCCATTCAGGCAAATGGAAAACACAGAGAAAATGGCTACACAGCCCCTCACCTACCTGATCTGTTCTGCTCTTGTGTCAAACCAGCTTGCACTGTTATCCCCTGGCCTGCAAAGGGTCTTCTAACACAAGGAGAATCAGACTTACTCCACTAAGAAGCGGCACCCAACAGGTTTACTTTCCATCAAGGCAGAAATCTCGCACGTTTTTCTGGAATGGTCATGGCCATATATCTAAAAAGGTCTGTCATCAATGATTCACTCATTCAGACAAGCGCATATGATAACACGTAACCTGGATCACAAGACCCAAATTCACATATCTACTGATAAAACCAGCCCAAAGTAACTGGATGTATAACATGTATTTAATGATCACAGTCCAGTCCAGGCAAGTTGCTGAACTCCTGGGGTAAAAAAACAAAACCAAAAAACCCTTCAGAAAACTGGACTGGAAGGGACCTCAAGAAATTATTTCATCCATTACCTTGCTTCATGTTAGATGGATAGAAAGTTTGCATATACTTAATAAAGCCAAGTATTTGGCAGCTATCCTAACCTCCTTTCCCCACATGCCACGTCTTCTCACCACACTGTGTGTGGCTTGTCTATACACACCCCATCTCCATCAAGCAGCAGAACATGCTTCAACATGTGCCAAGCCTAAAGTCAAACCTGACTGCAGAAGTCAGAAGGTGCATGCTGAATGATGCACAAGATTGCAAGAAAGGAAAGGAAAGGATTGCCTCCGGGGTAAGGTAGATGACAGCTGCAATCTAATTTGCAGAAGGGCTGAGGACTAACATCTGTACCCGAATGTATGAAGTGCTATATAAAAGGCTAAATACTCCAACCCAGCCTGAATCCTAGCTGTCCCAAATTGAGCAACCAAAATGAATGGAAACTTTGTCCCTTAATCTCTTTGTACCTCAGGTTCTCTAGGGGAAAGAGGATAACAACAACCTGTTACTTCACAGGCTTATAGTAAAGGCAAAGTCATCATTAACATTTGGGAAACACTCAGACAAGATACTGATGAGTGTCACAGAAAAAAGCCTGTGGGGATTTGAAGACTTCTGTCTTCAGAGCAGGTTTTCAGTGGTATGCAGTAAATAAAGTACAGTCACATGCTGAACACTGACAGGAAAACAAAATGCCAAATAACCAGTCATTAAATTAATGTTATCCATGCTTGTCACTGAACGAGGCAGGGATTCGGGGGGGGGGGGGAGTAGTATAGGATCACATCATTAAAACCAGTATCAAAAATCGATATGGTACAGGGGGGACTGAACTAAGAATATGCAGGCAAACTAGCATGAGTGCTCCATTTCACAACTTTAATAAAGCTCCTGTAATGTATGTAGCTAAAGCACCAGTAAATTTTTTTGTGCTATCTTCTTAGGCAGTTTTCTTCATTAAAGTCAAACGCTCCAGTGCACTTTGCAGATGTGGTTCTCTCTTAAGTTTTTGGCATTCTAATAACTGCCACCAAACAACAGATTTAACAGAACCTTTAAAGAATTTCCATGTAACAAGTTTTTGTCTGCTGAAATACAGCTTATGAACTGGGCAAAATAACTGGATTATGCAACTAAATTAAACTTAAGTGAAATAATGCATCTCCGTCATATGCATATTTTAGCTTAAATTTGAGGTTAGAAAGCTCAGGAAATAAACGGGACCTTCCTCATTTGCATAGAATCATAGAAAAAATTAAGGTTGGAAGAGACTCAGGAGGTCACATCTAGTCCAACCCCTGCTCAAAGCAGGACCAGCCCCAACGAGATCATCCCAGCCAAAGCTTTGTCTAGCCGGGTCTTTCAAGCCGCCAAGGAGGGAGATTCCACAGCCTCTTTGGGTAACCTGTTCCAGCGCTTTACTACCCTCCTAGTGAGAGAGTTTTTCCTAATATCAACCTAAACTTCCCTTGCTGCAATTTGAGACCATTGCTCCTTGTTCTGTCATCTCCCATCACTGCAAACAGTCCAGCCCCATCCTCTTTGTAACCACCCTCCAGGCAGTTGAAGGCTATTATTAAATCCTCTCTCAGTCTTCTCTTCTCCAGACTAAACGGGCATTTGTACCCACGCTTGCACTACAGCACTGGGTGCTTTTAAAAGCGCCTGGCACTGCAGCGCATGCATTTCTATAAATGGCAAAAAATGGTAACGGCACACTTTTGAACTAAAACATATCAAAGGTGTTTTCGTTCAAAAGCATTCTCTCAGCACTGACACGCATGTTGCCATTTATACAAATACATGTGATGCAGCGCCAGGCGCGTCAGCTCACATGTGGAGCAAACTCAATGAATCAAGTCTGCTCCGACGTGCCATATCTCTGGCACGTCGGAGCAGAGAAATGTTTGTGCATAAATGCCCAATAAGCCCAATTCCCTCAGCCTGTTCTCAGAAGTCCTGTTCCCCACCCCCCAGCCATTTTTGTTGCTCTCCACTGGACTCTCTCCAATTGGTCTACATTCTTTCTTGGGGGGAGGCAAAACTGGACACAGGATGTGGCCTCACCAGTGCAGAATAGAGGGTATTAATTACTTCTCATGATCTGCTGGCAACACTTCTACTAATGCAGCCCAGTTTGCTGTTAGCTTTCTTGGCAACAAGAGCACACTGTTGCTTCATATTAGCTTACTGTCCACTGTAACACCCAGCTCCTTTTCTGCAGAGCTGCTGCTTAGTCGTTTGATCCCCAGCCTGTCCAAGTGCATGTCCATCCTAGCTACGGACAGAAATTACACATAAACAGGTATAAGTGATCGAAAACCTGTTCAAATCTGTAAAACACCACAAGTTTAGTGCACATAAGCTGCTTCTAAAATGGCCAAAACTGGTTTAAGATAAAACTGATTTAAGTTAAATCAGTTTATTGACCTTGTGTTCCAGGTCCCGTCCAGATTCAAATTAACTCTCAGTCTCCCAGAATCCCAGGATGCTTTGCACTTCCCCTGAAGATTCCACCCCCACCCCCATCTCAGGGTGGGCATGCTAGCCTTGGCCCAAGCTGTCTACTCCAGCTGAGCAAAAAGGCATGCTCTAGCACCCCCCAGGTTCTGGCCTGGGCCACCACACGCATGTGGCTGCATTTCTGGAATCAAAAGTGAATGTTTGTGTACTTGCTTATTGGTTCAATCTTTGTAGTTTAGACTAACTTGTGAAGACTGAGTTGATTCAGCCTTGGGCTTTTGGACTGTCTGTACTTAGCCCCTAAGTGCAGGACTTTGTACTTGTCCTCATTAAACCTCATGAGATTTCTTTTGGTCCAATCTCCAATTTGTCTAGAAACAAGAAAATTTTATTCACAACCTAGTAAACCTCATTTGATACAACTGGGTCTGAATTACTGACAGCACTGAAATTAGGCAATGAACACAGTTCTTAGAGAAGAAATGATATTTCTGTTATTTGAAGCTATTTCATAGATATAATCTTTTAATGAGCATGAGTTGAAAAAAAAAAAACACTTTTTTTGGTCATGCTTTCTGATGAAGTATTTCCTAGAGTAATATTACGATTGTCTTTGCTTTCAAACTGCAATTCTAAACCCAAAATTGATTTTATAGATTAAAAATAGAAGCATAAAATCAACTGGAGGAGAGTTAAGTCACTCCATTAGCTCAATAAACTACAGGTATCAGCTTGCTCAGTCAGGCTCTTCCAGTTTGGAGTTTCACAGGAGAAAAAAGGAACTACAAAATAGAAAAGGCCTCAGCTTTGAAGGATATGGAGAAGCCTTGAACCAACAGTATACATGGCCCCTTAATTTATAGTTTTAGTTTTTACCTTTATAGAGACATTCACTTTTCTAAGGCATCTGTCTATATCCCGGAAAAGCTGCCATTCTGTAAGGCAGAGCACATTCCTAAGGCAGAGCATGGAGAACACTTTGCTTCTGTTCTTTCTTGTTTAGTTGGTTTCCTTTAACCCCAAGGGAATTTATAATGAAATGATTCCTCACTTTGGGCAAGCAGACACTTTCACAGCACCTACATGGTTGCATCTCCATGCAAAAGCCTTCCCCCATATCAGCAATTTCCAAACAGCAGACCACCCATCAGCCAGCTGTAACAAGCATTAAAGTGCACTCTCGAAGAAGAGTGCTCCATGCCCGGACACAGCGTGGCTTGCAGCAATGGAGGTTTCACCCTTCTAAGGCACCGTAGGGAGCAGTGAATTTTGTCCCTTTGAGAACGCCAGGTGAAAGGCACATGAAAACCTGCTTCAAAAGAGACATCTTGGAAGAGGAAAGAGGCTTGCAAACAAAAGTGATCCACCAGCAAGCCTGCAAAAAATCCCAGCCTCCTGATTGGCTGGGAGAGCTCCTTAAAGGGAGGAGGTTTTTCCCACCCCACAAGGGAGACCAAGAGAGAAGTGCGTGCAGCAGAAGACAGCAAAGGGAGCCACGCAGCAGCAGATCCAGCCCTTGGACTGACCGGAGCTCACAAGGGGACCTCTGGAGGGCCAGGGAGCACTCAGCCCTGAAAAACCAAGCTGGGACTTCAGGATGCGACAGACTGATTCCCGCAGGCTCACCATCCACAAGGAACCTGTGAGCCCCGTGTGGGGTGAGAAGGAAGGCGAGCCCAGAGGGAGTTAGTCTGGGTCACCTTTGGCCGTCTGCAAGAGGTCAGGATGGCCTGAGGGGAAGAGGGCACCAAACATCATGCAAGGCAGCTGTGTGATGGGGGAAACTCTAGGAGGGGCAAGAGGAGAAAGACCAAGAGAGGCTGGAAAGTGCGGTGGTCTTTGTGTTGCTTTGTTTTGTGTTTGCCTTTGAGTTAAGGTTGTACCAGGAGTGGAACAGCACTGTCTGAGGGTAATTGGAAACCAGAGTCAGCCACCAGACGATCCAGAGGACACGGCGTCCTCTACCCACTGCTGCCTGCAAACCCAGATAAAGACCGGGTTGTGTGTGCTGAGCCCAGCAGACCCCGAGTTGCACCCCTGATGACCTCTGCAGAGACTGCAAAAGGCACTTTATTGTCACCCCCAGGATTGTGCTATTAAGTCAGAGTATCCATGTATTTGAAATGCTGTGTGACCAATGTGAAGTGTAGTACATTGTAGTCAAATTAGTGAATGTTGGGTTGTTTATTGTTGATTGTTAACTGGTATTAGCTTAGCTTAGTTATGGATTTTTCATGTCATTTATAAATTCAAGTTCCTATAATTCATCTACCTAGATAGATAGATAGATAGATTTTGTATATATCAGTTTGTATCGCATCTTGCACTGGAGGAAGGGAACTCGGGGTACTCTGCTGCTCAGCTGCTACCATTTCTCCAGTGGACTGAGAGAAAGACCAAGGCCACTGGCACCCCAGGGATCTGAAATTGCAAGTAGGCTGCCCCTAGCGCGACAGACCAGGATTACACAGTTTTTTTAACATAACCAGTGTTACTAATTTATAAATGCGGCACCTCGATGCACAATGAGGGTTACTAAAAATAAAGCCTATTTGTATCTCAGATAAGCAGCATGTTAAACAGAGCTGATATTCCAAAGTTATCAGCAACAGTAATCAGAGAAGGAGATGATAAAAAAAGTTTCACCAAGCAATTGCTTAAAGAACGAGATTTTGCCACCAGTATACTAATTAGAAACATCAATCTGAATAGGAAATGAAGCACTGATGTGAAAACAAGATCTGTATTAAGAATTTTGGATAGCCGTTTCAAAAAAAAAAATAAAATAAAAAAATAGTAGTTATTATGGTAATATTAATGAAGTTTACCCCTAATATAGCTGCCTTTCCTATTGTAACTAATGTATTTGTGACTATGCGTGGACTTCTTTTATATCCTGCCTGATTTCTTCATCTTCTAGATGCATATACAAGATGAGCTAAATTTTTATGAGAGGCTGAACAGTGAATGTAACCAGCAAACCAGTTACTGGTAGCAGAAACACACACATTGATGGCCCTGACCCTTTAAAACTCCATCTGTCCTGCAGAATAGATTTTAATGATTTGTTAGTTTTGGACACATGCAAGATATAGGCAGACAGGCACCATCTGATAGTTCCTAGAGACTGGATGATTGTTAGATAATCAGACAAATACAAAACTTTTATTTTATTGTGGGGTCTAATTATATGGGAACCTGCTTAGGGACAGGTGGTACGCTCTGCAAGGTATATACAAAGATATGTTAGTAACAGAATCGCAGCAGTGTCTAGCCCCATGAAGGGTTAATATGTGACCCACAGGCTCCCTGGCAATTGCTCCCCACATTGCTCCTGCTGCTCTGGCAGTCAGGGACTCTAAGCCCCCCTTCTTTCTTATGGTTTTCTGCTCTGCTCCTGGGAGGAGGGAGGTGTGGTGGAAGAGGGGTCAGGGAGGGGTCTGTGCTACCTATGCTCTGTGTGCAGCCAGGAGGAGTGGATCCGGGTGGCCCATGGCAAGGCAGGAAAAGTGACCTGTATTGGGGGTGAAGGAGATATCAGGAGGGCCACTTCTGAGGTGTGCAGCCCACACGGATCATGTGACCTAGTAGTTTGTGACTCCCCATCACCCTAACCCACACATGCACACACCTCCCAGCCCTGGTCAAGGATTGAGCCTCAGACCAGGATCCTGTTCTAATAGGCTCTGTGAAAATGCAGGACAAATTGTTGGGCCCAGTACCTGAAAGCTCAACAAATATAAATCAGGAGAACCAAAAGGTAGATTTAGGCAGAAAGAGCAGCACAGGGTCAATTATTCTATGCTGAGCTCCACACATCCAAACCTAGATTGATTGAGTATACCAGAGCTAGCTAGTTAAAAGCTAGGTTTAGACGATGCATAGGGAGGCCATGGGTGGGGGGCACATGCCCCCCCCAAACCCCCTGAAATTGGTCCATGCTGACCGGTGCCCCCCCCCCAAAAAAAAGTGCCTGTGGCACTTCTGGTTTTGCCAGCAGCTCTGCCACTGGGGGACCCTGCCCCCCACTCCCTCAGTCGGCAATTGGCCGCTGGTGCTCCCCTAGAGAGCCAGGAGGCACCAATCCCCCATAAGTTCAAATATCTTTCACTTGACTCCTGTGCTGCTGTGGCTGTAACATAGCTATAGTCATTGAACATGACAAGCAGTGGTCTCAGTATGCCAGCTGCCTATATAGGAGATCATCATAGATATTAGGCACTTCTACGCAAGATATTTACTGAGGACTTGCCTAATTAGCTCCATAGTAAACATTTCACATCTACATGTGCAATGCTATTAGGCTGCAGGAAACAAATAAACTCTGCAGCAGGCTAGTACTTGTAAGTACAAGTACTGTTCTGCTCTGGAGTTTTTGTTTTGTTTTTTACTGTGCAGTAATGCATGTGTAGATATTGACTTGGGGGTAAATTGCACCCAGTTGGCCCAGCCAGCAGGGGGCCTCACTCCTGCCTGCTGCCTAGCCACATGGCCCAGCCAGCCTCTCTGCCACCCAACACAGCCACCTGCTGTCCAGGCCTGACCCCACATGCTCCCTGCCATCTTGGGGCTGCCCAGGCCCCAGATCACACTACCAGCTGGTGCCCAGGGCTGACCCCTATGCCCCCTGCCAGCATGGGGCTGGCACCTGGGCAGCTGCAGCTGGAGCCCGGAGCTTCCCCTGGCTGGTGCAGGGAGGCAGAGCAGGGCAGTAGCAGCCCTGGCCTAAACTGCTCCCCCCCCTCCCCCGCAGCTCCATCTGCTGCTGTTCCAGGCACACATGTAAATGCTGCACCTGGGAGTAGTTTACTGTAATGCAAATTGCTCTTCAGTGTGTTCAGTCACATTAATTGCACATGTAGATGCACCCATTTACAGGATGCCTTCCCTGTGTGTGAGGGACATCAAGGGAGAAAGCAAAAAAGGTCAAGATGACCTGCATCACTGGCCTGTTACAGAGCATGTGAGAGTTTCATAGTTTCTAGGGTCGGAAGGGACCTGAGCAGATCATCTAGTCCGACCCCCTGCCATGGCAGGAAAGAGTACTGAGGTCAAACGACCCCAGTAAGGTGGTCATCCAACCTCCTCTTAAAACCCCCCAGGGTGGGAGCCTGCACCACCTCACTTGGAAGCTGGTTCCAGACCCTAGCCTCCCTGACCGTGAAGTAGCGCCTCCTGGTGTCCAACTTAAACCTTCCCTCCACCAGCTTGTGACCGTTGTTCCTGGTCACTCCTTGCTGCACTCGGGGGAACAGGGACTCCCCCAGCGCCTGCTGATCCCCCCTAACCAGTTTATAACAGGCCACAAGATCCCCCCTCAGCCTTCTCTTTTGAAGGCTGAACAGGTTCAGGTCCCGCAACCTTTCCTCATAGGACCTACCCTGCTGTCCCTTGATCATACGAGTGGCCCTCCTCTGGACCCTCTCGATGCTGTCCACATCCCTCTTAAAGTGCGGCGCCCAGAACTGGACGCAGTACTCCAGCTGCGGCCTGACCAGTGCCACATAGAGGGGGAGGATCACCTCCTTGGACCTGCTCGAGATGCATCTGTGGATGCACGACAAGGTGCAGTTGGCCTTCCTAGCCGCCTCCCCACATTGCCGACTCATGTTCATCTTGGAGTCAATAATGACTCCCAGATCCTTTTCCACCTCCGTGCTGACAAGAGGGGAGTTCCCCAGCCTGTATGTATGGTGCCGATTGTTCCTCCCCAGGTGCATCACCTTACACTTGTCTGTGTTAAACCCCATCCTATTCTCCTCCGCCCATCCTTGTAACCTATCTAGGTCCAACTGTAGCCTGTTGCTCCCCTCTATTGTGCCCACATCCCCCCACATCTTAGTGTCATCAGCAAACTTGAACAGGGTGCTTTGCACCCCCTCATCCAAATCACTGATGAAGATGTTGAACAGGGCGGGCCCAAGGACCGAGCCCTGTGGGACCCCACTTCCCACATCCTTCCAGGTCGAGAAGGACCCATCCACTACCACCCTCTGGGTGCGACTCTCTAACCAGTTGGCGACCCATTGGACTGTATGGGTGTCTACGTCACAGTCCCCCAGCTTCCTAATGAGAATGGGGTGAGAGACAGTGTCAAAAGCCTTCCTGAAGTCCAGGAAAACTATATCCACTGCCACCCCTGCATCCAAAGATGATCCAGAGTTGATAGCCAGCCTGAAAATAGGCTCTGATGCAATGAAGAAAGTGATCCCATGGAGGGATGAAAAGAGAGGGATGCCCTGATCAAAGTGAAGAGGAAGGAAAATGAAAATGTATGTCACTTATACTATCCAGCCACAGATCAAGGGCTCCGAGCACTTCTCACTAGGTTCTCAGCAAGCTGCAGGATTCGGCTTCAAACAAGAATGCCAGGCCTGACAGAACGTGGATTTTGCTACTGAACGCACACAAGCATCACGCTAGCTGGAACGCCAGTTCTTCCCAGCCCCTGCCTCAGGTGGCATGTCCTGTAAGACGCTGCAGATTGACCAGCTTTGAAGCAATGTTCCCATAACCTGTGTTTTGAGCCCATCAGGGTGCCCTCGGGACTGTAGCTCCTACTTTCCCACAGCTGTGGGCACGTCACTAATTTGAGGAAATCCCCAAGCACCAGTAGGATGGGGGATGAGGGGCGGGAGCCAGCAATTCAACTGTTGCTTCCCTTCACTTGCGGCTTTCTGATGCTGTTCAAAATGGAATTAGCTCCCAATCGGCTGTTGCTTACAATTCCAGTTTCCACAATGACTTCATGTGATGCTTTTCTGACACACTGCTAGAGCACTATATATTATTATTTTCAAATCAATGCTTAAAACGACTAATTTGTATGCACGGGTGCATTTTAGTCAAAATCTAGCAACCCGGTTAAAAATAAACTGTTGTGCCAATGGGTAAATTCTGGCAAGCCACTGAATCAAAAGGCGTGTGACAGAGGTGATTGGAGGGGAGGAATAATTAAGCTGTTTTCTGTTTTCATTATGAAACAAAAGCTACATTTTGCCTAAATCTTAAAACCTGATGAAAACCCGAAACTCCTTCTCTTGGAGGCAGCTTTCACTTTCTCCATAACTGATTAGTTCTGACACCCAAAGCAACAAATCACGAAGCCCCGAATATTAAATGAGCAATTTGTACGCAATTTGCTACAGCCTACTTGTTTTCTTCTGGTTTTTTAAATTCGCTTTTCAGAGAGCCTAAAAACATACAAGGGGATGGAAAGCCTACACTTCTGCCCAGAGGAATCTGCACAACAGATGGAGTGGAGGCTGCAGTCATTTCCCAAATTTGTTCGTGAGAGACGGTGCTGTCTAATGGCCTGAGCGTGGGACTGAGATGGGAACTCTAATCCCCCTTCTGCCACATAGATGCTGCATGGCCCGTGGCACGTCACGTAACTTCGTGTTTCAGTCTGCTTCATAATGCGGAATGAGAAATGTGTCCCCCAGGGCAGCATGTGAGGATAACTGATGTCTGTAAATTGCCTACAAGACTTTAAATGAGTTCCCAATCCTAAAAAGTGCATTACTGCCTTTCATAAACGAGTTCCTATAATTGCACTGAGTCACAGTCCGCATTATTATCCAACCCAAACAGGGCCTTTGTGACTTCAGCATGAATGAGGATTGGCCAGAAAATAATTTAAAGCAATTACTGGTGTAAGTTATAAACATGCTGAAAACAACCTGATTTGTCAACTTTTCTTTGTCTTAAGACAACTTTTGTAAGCATGCTGCTTTATGGATAAGTTTGTAAGCCAGATTCTGAACAGGAAGACATTGAAATCATAGAAAAGTAGGGCTAGTAGGGTTCTCTGGAGATCGCCTCGTCCGAACCCTTGCTCAAGGCAGGATAGTTAGACCCTCTCTCACTTAAAGGCTGATAACATTGCTATACATCTCTTCAGTCCTGACAGCAGGATGAGTAGTTTCTTTAAACCACAAGAGATTAGGTGATATAATTATTATATATGGTGGGGTTATAAAGACATGCAAACTATATACATGGTAAATGGTCACTGAGCAAACTCTGTTCAACACCCTGTGGCCTCCCTCTAGGTCTATTTATGAAAGCCAGAAAGCTCCACTTAGGTTTTATTCCTGCCTGCTCCTTTGTTTTAAATATTTTCACTTTTGAAGAAAAAGGAGGGGGGGGACTATTTGCAATTCAACCCAGAGTGCTGCGTTTGCCAGTCAGATGGAAAACCTCTGCCTTTTATCCTTCAAAAAATTGAATTAAGACATGGCATCAACCTGCTCTTAGATACAATTGCATGTACACTGCTGTTATTTCAGAGTGCCTTATCATTCCTTCTGGGCTGTATCTGTGTCCACAGAGATGAGATGCACTTTGTTTTTTAAATTTTGGAGCAAAAAGGTCAAGCTGCATCAGTCAGCAACTTAGAACTGGAAGAGGGCTGAGCCTGAGTAGGATGCAGTTTGGTTAGCAAGTAAATAAGCAGAGATATAAGAAACCCCCTTTTCATTTTGTTTCCCTGAAGCGATGCTGTAGATTTGCCAGCTGTAGTTTGTTTACCTGTGTAATGAAACCATTTCTCTCCTGCATCTGCTTAGTGCCTAGAAGAATACCTTCTCCATTTTGTCACTGCGCCTCAGATTAGTATGGGAAATGCCAAGGGCACCTCTTGAGAGCATTCAGATGCATCCACCCCTGGCAGCACACATCTTGCCAAAAACTCAGTAAAGTGCTTGTCCGTCCCACCACCAACCATCCAAGATCTTACAGCTTCCAAAATGCAGATCCTCTGGGAGACCAATACAGTTTACAGCAATACCTTCCCCCTCACCCCCACCCGCAAAGCCTTCAATATCTTACCAGTGCTTAAATATGTGTATACATTTACTACCAGAAAAAAGTAACTGCATTGAAATAATGGAAAATCTGTAGGCTTGAGGTGAAAGAAGATGCTTGCAGGCGTTGTCATACAAAGCTCTAGGACAGATTGTTTTCAAGCACCCAGGGATAAATTTGGGTATCTAAGAACGATGGCTGAGATCCAGTCCTGCAAACAAGAAGTCATACAAGTGGAAACCCTCACCAGTGCAGAGTTCAGAGAAAGCCAATGAGGTTTCTACCTACATGATGCCAATTGTAGTAGAAAGTAATGGTTTGACTAGACTTAACTCAGTCTGGACCTGCAGTGGCAATGTGCCCTTCCCTCACAATTCCCAAGCCTGTTTTAAAAGGTTCTCTCTCTGAACAGCAAACGCTGAATAAATAATGCAGAATGAATACATTTTTTAAAAAGACATTGAGATTTCTTTCCCCTGTTATTTCTAACAATTACAGCAACTAATAATTACAGCAACTAATAATTTTCTTCCATTCATTTAAAATTATAGAAAATGCGTACTCTGTAGATTATCTGCGAGTAATCCATCATGATTATTTGATACTCAATGGGCTCATCTACATGTGCAGTTATTGCAACTCAATAAACTACAGCACAATTTGAGCCAAAGAAAACTAATCCCGACATTACTGTCTACACATGCATTTAAAATCACAGTAATTTACTCCACCATTGTTAATACCTGCATCTGACGGGACTATCCTATGTCCAAATAAATTAATCTATTGTGCCCAAATTGCAACGCATGTATACGGTGATGCTTTATTGCATAGTAAATTAGTCTACTGCATAGTAAAGTGCACATGTAGACATACTCAATGTGTATTACTTTTGATTGTTTGCAAAGGCAGCAGGGTATTGTTCCTATTTCCTAAGGATGCATCTACACATCACCCTGTCACTGTAGCAGTGCTCTATGTCACCACATAACGCATATGGGAATGTAGCAATCACGTGACTCTACATGTGACCAGCAGCTACTTTGCTGTAGTGGCGCACATTCCCATTTTAGCACGCTGCTACGATGAAGTAGCAGCTAAAAGTAACCATGCACCATGCACACAGCACAGGACAGGTGGTTACTGCACCATAGGGCGTGCCTACATGTCACCGTAAGTGGACAGAACTCATACAATCAGGCTTCCTTAGGCGTATGAATAGTAACATTTAAGAGTATGATACTCTTAAATGTCAGTATTCATACTCCTGTGAAAATCCAGCGAAAATCATCAGAAAAAACGGAACTGGAAGTGATCCAGTGGCATATAACGAGCAGCCATGGTAGGTCAGGTTGCAAGATATAACAAGATTGCAGGTTTAAGCAGGGTTTGAACTAGTCAATATCAATGAAGGAAATAAAATGGTAATAATATAATATATTAGTGACCTCCCTTCTCATGCTGCTGACGACAGAAGGAGGTTTTGCTGCTGATTGCAACTAGAGCAGGATGCAACCCTCAGTGCTGCACACAACTGAGCAAGTATCTCAAGAGATTATGAGCTAATGCCCATGAGAACTTGCTAGAGCAAGTTCTGGTCAAAAGTCATCAGAAATCATTAAAATCACCATGCTAACAATGGATAGAGAGAGGACTTGAAAATCCGTTACACTGTTTTGCTACATTCACTAATATCAGACTAACAAAATACTAATTCTGGGGAAAAAAAAATCCACAATTACTTACATCTCTAATTGGCAAGGAGTCTTAGAGATAAAAAAATCTGACTCCAGAGGAGCAGGTTATATTTAACAAGCCCTACCATTCATTTCTAAGGTTGCCTTGTTAATTATTTTTGACCGTCATTTACTGTCATATTTACCAGTGCAATAGCATACAAGAATCGGCATAGCCATTCAACTCATAGTACTAACTGGAGGCTGGGGCATTTCTACAGAATCTGATGCCATAAAAGATACAAGCCAGAGAGACCCTCTCTAGCTCCTAGTGCAGGCACTCCCCTTCCATTTGAAGCAAGGACCGACGCCTCTATAATAGGGATTCTTCAGTAATCCTTTTGATGAGCTTGCAAACTTACTACCAGACACATTTGCATTTATAAGAAAGTCAGAAAGATTTGTGATACTCCCAGAAGCATATGCTGAATGAATGATTAAATTCTCTTGCCTTTTTTGTCATTCAGCTTGAAAATTAAATGTCAAGTTAGACTTCTTTTCCTACACACTATGCATTCAATCTCACACTGCAATCTGGAAAGAAAGGCAGAAACATGCTACTTGGGTCAAATTTCATAAGATTAGTTCAGGGGTGTTGCTTGCATTTCTTATACTAAAGGAAGGCGATGAGGGTTAGCATCTGTCTTTAAGGGCGAGTTTCCCAGTACATAGTAAACCCAGTATATAAATCCAATGTCCCATTTAAATTATAGTAGCATCCAGAGGCCCCCAGTCAGGTTTGGGCCTCTATTATGCAACACACATGTGCACACATGATGAGACAGCCCCTAAACACTCCCTGTTTAGACAATTTTCTAAATACACAAAGGCAGATGAAGTGCAGCAGAAGAGGATATAGAATATATACAAGAAGCTATACTTCAGTCTGGGGCTGTACAGCCTCCTTACTCATCTTTGTGGCCACCTTTGCATTACCTAGAAGGTGCTGTTGGTTCCAGGAGGAAGTGAAAAAGTTGGAGTGGGTGAAAGCGTGGTGCTGTCAGGCAATACAGCAAGCTAGGTGCCAGAGCTGTGCAAACTGCCTCTCCAAAAGGCTGCGGTAATTTATAGGGCTGCGCGAAGCTTCAGTCCCCGATTCAACTCAGTGGAGATTCTGCCCAATTCAGTGGCCAAATCTCCAAATCCGAAACGAATCAGCGGACCCTTCAATCTCTCCAATTTGAATCAGAACCCTCCGAATCGATTCGGAGAGATTCGTAAAAATTCGTAGATTCGGACATAGACACAGGTTTAAGTGTTTTCTCTACATACATCTAGGTAGCAGGGGCTCATGAATGCTGCGATGCCAGGGCACATGGAGCATCGCACAGAAGCACGGGGGGCTCCCCAGTGCACTCAGCAGCAGACCTGGAAGTGGACAAGAAGCACTTCTGGTCCACTTCCAGCTCACTGTCCCCCCCCCCGGCTCAGCAACTGGTGCCTCCTGGGTCTGGGGGGCAACTGGGTCCCCCCACAGCCAATCGCCGAGCCACATAAGGTGGGGGGGTGGGGGGAGTCCTCCCCAGCAGATCCAGAAGTAGACCGGAAGTACTTCCAATCCACTTCCAGGTTTGCCACCGAGCACGTGGAGGGCCCCCCCCACACACACACACACACTCCTGTGGGACACTCCATCCGCCCCAGCATTGCAGCATTCACAAGCCACGACTGGTACCTTGAGGTATGTAGAAAAAACATTTAAAAAACTGTCTATATCTGAATTGCTGATTCTCCAAAATCGGCATTGAATCTTCAGATTCAGATTTGGTGGAATTGAATCAGGGACGGTGATCCAAATCAACGAATCGAATCATTGTCCCCGATTCAGGCCAAATTTGAATCAAATAGGGCCTATTTTGCACACCCCTAATAATTTACTTTCTCCTACAGGGAAGGAGGGGAGCAGGTGTCCCCACGCAGCTCCATGGAAATGGGGAGAAGGATAAAAGGTGTGGCAAGTAGGCATATCTGAGCCTGACCTGCTTTCAGTGGTCATGCTGCCCACTTCCCTAGGACCTGGGAGCCTGGTATTTGAGGCACACTTGTCTATTCCTCATTAATCTTTGCTTGACTTGATTAGAGTTGGCCAGAGTTGGCTTTTTAACTTTACATGGCAGACTAACGGTCTCATGCTTGGCAAAGTCTGGCACTTTTCCCAGGATCTATCCAGAATTCCTCGATACTTCCCTGCTGTTTAGCCAGTTTATTAGCCATCACCTTAATGACTGCTCTGGAAAAAATATTTTGGTGACTAACTGCCCCAGTTCTTATTCTCCTGCCCTGGATTAGTGTGTCTTGCTGATCTGCTCTTGCACGGGTCTTTTCACAATTCTGAAGGTCTTTTAAAAAAAAAAAAAAAAAAAGCAACCTGCACCAAAGCCCTTATTCTTAACACAGAAGAATACCCCCCTCCCCAGCAGCATCTGGTGAAATAACCTCAAGTAAGAACACAACCCTGTGCCTAGGATTTGAACCCAGATTGCGCAGCCTGCACAGTAGTAGACATTTAATCAGCTTCACTGCCAAGCACATGGTTCAGAAATCTAGCTGATTGAGCCTCTAAGGGATTCACTTGAAAGCCAAGTATGCAGGCCTTTTTATTTTACTATGGCTGCGGGACCACAGATCGTAATTGCACCAATGCAAGAGCAATATCAAAGGCTTCTACGCTCTCTTACAAACTGATTTAATGGTCACCAAAAAATGGTGTCAAGTTAAATTTGACTTGGAAAGATGTGGCACAGAGTAGCTCACACAAGTAGCAGAATGTACTGTTCAGAGGGGGCAGCTCTAATATGTTACCAAGACTGACATAAGCAGATGAGATTTGAAAAGATCTCTTTATTCCAGGTTTTCTGAGACACCATTATAAAAGCAGAAAGTGGATTCAATTCATGTTGATATTCCCTAAGCACAGATTTCCCTTCTCTCCTTCTCGGTGGCTGCTGCTGCTAAGATACCCTGATCAAAACACAGGACTTCTGAACGCATGAAGCTCTTACCAAGTCTAATCTGTTCTCTTGACCAGTGCTGGAATCCTTCTCCGAGACACCAACGCCTGCCAATTCCAGATGTGTTTTCTTACCTCTGCCCTGAACAGAAGGCAAAGGCAACTCTTTGGAGGGTGTTAAGACCCAGGTCTCTACAGAGGAACTTGGAGGAGGCAAGTTTAGAAAGAAAGTGTTCTGCCTTGGGGAAATTACAACAACAATGTGACTGTAGCATCCTCATTCAACATGGCAAACGTTTCTAGTGCAGAAAGAGCCAGAGATGGAGGCTTTATTTGAGCCCGACATAAGGACAATAAGGGCATGTCTAGATGAGTGCACATGTGCGTTTCCCCAGGGACACGCAGCAGTTACTTGTCCCTGAGGAACACCACTCCGCATGCGCTCTGGCATGTGGCAAGTTGCCTCGGGCAGGGTCAGGGAGGCTGGGGCCAGAGCCTGGGCTGGCCCCAGCATCCCTACCTGAGGTCCTGGCGGCCTTCTGGGGCTCCTGCAGTGGGGATCCAGGTGTGCAGACCCTGGCCAGCAGCTGATGCGTGGCTCCAGCTAGCCAAGCTCCAGTTTTGGGTGGTGCACTTTGTCACCACATATACTGTTCCACTTTTTTCTGGCATAGGGATTTTTTTTGACTAGCATCTCCTGGTTTCAAAAAAAAAAAAAACCAACCCCCTGCTGCACTGCAAATTAGCAGTGCAGCGAATGCCTTCATGTGTGGCATGTGCGATATGCAGCACCACAAACAGCATGTGCCCGCTCAAAGTTTAAACTAAAGTTTAAACTTAAACTAAATACACGGCATGTCTCCTTTAATGTTTCTACTTTACTTGACCTAACAAGGTGCTCCTACCAAGAGTCAATTTACTGCAGAGACTTTCAACACTTTTCTTCCAATTTAAGTCTAAACTCCTCTACAACGCAGAATGTATTTTCTCAGTAGCACTATTACAGAAAGGCCACAACCGAATTCTTTGTTAATTTATACTCTCTGCACTCCCTTAGATGTCCTTGGGCTAGATTTTCAAAGATATTTGGACACTTAAAGATACAGGTGAGCATCTACTTCGATTTCCAAAATCACCCATGCAGATGAATCACCTTTCAACAAAATTTAGGACCCCTGTGAGATTTAAAACAGCACTCAAGCAGATTGAGGGTGAAATTACACGCTACATTTAGCATTCTACATATTTAGTGTAGTCTAAATCAGGGGTTTTCAACCTTTTTGGGTCAGTGTACCCTCAGCAGCCAGGTGAGAAGGCAGGAGTCCCATGGTGGCCAGACAAGTATACCCCCCATTGAAAACCCCTGTGTTAGACCAACTGCATTTTTGCAAAAAAAATTCTTTAATTGCAAACTTTCAGGCACAAGCACCCTTCTTCAGGCATAGGAGAAACAATTGTAAAAGTTCTCCTAGGTAGAAATGAAAGTT
>NW_017729029.1:52594436-52606390 GCF_001723915.1 Gavialis gangeticus
GCAGCATGGTAGTGCGCAGCCAGACGTGGAGCAGCAATAGCTGCTGTGTAAAAGTTTACCCTGCCCACCGCGGCCGGCTGGGCGGGCGGCACCTATGCGCATGTGCAGGATGGTGCATGGCAGTGCTCCATCCCCACCCCCACACGTATCCCCTAGGACCTTCTCATGTACCCCCAGTTGACAACCCCTGCTCTAAATCACGGGTGGGCAAAATACGGCCTACAGGCTAGGTTCGACCCACTGAGGAATTCTCTCTGGCCCACGGCAGGTCCCTCAGCCCTGCCCACCCCAGGCGCTGAGGGCAGCTGAATCCCCTGCCCCCAAGCACAGAGCAGATCTAGGGCAATATTTTGCAGCAGCCAGACTCAGCTTCTCAGCAGCCCCAGCAGGAGCACCTCCTTCCAGCTGCCACTGCCAGTGTCAATGCCACCATCAGACCTGGCCCTGATGCCTGGGCACCCTGGCCCATCCACCCCACATCCACCATGGGGGGTGCCAGATGGAATGGGTGGGTAGGGTCTCCATGGAGACCGGCCCAGGACCCCCACAGGCAGGGTACACTGAGCTAGGCAGAAGGGATGGGGCTATGGGCAGGTGGGGAGCAGCATCCAGGAGTGAGACAGGTGGGCAGGGCCAGGATCACAGGGTAGGGACAGCACAGGGGCAGGGCCCAGGGCAGAGCTCATCCATGCCCACAGAACTGATGGCCCTTCTCTAACCACCCCATGACCCCAGTGCCAGCCCCAGCCCCCCAGTCCCTCTCCTGGATGTCTCTCCCTGCCCACCCATGGCCCCATCCCATCCTCCTGGCCAAGTGTGCACTGCCTATGGCTGGTCTTCATGGAGACCCTGCCCACCTGCCACCCACTCTATCTGGCACCACTGGTGGTCAGTGCGAGGCAGATGGGCCAAGGCTGGACAGCATCAACGCCCCCTTGCCCCCATCCACTGCTATGCCAGGGCTGGGTCAGCAGCACTACTCCCTGACTAACATCTCACCAAAACTCCTCAAGTGGCCCTCCGGCCCAAATAATTGCCTCTCTCTGGTCTAAATTGTTTTAAAGTTAGTGTGCTGTGAGCAGCTGCATGTTAAGGGTTAATACCATTTCTTGCCTGCACAGCTCTAACTTGCCACGATAGGGCTAACAAGCAAGGGTGTGGCTAGGAACCAGGACTCCTGGGCTCTGCCCCTGCTCTGGGAGGGGGATGGGAGCTAGGAGCAGTGCATCCTAGGATACTGGTGGACCGCAAATTAAAATCTCCTTGGAGCAGACTAAAGTTACTATAATCTGAGATAGGTAGCACAGACCAGAATTTACCCTCACCTGAAGTGACATAACTTTGAGATGCTCAAGGGCATTTTACACAAGCTTTAATGTGCAGATACTCACATTTTATGTGCCCTTAGCATAGTCTAAGGGTAACATGTAACTTGACCTTTACTTTTCATCAAATTCAGACTGCCAAAGGACGTAAGAGCCCAACCTGCTTAGGAGTCCTAGGTGCCATTAGGTGCCTACTAGGGCTGTGAGAAACTTCAGACCCAATTCGATTCAGTGGAGATTCAGCCCGATTCAGTGGCTGAATCTCCAAATCCAAATCAAATCAGACGACCCTTTAATCTCTCTGAACTGATTCAGAAAAATTCAGTGGCAGCTTTAAATGTTTTTCTACATACCTCTAGGTACCAGGCGGCTCATGAATGCTGCGATGGTGGGGATGTGGAGTGTCCCACAGAAGCACAGGGGGCTCCCCAGCACTTCTGGTCCACTCCTGGGTGCACTGGGGAGTGTGCAGGGTGGTTGCCTTGTACCACCCCTGGCTCAGCAACTGGTGCCTCCTGGGTCTAGGTGGGCCACTTGGGGTCCCCCTACGGCTGACTGCCAAGCCAGGAAGGCGCAGGGGTGTCCCCTGGTGCGCTCCTTGGCAGACCCAGAAGTGGACCAGAAGTGCTTCTGGTCCACTTCCAGGGTCACCGCTGGGCACATGGAGGGCGCCCCCACATCCCAGTGTTCACCAGCTGCACCTGCTACCTCAAGAAAAACTTTTAAAGCTGTGTCTATGTCCGAATCACTGTTCTCAGAATCAGCATCAAATCCTCAGATTCAGCCGAATCACATCAGGGACAGGGATCTGAATGAACTAATCAAATCACTGTCCCTGATTCAGAACTAATCCAAATCCAAATCAAATAGGACCCACTTCGCACACCCCTAGAGCCTACCTGTATCCTTAGACACTTTAAGTCTGGGCCCAGAGTATTAGTCAGGAACATTTGTGTGTAAGAGGAAATAAATTTTTAGTATTTCTTAAATTACATCCAGAAGCTTTCAGCTTTCTTGTTGGGCATTTTCAAGCTGATATATGGCCTCTGTAGGCACTTTCCTAATTTCCTTGTCATTGAGCCGAAATTTTGATTGAGGATGACAACTCTTCCAAGGACAATTTAAAACTGACACTTTCGTTTGGCAATTGCCAATCACTGGCTTCAAGTATGTTAGTCATATATTCTGCAGAACTGTGGGGTTTTGACTTTAACTCATTTCGCTTCTGACAATCTTTACAAAGGAATTATTTGCAGTTGCTACAATGTGTGATGGATTTGAACTTAGGTCAGGGAGATTGTATTAAAGCAGAGGGCATCCTTGTATTGAAATCTTACTAACCTTTCTGAATAAAATGACTTACCCACATGTGCCAAAGATTTGAATAATGTAGGAGATGTTCTTTTGTGATGGGGTATTTTCCTTTTCATGAGAACAGGGTATATTTTACTGTCAAATATACCTAAAGGTCACAGGCAGCACAACCTACAAGAATTAATTTCAATCTATAAAGAAATGCTTTTCAAACTTTCTCCCTGCTCCTAATTTGTCAACTTAAAAGCAGCTGCTTTTTCCAGCTTATCTATCCTCGTGATAGACTACGTGTTTTGTCCCATAAGGCTGCATCAGACAATCACACCAGGTTAATTCATATCACCTGACATGAAAAATACAAAGGTGAAGTGTCTGCAGATAAATGCTTCCTAGTGGTTTGTATCCATTGCATTAGGATTGTCCTCACTAGGAACCCACCATAGAGCTACAAGTCTTGCAAATACAGTGGTTAACAGAAGACTAGTACAGTTTTAGTGGCCAAAGTGGGCGGAGATTGCATAGATGAAAACCATGCTCCAAAAATCAGTGTAGATGACTATGAGCAGAGCCTAACTAAGGTTAGATTAGCACAGTTCTTAATGTGCGGGTAATTTCCTGATGCAGTCACTTTCCTGCCGGTAAAGAAGTCTGTGCTGGGATCAAAGCTGGGTATCTAGGCACTGTGATAACTAGCACAGACAGAATCAAAACCTCATCTAAGTGTTTTTGAATTACAGATAGGTTCACAGCATTGAGCTGACAAGCAGCTTAAAATTACTGTATTTACTGCAAAATGCAGCATTCCCCACAGGCTGTTCGAAACAATAAAGCCCTACGGCATGTGTTCAAAAGGAAGTTATACTATTACACCCTAGAACTGAGCCTTCCATTATCAGAGGGGGCCACTGATGTACCAGAGACTAGTTTATATTACATTTTCAGGCATTTAATATCTAGACACATTAAAAATGACTGAATGGGTAGCCAAGCCTTGGGCCCAGGCCTTACCGCCCTTACTTTTTCCTAGAAATCTGGGGGAAGAGTGCCAAAAGTCTTTAAACCCATGTTTCAACGTGGGCAAGCCATCATCTGAAGTGTGCACAATGCAGTGTTTGCAGATCCCCAAAGCAAACTCAGGTACCAGAAACAGCAGGCCAGCATTAACACAGCATTGGCTAACCAGTCCTGCTGGGAAGCAAGGTATATATTGGGCTGTGTGAAGCACTCCATAAACACAGAGGGCTTGTTCAGAGACATCTTGGGCATCTGCCATGTAGCACATGAGCATGCTTTGGGCGTAGAGCGTGAGCATACTTTTGGGTTTAGGGCATATTCCCTTCTCTACCATTACCTAGTTATGTTTTTGGATGTTATTGTATCTCATCCTTTGTCTGCCTTCACTACTTAGAGCATAAGCAGTATAACAGTGTAGCTGCCTTCACTATTTCAGCAAGACAGCAATGAGCTGTGGGATGTCTGGGCAGGCTGGGGGGGACAGATGTACCTCATTTACTCCTGGCACGTGAAGAAACATTAGGTAAAAGATTCCCCCCTAATCACCTGCACCCCACTCCCAAGCCTTGGAGCAGCTCTGACAGTTACTGACTTATGCAGGCATATCCCACTGCTGTTTTGAAGCAAGACAACCAAGGCAAAGCTTATTGGCATGTATCACACCATAGTATTGCAGCCACACTACTTCTGGTTTGGAGGTAGCGGGACAAGAGCAACTGCAGCATCTCTCAGCATGACACTGCCTTATGCAAAGTCGTCATATCCTATAGCAGTGGTTCTCAAATGGGGGTTTGCAGCCAAACAATTTTCAGGGGGCTGAGAGCAGGGGGCAGCAGGTCAGGAGTAAGGGGCACCAGCATGGCCAGGGGGCTGCAGGTCACAAGTGAAGGGCACAGGCAGGTGGGAGTTTTTATGGCATGCTGGGGTGGGGGATGGTCCTCAGGAAGAAAACAGTTGAGAACCCCTGTCCTATAAGGCTCACATCCACTGTGCATACACGGGTCTTTCAAACTGAAGCATAAAGCCACACAAAAAGCCTGAAGGTTGCAGACAGAGTCCGTGATGTGAAGCAGAGAGACGCACGTTAGGGAAGATGCAATTTGCCTTGTTCTTAATAAAACTCCTTGTTAACTGCTAAACAGAAACTGATTCTTTACCATTGTCCCCACAGAGCAAATAGAGACTAGGTTCCTACCCTATGTGAACAATGCCTCTGAACGTAGAATATCCCTCCTTCAATTCCAAGCCAAAACACTTAGCTGCAATAAGAACTGTGAATGTCAAACCAGCATCTTCTTCCTCAAGTTTGTTCAGAACGATACTTACTTGAATTACTGAACAAAATATATTTTTACCATTTTTACCCAGGTGTCAGAGCTGTAACAGAGAAGTCTGGATTCTTTTTCTGGCTTACCTGCCAGCAAATAGGCATCCAGTTCTGTAGTCTACTAGAGTTAAGATTGCAGAACAATCAACACTAGCATTAGTACATGAACCAAAGAGCTCCCAGCCTGATGTTCAGATCCCACATGGAGTTGCCTGGGTTGGCAACCTTCCCCTCAAATTAGCAAGTTGGTATGGAAATCTAGGAAGTAGTAAACATGAAAAAATACCCCCCAACACACACACACACACACACACACACACACAAATGGAAGAAAAAAAAATAAGTCTCACACACATTGGAAATAGAAACATTCATAAGTGTAAAAATACAGTATAATCCAATCAAGTATTAAAATCGATTAATCCACTTTAATTTTCAGACAGTACCAGTTCAATTATTCTATTTCCTTTACTCACTGGAAAATACACTTAATTTGTTTTAATGAAATATAGGAACACATCATCTTAATATACGTGTCCTTCTTATAGATGCAAAAGTTAATCTGCCAACAAAAACAAAAAAGTAGCAGTTAAGTCCTGGGGTGCAATATTTCTCGTCACTTATTCTCAATTTTTCCTTAAACAGGGAAAACTTCCCCTTCTAGTGGGCTGTTTCCACTATCTGGTTTAATTAAAACCTCTATTTGTTAACACAGTTCCTTGGCTAACACCTCTGTAATGCATGTCTCAGATGCAGACAAGAAATTATTAAAACTCATAAATATTACATTTTAATGGAAATGAAATTAGATCAGACTTATCTTAGGTGAGTCGTCAACATTAAAAGTAGCAGATCCATTGCCAGTGCTGTTAATTTACATAAATAAATTTGCCTCTTTTATAAATAGAAAGGTTTTCATGATATCTGGTAAAGCAGGAGCACCTTTCGGCATGTTAAAGATGCGTGGACTTTCAGACTCAGTGCCTTTCAGTGACAACGTTTTTCTTTTACTCAAGAGTACGTCAGGTTGACAGGAATTGGTTTCCCCTCTTCCCCCCCCAGCCCTGATGACTGGGTAAAAATGTTAACAGGTGTTTCCACACTACCTGTAAAGATAATGTACTTGAAAAGGACTGTGAGGTACACAATGCATTTTAGTGCAATATTTCTGCTTTAAATGTGTTATGGTTGCAATAACGTTGCATACTTTAGTTTCTCCAGCTAAGACCCCTATACCCATTACATTTATGCTGTGATCAGCTGATTGTTGACTTAGGAAAGAGGCCGCACCGAGGTCTGGAACAAGCCCAAGTGCAGTCGCTGCTCAGCTGACAATCAGCTGATTGTCGTCCCTAGCCCCAGACCTGTGGTGTCCCAACTTCCAACTTGGCACTGCTGGGCGGCATCATGATCCCAAGCTCCCCTTGCACTTGCAAGTGCAGGACAACAGGGATCAGATTCCCTGATCCCAAAATTGTGCTTCTTGCCATACACGTGTCATGATAGTAGGTGCACTTTTGAGATCAAGGATAAGATCCCATGGCACATTTAAATAAATATCTACCTATCTGCCAGAGGCCCAAGAAATGGAAAAGCCAGAATGGACTAGCCTGCCATACAAAAATGCATCCAACAGAGAATCCCACTTCAAGGCAGGATGGGCACAGATAACCAGGCCTCCTAAATAGCTAGGATGGGGGACTGAAAAGTTGAGGTCTCCAAGTTGGAAGGAATTTGGGCTTCCACCCACTCGAGAAGCCTCACCTGAGCAGGCTTCAGGGGACACCAGGGAGTAAGGACTCTCTTGGGGGACTCCGAAACAGACTGCACTCCCATTTTGTAGCAAACGCAAACTAATAAATCAGCTAATGTGATGCTGACACTTAAACATATCCAGAGAAATCCATGTGTGAGACTTACCCTCAGAACCCCCAAGCTTGCAGTTCAAAGGCTGGGAGCAGCTGTATTACATTACCAGTATATCAAACAAGAGGAAGGAGTTGGGGTGTAATTTTGACTCTGTTATAGTCAATGGCAAAACGCCCACTGATTTCAAGAGTCCGGATTGTGTCCATGGTATCTAACATGTGCCCAAACATAGATTATGCAGAAAACACTCATTTTACTTCACCCATCCTGCCTATTCATGCATTTGCCATCCCTTTTCATGTGGTCGTAACACACTTGGGTGACATGCATAACTTCAAACACATGGGTAGTTTGCCATCTTCCATGAGGGCTACCAACTTGAATACATAAGCATTTTCCTGAAGCAGGCTCTATGCCTATAAGCCTCCTAGGACTGATAACATCTTACTATATAGTCATACATTGCCTAACAGAAAAGTCTGGTTGGGCCGCTCTAGAACCACTAAAAGATTGATAGATGAGGAATACCCGTGTAGACTGTATGACCTTTGATGCCAGAACTGTGCTTGAATTGGCACTGTGCACTTGCAATCACAACTGGGCCCTGATCCAGGTTTCTAAGTGCTACCATAATATAAATAATGAACAGTTTCAAACTTAGTTCATCTGGGATTTCTTGTACATTCACTAAAAATTTAGAATATTTACGCTGCATTTAAAAGTCAGGGGAGGAGGTGGGGAGAAAAAAAATGGCCATATGTACACAGATTGGGCATTAAATCTGGTGTGAATGATTGAGCCTGATTTCCTGTTTAGCCCCTAAACTTCAAAAGCCACTTTTGCTATTGTTTCCTGGAGTGCTCAATTGAGTTGTTGGAGCACTTCTCTGCTAGGCACAGCTTTAGATTCAAGTCATTTCCACTTTTTCATTGATGAAGGGGTTATCAAATAAATATGCCCTTCAGCTGGGTTGCCTGGAAAAAATAAAGCCTCATGTGGCATTCAGGAGAAATAGCATGGAGCAGAAACTAGGATTTCACATCCCAACGTGGATAAATCTATATTAGCTAAAAGTGGGCTTACACTTATCATACATTTCCCCAGTGAAAATCCAAAGTCTTTCACAAACATTGTTAATCACCAGAAATGCCATTACCCAACAGCACAATCCTCGACTCTCCCTCCTCCCAAAGTATTTAAATATTCCTTATACTCAGCAAAGAGTGTGTGTGCAGCTGCAGCCAAATAATGAGATATGGAGGGGGTTTTTTTTTTCCTGTTTAGTGATCACAAAATAAGAAAAAAATAAATAAATAAAACAAAAACAAAGAACAAACCAAACGTCCCTGGGAATAATGGCCAATATGCTTTTATCCACTGTGTGCAGAACAAGGAAAGGAAACTGGAAACCGTAACCTGGGAACGGCACGTTCTCCTCACTATGAGGCCCCTTCTATTTCCACCACAGGACCCGCAGATGGTGGCAGGTGCACACAATCAGTTGTGAAGAGCACGAGCCATCAGCAGGAGGTGAGCTTGGGGAGAAGTCGCTCCAAGTGAGATGCTTCCGGCCAAGAGTGGTTTATTATGCCACAAGGAGGGGCTGCTCAAGGTGGCTCTCCCTCCGCCAATACATGACGGGTCACAGCAAACCCTTTTCAAGGGACCAGCCAACAGAAGGGCTAGGAGAGAGCCCCAAAACCTGTGGAAACAATTCCCCAGACCACCGCCTCGGAGGTCCTCCCGAGCAGTGGAATCAGTGCTATGTGGCCCTTCAGTGGGCCACAACCACGAAGTGCCAACTTGAACCAAACGCGTCATAACGTTTCTCCAGACAAAGTTAACCAAGTACTTTTTTCCAGCTGGGTGTAGAGATTTGAAAGAGTTTTGTTTTATCCACGTTGCTTCGTCCAGTCCCACTTGAAAAGCAATGCAGGTAATTACAAATGAGAGCGTGACATTACCGTCATACCGCATGCTCCCCAGTGAAAACAAAAATTAGCAGATGTCTTCGCCATACTAGTTATTGCTTGATCCACAGCACTGCATTATTGCCAGAGGACATTCAGAATTACTCTGTACTTTTTAAAAACAAAAAAAAACAAAAAAAACAGATGTCTGAGGAGTAGGAGCTATTCCCTGATCCATTTGACTTCTTGAATGCCTCAGGATATATTCAGCATACATTTGGAAAGAAGCACTTATATTGGTTCTATGGCTTTCATGTTGATTATAATCCTGCTTGTTGTCATAAATAATGGACTACTTCTCTATGAGACACTTAAGTATACACAGCAGACCTGAGAAAGTGGGGGGAAAAAAATAATACTCCTTAAAAACACATCTTCAAATTTACAGCCTGGATATTGATTAGACTATATTCTTGTAACCTTTGTGTTTGTTTTCCACAAAGATTGGAGCATAAAAATACTGATAATACTAAGGATAATCACAAAGTCAATTTTAAGCCTGAGTATGCACAATTTGAAATTTGATTTTAGGATCATTTTTTGGAGCTGATATTTTCTACCAGCGCAGGATAAAGCAGCTGTAAACACCAAATCTGAAGTGGCATCTTTAATATTCAAGATGAGGGGCATGATGGCAAGCAGGTTTTGCTGTTGTGCTGCTGTCCTAGATTTCCACTGTGTGGGCCTGCAGTTCCTGGGAGGAGATGCACTGAAATTAGTCACTGGAGTCCACAGAGTCACTGTGGATCCGCCATCCTTCACAAAATATACATCTCAAAATGACTTTGGTTTGCAGAGGTGGGATGTTGAAGGCTACTTACTGGTTTTGCGCTCATTTAGGAATGCTAAAAATCTCCAGTCCGAGTTAAAAGCACTGACTCACATGAAGTAACAAGTCAACTTAATGAAAATGGATTGCAATCTCCCAGGTTAAACAAATGGCCGTCCGAGTCAGAGCCTGCTCAACAGGGCCCTTTTCTGCTGCAATCGCTGAGCAGAGGCAGATTTTGCAATAAGGTGGAAAAATTTGGCAGCTCCACTGCATTTTAGCATAATGTACTTAAGACAAAGAAATGATTACCTAACTATGACAGTGACAGCAGCCAAATGGTCTCCAAGCCAGATCCTGTGCTGGGGAGGGTGTCCTGTGGTACTGTGCAGAAGAGAGCCAAGACAGAAGCAGACAAACATAGGATGCAAGGGGTAGGAGTCACCTGCATATCCATCAGCCGCCTTATGACACGAATGAAATTGGAAAGATTTTTCAGGGAAGGAGAGCACAAGATATAACCAGACAAGACAGAGAAAGCACCATTTTGATAGCTCTCTTTTCAGGTTGGTGATGAAGGAGCAGACTGAGGTAGTTACATTCATGTGCAGGTCTTCTGCAGCAATGTATGCATTTTAATTAGTGAGTTAGGCAAATTCAAAGTATATTCATCATTTTGCAAGGCTAACTCACAAGTTCAAAGAATGAATAATAAATAAAAGAATAATTGCATGGGGTCTTTTATTTACTCTTCTTCTCCTCAATATTGAATTTAATTTTAAAGGGGCTGCTACTCCCAAGAAGATGGCACCCCAAGCTACCTATACAAGTACTCAAGGGTGGGGGGAGATTTTTAATTAGAACCGTTTCCGGAGAGCCGCTGTAATCAAAATGCCTCACCATCATGTGGATTAAGCCCCCACAGGTTTAAAAATGGCTGCAGGACACTTTATCTAAACCTCATTCAACAAGGTTTAGATAAACCACTCCAGAGGCCATTTTTAAACCCATACAGGCTTATTCATGTGATGACGAGTCCACGCTGGAGTGTCTAATAAGAGCACGGAGCAGACAATTAATTGAGTCTACTCTGATGCGTTCTAATTAGAACATGAAGCGGCACATGTATAGGCACCCCCTGCATGGAGGGGGCTGTCCAACTACCCAGTGTCCCACTGCATGTACTTTTAGAAGATCTGAAGATCAGTTTACTGGGATTGGCAGGAGGAAGAAGCTCATCATCAGAAGAGCCTAGACCTTAGTCTTCACCGCTGAAAAACAGAGGCTTTGCTAACAGGGAAAACTGCCCAACTTCCGTAAGTGCTGTAAGCCTAGAGGGAGGCAATATAGTTCAGGCTATATTTAAAAATCAGGAAAAAATTACCCTTAAAAAAAGAGTCACTTAAGAATTCCCTATCCTAATAGGCTGTTAAAAAAAAAAAAGTTAGCCCCCGGAAATTGCAGAATCCTGGTTCACAGCCTATTAAAGTCAATGGAAAGATGGCTACAGATTTTAATGGAATTTGGATCAGACCCTTTCTCCACATTGTTCATGATGGCAGGGGCACAGAGAATACAAAATACTAAATTAGGTCCCCTTCCTGACAAGACGATGTCAACTGTTGGCCTACTTGATGTACATGGTATGTTTGGGAAGAGAGCCTACTAACCCCCATCCAAACACGAGCCGGTTATTCCTCAACTTGCCATCTCCATAATACCAGAGTAAATGTACTCAGAAGGCAGCTGCAGCTCCTGAAGACGTCTGTAAACAACTGGCAGCAGACACTCCAAGTACAAATATGCCATTTTGTTTTGCTACAAATCGACTCTCCCCCCTTCCTGCCCAAATTATCACAGCATCACCTGAGACATCCACTTCTACGAGTCCTAGTGCCTAATAGCAAAGTGGTGGCAACTAGCAAGACACAAACACAACCATACCAATTTTATTTTAAGCAAAAAAACAAAAACACAACCCTTGAGGATGCCTGGTTCCTGTTAAGATATTTACATGAAATTTCATAAATGAGCTCCAACTTAATCTACATTACTGTCATTCCTAAATTGCTGCAGTCAAGCTCCCAGTAATAGCTGTGATGTATAGCGGTACTTGATGCCACTATTGCTACAACCGCAATATTTCAAGATTGAATATGGCAGCTTGCAATTCAGGCTGAGTCGGAGCACTCCCTAAACGTGCTGTAGTGCCTTCTGGCTGCAATGGTAACCATTTAAGCCTCCTAGCAGGATGGTGTGGCAAGGCCAGGAATTGGACTCGATTTTTCAACCCCCTGTACAACATCTTCCATAAACCTGTAGCCAGTGCGTCTGAAAGCAAACAAGAAGGAGGGGGGAAAGGGGGG
>NW_017729029.1:52606519-52610656 GCF_001723915.1 Gavialis gangeticus
AAACCTGTAGCCAGTGCATCTGAAAGCAAACAAGAAGGAGGGGGGAAAGGGGGGGGAAGGAATGAGGAAGACACTGAGCAGGGCAGCAGCAAAAAGTTGTAACTGGAAGATGCAAATAACTTTGTCCTAAGCAATGATGATTTTTCAAGAATCTGCCCCTGAGCTGTTTACCCTAAAATCATTATTGGTACCGTAAATCTAATACACTATGTGAAAGGCTCAAGTGGGCTTGTAGCCAGACTATACCAACCAAAGCTTTTTATGTCCTTGATGATGGCAATGGAATTAAACTAGAATTAAAGGATCGATGTATTATTTGATTTATTTCTGGTTAAACAGTGTTTCTGTTTTTAGTTTTCCCATTGATTTTTGCAATATACAACTAGCAATACAAATCCCCATCAACTCCCACTGTCTCTCAGAGGGAGCAAAACAAATTTCATGGTCACAACAGTGCCAGATCCAACTTCCCTAAAGAAGGGAGCCAGCGCCTGGCTTGCTTTTGAGATATTAGGAGCCAGAGGAATTCTATCAGGAGATCAAGAGGAGGGAGGAGGACGGGGAAGGCAGGAAAGCTTCACAACAGGGGTGGTGACTTGGTAGGGCTAGTCCTTACCAGCCTGCAGGACTCCTAGATTTGTAGGTACATGGAAGATAGGTGGGAGGTTTTTTTTTTTAGTCAACACAACCATAAGCTTGAGAGTGTTTCATGATGCAATTTTATGCTATTGGCTCTTGTGGAGAAAAACAAAACCATCCTTAAAACAAAAACTAGGCTTCTCAAAAAGAGAGCCTCTGGGTTCTTGGATAGCAGATGCCCAACCTTTGAGCTCAGGCATCTATTTTTATTCCTTCTTCTCTCCCCCTTTTGTCTGGCTTCAACTAGTTGTCAGAGACTTGGAAATTAAGTGATGGATTTCTTAAAAGACTTGTGTCTAGGTATAGTCTCCCAAGACAGGCTGCACCCTTCTAGGTATGGGATCATTGTGGTTTGCAAGAAACTTGCTCTCCCAATTGCACCAGATACTTCCCTAGCTCTGCCTTTCAGCCTCGTGTCTCATTTTAGGTAGTATCTGTACTGAACCTCTTGGTTAATATAGAGAAGGATCTGGGAGGAGATGGCATTTTGGCCATGCCACATTGAGGGTCTTTTTCAGTTGAATGTGGAAGGAGTCTAGCTTAGCTGAGAAAGCTGTAGGTAGAATTTTTTCTCACAAAGAAACTACAGCTGAAAAGTGCATTAGACTTAGAAGGTGGGTGGGGAAAGGTGATGTATCTAAGAAAAGTTTAATAAGAGAACATAAGAGTATTTCAGGGCTTTTTTGGAGGGGAGTGGGATAGAAAGGAAGAAAAAAGCTAAAAACAAATGCCATGGAAACAGGAGAGAAACTGCTATGGAAACAATAAAAAGATAATGGAATAGCAAGTCTTTCTCTAGTGATGGCTGCCACAGGACTTCTAGCAGGGGAGGAAAATTTGAAATGCACCTTACTACATTCCTCGACTGCTAAGCAACACCTTCAAGCTCTAACAATGCTGACATTGGGGGACAATGAAGAAATGGGATGGGAGTGGCACAACTTCTCGGTAAAACAGAGGAGGCGAAGTTACAAAAGGCAACGGATTGGGAAACTACAGGAACTTGTCAGGCCAGACTCTTCCTCTCTAGAAACTGGGAGAATTGTGGGAGTTGGGGAGTAGGGCTGTGAGAAGCTTCAGTCCCTGATTTTGATTTGGTGGCCAAATCTCCAAATCCAAATAGAATCAGAGGACCATTTAATCTCTCCAAATCGATTGGAAAAGATTCAGAGATTTAGACATGGATGCAGCTTTAAATGTTTTTTCTGCATCCCTCTAGGTAGCAGGTGGCTCATGAATACTGCGATGCCAGGGCGCATGGAGTGTCCCACAGGAGTGCAGGGGCTCCTCAGTGTGCTTGGCAGCAGACCTGGAGGTGGACCAGATGCACTTCCAGTCCACTTCTGGGTCCCCCAGGGAGCATGCAGGGCCCCCCCCCCCGGCTCGGTGACTGGTGCCTCCTGGGTCTGGGGGGGTACCCGGGGTCTCCCTGTGGCCAATTGCTGATCTGGGGAGGTGCAGGGGGGCCCTCAGCATGTTCCCCAGGAGACCTGGATGTGGACTGCCAGTACTTCTGGTCCACTTCCGGGTTTGCCACCAAGCATGTGGAGGCCCCCCCCCACTCTTGTGGGATGCTCCACATATCCCAGCATTGCAGCATTCATGAGCTGCACCTGCTACCTCAAGGTATGTAGAAAAAACACTTAAAGCTGTCTATGTCCGAATCGCTGATTCTCTGAATCGGCATCAAATCTTCAGATTCGGATTCAGCTGAATCAAATCGGTGACAGTGATTTGAATCAACAAATCAAATCACTATCCTTGATTTGGGCCAAATCCAAATTGAATAGGGCCCGCTTCACATACACCCTTATTGGGGAGCTCACTCTGGTTTCCTGGCTCTGCCTGGCTCCCCAAACCTTGGTTCAGATTAGAGCTGCTAACTGAAAATGCAGCTAGAACATGGTATGCGCCAGCTCCTCTTGTCTTTTGATCTAAGCCTGAAGCATTCTCACTACACAAATCGGATCACTGTTTACTCCCTCTGCAACACGTGGTAGGAAAGTGTCGGGGAACAGGGCCCCAAGGTCACGGTGGGCTGAGGGTAGTATTGGAACGAACAGGTGGGATTTGCGGCGATGAGTCTGAGTGGTACGGGACATGCGTATGGTTTCAAAATGTATGAGATTTATTCACTTACGCTCAGTTGCATAGCCAGAGCTGCTTTCTTCAGTTACAGTTGTAACGAATGGAAAACAAGAACGAACAACAGAGGGGTCTGTTGGCCCACGGGGTTCACGAGTAAGCCCTTGCGTTCTACCCCGAAGGATAGGCTGCCCACTCGCTAGTCCCAGGGCTGGTCAACAGCTCATATATGGGATAAACGAACAATGAGAAGCAAAGCTGTAACTCGTTGAGTTGTCGTGACGCCAGTCCAAGTGGACAACGAAGAGATGGTTGTAGCCAAAGCCAAGATCGAGGCCGGGTGTAACGAGATGAAACTGCGGGTCAAGCAGAATCGTAGTCAGAATTGAAAGTCCAATCCGTCTGGTAACCGTGAGATCAAATCGAAGAAATCTAACAGCCGTGTATATAGAAGGGAGGAGACCAGTGGGCTGGTAAGCCCTCCTGGAGAGCAGTCCCTGCCTTTGCAGCCTCTGCTTCCGGGTGTAATCTCTCCTGACTAAACAGTCCCTGACGTCTCAGCCTCCGTTAGTCAGTCGAGTGGGTCTCTCCTCTCTCTCTCCCCCCCCCCGCTTTGCCAGGGGCTCACAAGTTGTTTTTTTTTATAGCAGCCCCATAGCCAATCAGGCTGCTATCCTGGTGGAACTTTCTGGATTGATTACATCATGCTCTGGTTATGACTGAGCATGTGTGTATCAGATTCTGTGAGAGACTGAGCATGCGCCTGAGGGAAAGGTAGGTCACACATGATTGACAGGTCCTGAGGTCACCCAGGGGGCACGTGCTGGGTGAGCCCTGGAATTTTCCACTCGTAGAACTGACACGCGCATCTCAGTTCCGGTCCTTCTGTGTTGTCAGCATACAACCATACATTTTACCGTGACTGAAAGCAGTGGAGTGGCTTAGAGAATATGGCAGAAATAGTTGGGTTCCTACTTGCTGTTTTCCAACTGGCATGTCTGCTGCTGTTCAAATACTTGTCAGCATGGTGTCTGTTAAGGAGAAGATGGAAAAACTACAGATCTAGTTGTAGGGCTCCTATACGCATGCAGGGAGCCAGCTCTGATGCACTGGAAATCCAGCACATCGGAGCAGACTCAATTAATCTAAGAATGAATACTGTTTAATTAAAACAGCCCAAGACTATTTTTAGTTGATTTAACAGTATTCATTAGACTAATCGAGACTCGATTAGTCGAGTCTGCTGACGCATGGAAATAAACACGTTCCAGCAGACTCTGGCATCACTGGCGTCGCATACGTTATTGTTTGATTTAGCTTAAGTTCAAAGTGCCCTGCCACCCTTTTTCAATGGGAGGGGTGCCGATACATGCAACTTTTGGGTGCTTTGAAAGCTCTCCCTAATTTAGTGTT
>NW_017729029.1:52610863-52618563 GCF_001723915.1 Gavialis gangeticus
CTGAGGTCCCTTCCAGCCCCTTCCTGCTATTCCTGGTGCACTGGCAATCTTCAAAAATGTCTTGTCGCCCATCTTGCTGGGGTCATCTGCTCCTGGCAGTTTTTCCTGCCCAAGTGCAGGGGGGCTGCGCCCGATGACCTGTAAAGTCCCTTCCAGTCCCTAACAACTATGAAACTAGCACATGTAAAAATGCCTGTAGTGCTTAAGGTTGGCATTAGACTTGTAGTGTAGATGCAAGTGGTTGCTAGAGCTCTGGACCCACCAGAGCTGAGTTGTCTCTTGATGCAGCCATCATCTTCCTGTGGAATGAGTTTTCAGAAGACAAAACCTGGCCTAGGTAATTGTGGATACTCAGGTGTAAGTAGGGAATGTGTTTGGAATATGTGATCCTTCTTACTAATATGGACAGAGATCCCCTGGCCTGCCAACCACTAGATATTTGGCAGCCTCTATAATCAGCTATTGGGCAGGTCCTTGGGGTGGGAACTGGTGATATGGGTATTTGTATTCAACCAAACCAAACATCCCACCTGGTGAGAATTCCTCTCAGTTGATCGGAGACCCAAGAACTGTACACGTTCTCTTGCAGGGTGCATGTCATGGTAATTAAACTGTTCAACTTCCCTAGCAGTTAAGCAAGTGACAGCACCTAAGGGGATATAATAATCCAGGAATATAAAGTTAGAAAACAATTTATAAATTTGTTGATAGCTTGGACAGATCTTTTTCTCTGCCTTCCTACCTGTTCCTGTTCGGTTGCATCCAACCAGGCCCAAGGGGTTTCTCTGCTGAATGTGCACTATCTAGTTTTGGGGAGTTCTGCTTCTTATGACCATGTTCTAGTAGACCTTTTGTGTGTCCAGGAGCTCTACATCTCTTGTTGTATCTAAAGCGGACCTCATCGTCAGAGAACCTATTGATCTTCCAAGGAACCAAAGCCCAGGTCCATATATCTATGTTGACTTCAAGGGGAGTTAAGTGCTTTAAGTACCTTTTGGCACTGGACCCACTAGAGCTTCTGTCTGAGCTCAGAGGGTGAGCCACATTTTCTCTTCTGTAAATTCAAATTTTGTTGCTGACAACTCTCTCTGGCACTTAAGGATTGATTGGTTCCTCTGTCTGGCCAGCAGCTTGCAAGGTCTTCTGTTGACATTACTAAGGCATTGTATTTACTAGAAGAATAGATTTGTTCTTTTCTTATCTGCCTATAGTAAAAACGCTAGTGAGAAAGATGACCAGTATTCATTTGAATTGACATGGCCCTTTTTAAAAAAGTAGGCTTCCCTCATCTTTAACTCAATTGATGTGAATGCTACTAAGTGTCTTGACTTCTTCACTCAGGGATATGTGCATGTCTGTTGGTGAAGACAAAGCTTGAAGGTTAACATAAAGGGGTCTTGTTCTACATTGGCTTGCATTTTTTTGTGTACTAACATCTGTGCAAAGAATGCACTAACAGGTCACAGTGGTAATGGAGGGGTCTAAATGTGAATGATTCTAGGAGGTTTAGGGCAGGGGAGAACTGCATGCCACAGCTACTCTGAATATGACACTTTTCTGTTTCTTGGCCTTCTACTGAAGACTTTTGGTTTTGTTCCAAATTTTTCTTGGGTTTGAATATGTTCTTACCTCCCCCTTTCAGATAGAGCTGCTCTTTCATTAGATGCGGCTGGGAAATCCAACCCTTCCAGTGGATTTTATATTAATCAAAGTAGTCAATAAAAGGACAAGCATGTTTCCCCATCATAGCAGTACATGCTTTGTGAGAGCAAAGCAACCCTACTCAAGCCTTTAAAATAAGCTGCTTCTGACAAACTGCCTTTGAAATGCTTTAAAATGCAGGAAAATCTAATGAAAGACGTTTGTGCTCTTCTAAGCCACGTGGTTTTTCTATTTAAACATTTCTCTATTGCCTAAGATTTGGAGGGGGTTTCAAAATCAAACCCCAATTAATCAGAATTTATTACTCTGCCAGCGAAGTTTTGCAAATCTGATACACCATTGGTTTTGAGAAATCGGTGATTCGGAAGTAACATAATTAGAAGAATCCATAAATTGGAGCATCGCTCTTCATAACTTCCCAGATTTGGAAGTGAAAAGCTAATTCACACAGCCTTTTAGAACCATTGCAGAGGACTTATCTACACACACGATGCACCAGTTCTGTGCTGACCAGAAATTTAAATTAAACAGTAAATTAACAGTATTCATTCTTAGACCATTTTGCTGGTCCACTCAAGGAGTTTACACCAAGTTAAGTAAATTGCAATGGATGTAGATGGTTCTTTTTAACACGTCTGTACATAGACAGTCCAGGTTTCATAGTCTTCAGTCCACTGAACTCTTTTGATAGTCCCAGCGGTTCAGAGCACAATAATTACTCTTAGCAATATGGTACACTGTAGAAGAGAAGTGGTCCATCAGGATTGCACTGACAGGGAGACTGGCATCCCAGTTTGGCTGGGACAGGCCTGGATTTTGTAGGTTGGTCCCAGCTGGTTGGTGGGAAGTCCTGGAAGCAGAGGCAGGAGGGCAGGGGTTTGGGATGCATTCTGGCGAGGAGCCAGCATGGCATGGTGCGCCACACGAGCACTTCTGCTGCTGTGCAGGAGCAAGGCAGATGGATCGGAGCAGTGCCCAGCCCAGCCCGCCCCCCTTCAGTTGCTGCTCAAAAAGAGCTGGTCCAGGCACACGCCATACCAGTCCACCTCCCTGCCGGAGTGCACCCCATGCCCCTGCCCACCTGCCTCGGCCAGCAGAAGTGCCACTGACTTGGTGGGGGGCAGAGGGCAGCGTTCTGGATTTCCTTAAAGATAACTTTGTCCGCCTGCTTATAGTTAAGAAACCAACTCTAGTTTCAGGTGGTTTTGGTTCAATTGCCTGCTTTACCACAGGCTTCTCTATGCAACTTTGGACAGGTAGACTAAACTGGCTTTCATTTCAGATGCTTTCTATGAACAAGGTGCAAGGCAAAAATTCTAGTGGGTGATATATATATATTTTTTTTTATTGGGCTGACTGCCCGGTTGGGATAGACATGGGCAGGTTTTCAGGTGCTTTCCTTCAGGCTTTTATGAACAACATGGTTTGGTAGGGTTGAAGTGATTTTTGTAACTGTGGTGGTACAGAAAATGAGGGGGGCAGGAGTTTTTGTGGGTGATATCTTTTATTGGACCAACTGCATGGTTGGGAGAAAGTTAGACAAGCTTTCATGTATCACAGTACACTTCCTGCATGTTGGACACTAGGAACCGGGGACTGTACAATAGACCATGACTTCAAGGTCCATTACAATCTATTGACTACTCGCTAATCTCTGCATTTCACAGTTGATAATTACCCTCCTGAATGGTCCTACTCTCCAGTCCTTGGGTTTTACTACACCTGTCTTGTCTGTTGGCTACCTGATAACTTCTCTTGTATCCCGTTTTTATTTTTCATACGGAGTTTTATACAAGCCTTTGTTCCATCTGCTGTCTAGCCCTGCTGTGCCTGCTTCTCTCCCAGACACTCCAAGGATGTGTACTGTGATACCTGAAAGGTTGTCTAAATCTACCCTGACTATGCAGTTGTCCTAGTAAAAGATATTGCCCACAAAAACTCTTACCTCTTTTCCATGAACAATTATCTAATGATCTAATGCTGTAACAGCATGACTCTGACTCTTTGAATGACTACACATCTGAAAATCTGGCCTTTGCAATTCATCCTTTTAATGTCCTCACAAATGAGAGAGAGAGAGAAGCTGCAATGCCCATTTGTAGTGCTAGGAAATTACTCTGGGATTTATCAGGTTACAGGAATTCGGTTGGAGAGCAGCTGTTACTAGTTCCAGAGGCTGAAAGTAGAGTTGCTTGAGAATCTTTTATTGGAAAGATTTGATTTTTTTTTTTTTTCCCTTTTTTTTTTAAATGGAAAGTGCAGTTCTTGCCCAATCAATTTTTCTGGAAGACAAAGTCGTGCCCCCCCCAATACTTTTGGATTTTCCATCAGGGAAATCAAAATGTCATTTTTGTGGTGGGCTCGCCGCTTTTGCCCAGCAAGCCTGGCTTGGAGAAGGACACCTTGGGATGGTGGAACATTTCTACCAATCAGGTAACAGACTTTGTAAATTGGGGCAAAGTCTGAGTACAGAGATGGACTTTGCTTTGTGCCCTGAAGGAGCATAAGCTCATGTTGTGTTTCAGACCACAGTGGAAAGGAAATGAATTTATGGCTCTCCTTTGAATGTTGATGTGGATGTTTATATGTAATGGATGCTTCATATGTGAGTGCCACACTTTTCTTTTTCCATGGTCAACAGGAGCAAATACACAGATATGAGCAAGATTTGGTGACAAAACAAGCTGAATTGCAAAAAAAGAAAGCCAGCACAACCTTTTTAAGGCAAGGATTTGATGTGTTCTCTGTGACTTTTTATCCATAAGACAGTGTTTTAAATAACTCAGTTCAGCAGCTAAGCAAACAGTAGATAATCTCTTCTAAAAAGGGCTTTTTATTGGCACCTACCATAATCTGTATTTCAAAAGTTTGCTGTCGTCATTCATTATGATGTTGTATTTCCCAAGATACCAACACATTTTTTCATAGTGGTTTATTAAATCTTTTAATGGCAATCTCAGCAGAAAAAGAGAGTGCACATCATTTGTGACATAAATATACTGTGTATGTGCACATATAAAACCCATATTTACATAATTGGTGTGCTTACATATATTTCAGTGTATAAATCTGTTGTTTGTGAATGTATGTAGTAGCTGTGTTGGTCTGAGACCAAAAAGAAATGCAAAAATGTAGAACTCTTGGTTCCAAAATGATACCTTTTTATTAGACCAACTGAGAACTGCAAAAAATACCTCTTTCTGTAAGGTTTTGCTCATGTGCCCTTTGTTAGGTTCAGGGAAAGTTCAAGATGGTAAAAAGTCACCATAGGCAGGAAATAAACTATGCAGGAAATAAATGAAATTTATTTCCTACCTGTGAGGACACTTTACCATCTTGAACTTTCCCTGAGCCTGATAAAGGGCGCATGAGTCTGAAAGCTTGCGGGGAAAAAGATATTTTTTTGCAATTTCTCAGTTGGTCTAGTACAAGGTATCATTTTGGAACCAAGAGTTCTACGTTTTTGCATTTCTTATTTGTGGGGGGGGGGAACAAACACATTCAAAGTGTCCCAGAAGATGTTGGCTTTAAGATGGCCTGCAATGGAAAAGAAAAGCAAGATGAAGGCTAGCACAAAGGAGAGCACAGACGTTCTAGTTGAGACTTCAAAATTTGACTCTATTCCAAATTGAATGATAACCAAAAATTACTGAAATGTTAGGCTATGATATTTTATGAGAATTCTTTCTCTGCTCACCCCTGCCCAATTCTTTCAAGATGGTCAAAGCATTCTGTTTTGATTTGTACCTTTTTTTTTTTTGCATTTTATTATAATAACTATATATAAAAAATTTTAAAATTAAACCATTGGTATGTTTTGTAAGTGTTTTAAAATGTCCTGTTTCAAAAGTCTTTATGCTTCTCCTAACTTTCTTCTGAATCCAAATTCAAACACAGTAGAACTGATTTTTATGAAGCTTTTTTCTGCAAGGGGGGAAAACGGCTAACAAAATGTGTCTTTCAAGACCCCACAAGTCCATGAGTTAAGACAGGAAAGCAAGGAATTAAACTGATGTTTCCATTGTAAACACTATCAGGACGTGGGTAAAATCTTTGCAGGCTTTCTTTATAGAGAACCCAAAGGGATACAAGCAAGTGTCTTATTATGCTAGACCTTTCCTGAGAGTTTCTAGTTGGAGTATTGTCTTCCCTTTTCACTCTGAGTGGCCTTGCTTCAGGTTGTGGGTGCTCAAAGCCAAAGAATAAATATTCTGGAATCCATTTGAGAGCCATCATCCATGGCAAAGTGCCCAATAAGGCATTAAGTCACTTATTAGAACAGCTGTGCATAGACGAAAGGCCTTACAATTGCATCTCATTCGAGAGGCAATACAATTTAGGAAAGATATTTCTAAATATCCCCAGAATATGGATTGAATTTTTTTAATAAATAAAGGCAATTACACTGGTTTTACACCTGTCTCTGGTTGAGAACCACTGTTTTACTGTCTTGCAGTTTGTGTATTGACCATTTTGGACAGACTTGATTCTGTACCAACCCTTACCTTAAACAGGTTTTCTCCTTCTCTGATATTCACACCCCATATATATGCATAAAGAGTGATTGCATCCCCAGTACAAATTACCTGACAAAAACTTGAAACCTCTCATTTTGCTGCCACTACCACTGCAACCACGTGGAAGTATCCAGAGCACCTCTGTTTCCAGGACGCGGGTGCAGAAAGCAGGAGCATCTGCTCCTGGCACAGCTACCGCTCAGTCCAGCTCAGGAGGGGCATCCGCGTGGCCATGGTGGTTGCAGCACAAATGCTGCCAAACCCTTCAGTGGGTCTTTTTGCACCCAATTCAAACACTGTTGTAAAGTCATTGGCCTCTGTCTCTGGAGAAGCAAGTTGGGGATGTGAAAAAACAGTTGCACCCTTGTGTCTGTAGAAGGCTAATGTGGATTAAACATATTGTTTGCAGGGAAGAGAGAGGGCGAGGACAGCTACAGGGTGTGGCTGGCCACCACACCTGCTGAGCTTCTTCATCTGTGGAGTGGTTGCAGGCACATGACTGTAAGATGAGGCTGTTGCATTCAGAATAACAACGTGTCTGTCTAAAGCAGACTGCTGTAGGGATGTAACTCCCTCTCCTGCTCTGGGAGATGGCCAGAAGAATCCATAGCTTTGACTTCCTTGCGAGGTAAGATCAGGCCTATCTTACTTGCAACACCGTCTAGTATTTCAGTGATACAACATAGATACCGTGACTTAGTCACGAACTTGGGTGCATCCCCAAAGAGGGGTTTAATGAAGTAAAAGATAAACCTCTAGGGGGCTTTCTTCATCAGCAGACCTTTGGCTGTTGGAAATACCTGAGTGGGTAGCACCCCCCCCCCCTTTCTCCCATAAAGGAAGCAGGGACTAGATTGTGACAAACCTTTTATGGGGTGCTCCCTGTCCTGTTCCTGAGGACAGCAGCAGGCTGCGACCTAGCAAACTTGACTAGCAATGACCCCACAACGTAACTGACTGGGATTCAAGGTACTTACTTAGGCAGCTACCCACACCATGCCCAAGGCAATAGGAGGGTGCCCCAGTCGAGGGGAGGGAGGATCTCAGGAGATCAGGTGGAAAAGGAGAAGAGAAGTGAATCAAGTACAGAGTCCACTACAAGCCATGCAGAAAGCTGGAGGGAATGAGCGATTAAAAAGCTTGGAGCAGAACCAGGAGAGGGAGAAGTCATTGAAGCACTGGAAGGACAGGATTTCAGTGGAAGCGTGTGTGGTCAACTGTGAGACAGGCAGCAAATGGTAAAGACGACCCAAATCACATCTTGTGTGTTTGTATTGTGTGGACAGCCATGAGGCTTTGGTTGTGCTTGGGGGTTCTGTGTAATACCATCATATAAATACTAATCCACAGCAACGCTTTCTTTTTTTTTTTTTTTTTTCTTTTTTCTTTTTTACCTTGGGAGACTATTCCATAAACCCCTATTCATAGCTGTCATCAAAAGAAACTTTGCTAATAAACCAGCCCGTATTATTCTTTGGCGCTGTTTATCCATTAATTCCAGCAATGTCTTCAGATACAAAT
>NW_017729029.1:52623563-52627776 GCF_001723915.1 Gavialis gangeticus
AATACTAATCCACAGCAACGCTTTTTTTTTTTTTTTTTTTTTTCTTTTTTCTTTTTTACCTTGGGAGACTATTCCATAAACCCCTATTCATAGCTGTCATCAAAAGAAACTTTGCTAATAAACCAGCCCGTATTATTCTTTGGCGCTGTTTATCCATTAATTCCAGCAATGTCTTCAGATACAAATCTTAAAGATTTCCTGTTTTTGTGGGACATGTAACAGCAAGGAGACATTGATAATAATCTCCATTCATTTTCACAATTTGTTTCACATGTTTGCATCCCACGAAACATCTGCCTGTGAAGATTATTCAGAACATGCAAAGACTTGAGAATCATTTCAAAATTATTTCTGGGAGGGGAAGGAGGAAGGAATTTATCAAGAAAAAAATAAAGTTAAACAAATAAATAAATAAAAAGGATGCTAGAAAAGAGTCAGGCTCAGGCAAGAAACCTCACATAAAGCAACTGTAGGAAGTTTGATCTTCCGTAGGAAACAGGGTAGTAACAAAAGTTTTTGCAAACAGCAGGGTAACAGGCTTGCAAAGCATTCCAACATGAGCTCCTGTTTCACTCCTCCTCCAGTATGTTTCCAATTTCTCCTTATCTGTACCCGTAGTAGTGCTAAATGCTAATAGCCCAAGTGCTGCTTCCAGCGCTCCTCCTTTTAGGCATCACGCATTTCATTGCATTTTTTTCAGATGGTAAACAAGAAAGCCCTAGCCCAAATGGGCATTTCAGTCCTTTCCTAGCTAAAGCAGAGAAGAGAACAGGAACCAAAACTGATTTTCTATGTTTTCAATGTAAAAAATCTCTCTTAGGCCACAATCCAGACAGCAAGTTCCTCATGGGGGTATCAGTACCAGTATTCCCTCCAGTGGCTTTCCATCTGAATACAGGGGTCATTCATCGTAGCAGCCACTGCAAGAGCAGGGGCTTAGAGCCTAACACTTCCTGTCGTACCTATGGCAGAAACCCTTTGCTACCTATAGAAGAACCATGTCCTCAATCTCCATTCATCCAGCCTTTAACTAACAAAGCCAACATCAGATGGAATTTTTTCTTTAACAGTGCAGGCATGACCCTGCGATTTTAACAGTTTGCAGCTTGCGAGTAGGTCTCAATAGCAAAAGATGCATTAATCATGCCACACTTTTCTTGTCTGAGGAGTCTGCAGGAAATTGCAGTGGGCATCAAAGATCATAGCGTTCAAAAGAAATCATTTCAATAATGAAGTCTCATAAATTCTTCCAACAGTAACATTGTCTAGATGAAAATCAAAACAGAAAAAAAGAGGCCTTACTCTCATTTATTTAGGAGCTTCATATAGGGCAAGCTACATTGTATTGAAACTACCCTTCAAGAGTAAAGCTGGTGGGGCTTTGAAAATCCTGAAACACGTAAAAGAGAGGTGCCCTGAAGCACTGGCTCTCACAGTGTTCTTGATAAATAAGCAGGAACGGTCGATTTGAATGTCCCCTTTTGTCTCAGAGGCAGATTGTTGTCGGTGATCTCTCATCATTTATATTTCTTCTATGAGAGTTAATTCCAGCGCATGATTTTTGTCTTGTTTCACCCACATCGTCGATATGGGGCCATTTGGCACACTTGGTCAGAGAGATCACATTTTGGGAAAGGCACATATGTTGATGCAGAGGATTCAGAGAAACTAGCCTGAAACAACTTATCGCTCAAAGACCAAAGTTTTCTACGAGATGCAACAGACTTCCTCTCCAAAAAAAAAAAAAAAAAATACAGAAGGACAGAAACGGACAAACACCAGTAGGAGCACATTTTTCCCCGACAGACCAGCCACATCCTTTCTGGTCTCACTATCCTTGTACTGAAGGAAAATTTAAAAAAAAAAAACAAAAGAGAAAACACCTTCAAAAGGTGAGCCAGGGAACAAAAATTCATAAGCTGGCTGGATGCAAAGAACCAAGGACTGAACACTGATATCGATTTCACGGCATATTATAATCTCCCAGATAGCTGGAAAAAAAAAAATGTTTTTTCACACTACAGGTGATAATGATCCTCTTCCCTTTCACAAGGTCTTAATCTCCCAATAATCAGGCTCTCTTTTTGTCTGTTAATTATTTGTCTGTTACCCCTGAGATTTTCTGTTTTCTCCAATTTCACAGCCTTCCACACTGTTTTTAATCATCACTGTACCTGCTTTCCACCCCCCCGATGAAGAATGCTTCACCTTCAAAAGCTTGTCTAAATCTAGCCTAAAAGATGCAGTTCATCCAGTAGAAGATATCATCCACAACAATCTTTGCCTCTCAAATAATTCCTGGACCATCACGATTACAACAGCATTCCAACACTACCTTTTCTCCTTCCAGTTTTATCCCACTCCAAATGCCAGCAACTACAGTAGGGTTATTCCCGATTCACCCTGATGCAAGATGGGAATCAGACAACCCCTGCCTTCCTTGGTCATTGCTTCTTTACCTCTCTACTTCTAGATTTATTTATTTATTTTGCCTCTTTTCACCCTTTCTGATCATCACTGTTGCAAATTTGATTTGTCAAATCTTGATTTATAATTTCCTTTCATCCATGAAATAGGCTCCATTCCTCCAATCCAACATTAAAATTGTATGGTCAATGTTTCTGAGCAGGAAAAAAAAAAAAAAAATCAGTCAACAGGAGAGTTTGCTTCTCTGTACATAATAAGTGTTTGGCACGGTGTCAGCTGTGCATCTGCTTAACCAGACAAAGCTGAAGACAAAACTTCAGTGTGGAGAAAAGGAACAAAGTACAGCATGGGCAAAATGTATTTGAATTATGTTGCTGGGGGTAGGGAGTTTGTAACACCAAGTGTTAACATCATCATTCATCAAAACATGGAACTTGGATCTTACAATTATTATATAGGGCGTATTATCAACCCAGCCTATGTGCTATCATCCTATGTACTATCATCCCATTCTATGTAGTTATGGTATTTTGTGGCTATGGAAAAACTGACACTGGGACAGAATTTTGACTCTCCTCAATTCTTGTTCAAACCGAATGGCTGTTCTAGTCATACAGAAGCACCACTTAACTGAAGTTCGGTTGCACCCAATCTTCCATCACAAGGTTTTAGTAACTTCCATCTCCCCCTCATCTTTTCAGTTTAAATGGCAATGAGGTATAGTTGAAGATGAAAGGAAAAAAGCTACATATGACACTTAAAGCTCATTCTGGTTACAGAAATACTGCATGCTTCAGAGATATTCCCTATACTTGAAGCGGGACATACAGTTGAAGTGCTCCCAATATGAATTTTAAGTGTATTTCAGAAGAATAAAAGGAAAAAATAAACAGTTTGCAATCTAATACTCCATCTGTAACAATGTTTGCACAGATGTAGGCTAGGATTTTCAAAGGCACCTAAGAGATTTAGGAGCTCAGCTCCTATTGAAAGTTCATTGAAATCCCTTCTTAAGAGACAAAGTCCTGATCCTAGAGTCGATGGCGTTTGGTCTCCTTAATTTCAGTCGCTGTGGTTCTACATGACTACAACAGTCCACACATGTACACAAGCATAGGTTTCAGTATTCAGTCCTTAGTTTTTAACCTTAGACTGGACACAGGATTAGAGGAGTTTTTTTTAACAATAACTGAAGAATAGAGGTGCACTGATATATTGGTCCGTTTTGTATCAGCACTGATAAAAGGAAACTTGGCATTATCGGCAATTGCCTTTTGTTGATTGATGTGCCAATAACGTCACCGATAAATGCTGCTTGCATGTGTGCAGCCTCAGCATGCATACAGCCAGGAATGCAGCCCAGCAGCTTAGAGAGTAGCATCCAGATGGTAAGTCTGTGTGGGGGGAAAGGGTGTGGGAGGGCAGATCAAGGCCCCCCACAGTGAAGGAGGGAGTGGAGCAGGGGCAGGCACTGCCCAGCAGAGGCAGGGTGGGGCATGGGATGGAGCTGTGGGTGGCTTGTCAAGAGGGGCAGATCCTGCTGCTGCACACACTCCCAGGGAGACATAGGGGGAATGTGCCCCCCAGATTTGTGTGCAGGGAAATGGTGTGCTGCCTAATGTAGGCTAGAGCCAAGAGCTGGGCCACGGCTGTGCTCAGGGAAGGCAGGGGCAGGGCAGGGCAGGGTAGGTGGCAGTGGCAGTGGCACTTGAGAGGTGGGGGCTACAGGGTGGCTATGGTGAATTTTTGGGTGGCTGTAACCCACCCCGTAGCCCCCCTCCCAGTG
>NW_017729029.1:52628230-52631478 GCF_001723915.1 Gavialis gangeticus
CCTTACTTTTCCCTCCCCCGCCCCCCCCAGACCTATGGATGGTTAATAATTGGCCTTCAGTATTGGCCCAAAAAATCTTTATTGGAGCACCTCTACTGAAAATTGGTTTCGTGTTCATTTAGCCAATGGACCCCTCAGTTCTCCTGCAATAATTGACAACTTCTGAACAGTATGGTAAAATACAGTGGATTGCTTAAGGTGTTAATTACACATCAGGGAACCCAGTGGCCTTTTCCAGAAGCTGAAAACTCTGAACTCAGGTAAGCCCCCAAAGACTTTCAATCCATATTCATCATGATGAAACCAGCTTAAACAATCCTTTTATGCAAGCCAAAATATGCACTGCAGGCCTGATTCAGGAAACCAAGTACAGGATTTCAATATACAAGTAAGACGCCATCACCAGTTACAGTCAGAGCCTACTTAGAATTACAGGACTTTGGATGCTTAGGGCTTAAAAGGTCTAATGAGTAAAACTGACGGAAGAGTCAGGCACTGATTAATATCCATTAGATACCACCAAAGCCTACTATAAACAAGTTGCATATACAGGGAAACTAAAGAAATCAATGAAGTCTAAATGGACATCAGGGTTAAAGACAATCTGAAGGCATGTTAAAAACGTATTAAGACCAGAAATCCCCTGGTCAGGTCTTACTGTACTGCTAGAAGATGACAACAAAATCTTAACTACTGATGCAGAAAAGAGAAAAAAGTTAGAAATTTCTGTTATATTTGAAATGAAGCAAGAGGATGGATGCTTTTATCCCATTTAATATCTGGAACAAAGAAAGATGAGAGGCAGCTGCTGCTAAAATTAAACACTGCCAAGTCAATAGGCTCAGATATTTTACAGTAAGCCAAGAGCTGAGGAACCCTCTCAACCGATGTCAATTTTCAAGAAATCTCAGAAAAAACTCTGAAAATTCCAAAGGCCTGTCAACGGATTCATAATATTTAGAAAAGAAAAAAAAAAAGTGATATAAAAAAGGCAAAAGTGACTAGACAAAGTGGGGATCTAGAGACCAATTAGTCTGACATTAATCCCATGCAAAATAATGGAGCAGTTAATTGAGTAGCAGCAAAGAATTGCAGGTTAATTATACCTTCCTTAAAGCCCTGCAACTGGCACTGTCTTAGCAAATTAACCTTTGGGGGGGGGGGAAGTTGGTTTTTTTTTAAAAGATCATTGATCTGATTGAAAGGTAACTATGATGGTAGAGTAGGCTTGGACTTTGCCAGAATATTTGACTAAGCACCATGTGACATTTTAAATGTTTAAGCAGTGGCATTGGCTGGACTTAACAGGGCAGGCAACAGAGGAATGAAAAAACAACTCATTGACAGATATCAAAATCCTGTTGCTAATGGAAGTGGGACGATAGTCAAGACCAGGAATGTTACTAATAGGGTCACCTGGAGACTGGTTTTTGGTCATAGATTTTTAGGGTCTGAAGGGACCTTAGAAGATAGAGTCTCACCCCCTACCCTGGTCATTACCATTAAATATTTTTATCACTGATCTGGCTGATGATTTTAAATCTTACTAATAAAATTTGCAGATGCCACCAAGAATGATGTGGTAGTAAATAACAAGGAGAGGTTACGGTCAGACCAAGCAGCAACACCTTGTTAATGGTCACACTACAACTGTGCTTTAATCCACCTTTGGGCTAAATAACCACGGCGATTCCTCCATGGGAATGTGAGACTAGCCACAGCCAGAGACAGAGCACCAGATACACTGGACTGGTGTTCTCAGATGGTTCAGAAAACAGTCTGTCTGAGGTGCTTATCTGATGTGTCTTGTTCCCAAGATCAGTTTGAGGTAAGAAAAGAATTTCGTCCCCACATCAGACTGGAAGTGATCCTGGTGCAATGGTTGTCAAACTGGGGTATACAGTTCCCCCCCACCAAGGAACATATGCCTACATTTTAATAATGGCAGCGGAGTTTCCAATTGATCAATGCACAATGAGTTGCTGCACATTGGCATCAGTGCTGACAGAGCAGGTATAGGAGGTGCAAGCAGCAATATTTTTCAGGTAAAGGGGTACACAGCCAAAAAAAGAAAGATTGAAAGCCACTTCTCTGTAGCATAGAGCCCAACTACCTGCTAGGATCATTTGTTAAATCTCACCTACTCAAGTACAAATGGGCCTTTGACACCGATGACATCTTTGCCTCCCCTCCCTTTGTAACACACAATACGGGTTTCCCTCACTTTACGCGGGTTCTGTATGTGCAAATTTGCTCTTACTCAGTGACCCTTTTTATACCAAAAATTCATTATATGCAAAGTAAATTCACTCTTATGCGATCGCTGTGGTGGAAGCCTGCAATCAGCTGCTTTGTGCAGTGCATTGTGGGAATGGTGCACTCCAAAATATAGCCTCCTATGTGGATCTGTGCTCACGTATTGCAGACAGCAACTGAGGTTTCTGTAGCTGCCATCCCCATTATGACAGTGCCCTGTACTTGTGTGCACTGTCTGCTGTTGGCGAGTACCAGAATAGTCTTGTAAAGTGGTAGAAATGGTTCTGAGTGTCAATACAGTCGAGGTCTTGGAACCTACCCTATTTGTTACAATGTAAAGTGGGTTCCCTTTACGCGAATTTGAGTTATGTGCCGTTTCCCAGGAACGCATGTACAGCGTAAAGCGAGGGAAACCTGTAGTCTAATCTTCCGAGGCTTGGAGGGCGACTGATGGTTTATACACATGGAAGAGTAACAGGGGAAGTTGTTTTAGCTTTGTGGGGTGGGGTTAAATGAAAAAGGAACAAAAGTAACACTTCTGTTCTGGGCCTGGGGTCACTGTGAGGTTTGCTAAACCGCTGTGAGAACAGCACAGTTTACTGGAACATCCTAGCTCTGCACTCTCTGCAGGCTACTGCATTTTCATGAAATTTAAGATGATAGCACTGGCTTTTTCTACAACTGGAAACAGCCACCTCAATCTTCTTACATTGCTCTCGCCACAGGAAAAAATGCTGCTTATAAACTGAGTCTTCAGTCAAGCCTAGAATTATCCTCCTCCTCCTCCCGAATTAGAAAATAGTAAAGCAATAAGAAGTGTCCAGCATTTTGAATACTTGGGTCAAAATCTGCTGTGTTTATCCTGGCATATAATCCAGACCAAGTCCCCTGAAGTCAGTAAATCATAGGGAATTAGGATTTCAGAAACACTGCAACTGAAAATGTAACTCCAGCAGAATAAAGAGGTAAAAAAAAAAAAAAAAAAAAAAAAA
>NW_017729029.1:52631488-52638189 GCF_001723915.1 Gavialis gangeticus
AAAAAAAAAAAGGGAAAAAAAAAAAAAAAAAAAAAAAAACACTAAAGACAGTTGGAGCTGGAAAACGTGCTTAATGTAGCACAAATATTTAATAAGACCCAACTGCAAAAAAAATTAATCTCTAATCTATAGGCTCTGAAGTTTTGAGTTTAGACGAAGCTCACACTTAGTCCTTCTGCTTCTCCCATTCTAATTTATAAAAACTTATTACATTTTAATCAGCAGATTTTTTTTTTAGAAATGGCATGCAAAAAGCTGGTGTAGTGGTATGTAATTTATTAATGAAATGGGATCCTCCATTATGCATGGGAACATCCGATTCCTCATTTTTGTTACTGTGATACTTGGTTACCTCAGGTTTTGAATATTAGTAGGTTTGTTTCAAAATGAATCCCTTTTTTCTCACTGTAAGTAGCATATCTGCTGCTCTATCCATACCAACAAAGCAAATAACAATTACTCAAGAGTATGGGCAACTGGTGCTGTGCCTTAGTCGGGGGGGGGGGGCATGTGCCCCCCCCAACAACCAGTCAGCAACCAGGGGGTGGGGGGTTCCCCCTGTGGTCAATCTTGCTGACCAGGAAGTGGGTCACAGCACTCCCAGAAGCAGCTGCAGCACTTCATCCAGTGCTCCCACTCCCCAGCCGGCACTCATAGGGTGGGGCACCAGTTCTCCCACCTGCCCCTCCCCCCCGCCACCCATCATCTAAGCAGGGAGCGCAGCCTGTCAAGGGGTTCACTTCCACCCTTGTGCACCTTCTACGCATTGCCACTGCCCAAGAGCATCTCTTCCTAGAAGTCACTTCATGCTTTCTTTTATTATTATTATTTTTAAGGAAATAGTAGTCTGTAGGGAGATAAGAGTAGAACAAAAAGTAGTATAATATCAAATTACATCCTAAGAAATTAAAAATACCCAAAGTGTAGAGAGAACAGTGGTATGCATAAACTGTTAGATATCCCACTACAGTCAATAGTACTATTTCAACTCATTTCGATGGGCTTTGAATCTATTGAAAAGGCAGAAGTTGTAAGACTAAAATTCTAATGAGACCCCCAAAATTGACATAATTCCACATTTCAGGGCATACTTATTTGAATAAGAATAAGAAATGTTATTCATTTGACAACACTTAAAAAAAAAAACACACAACATGTGCTCAAGGTAGTACACTTCTCCATGGTAAGATTATCCAATATTAGATGGAGCCAGATAATCATAAACAGGCCACTAGGATAGACCATTGGGAAGGAATGGAAATCCTCCAAGCTTTCAAAATGAAACTGGGAAAATAGAATATTTTTTCTTATGGGGAAATATCAGTGATAGTTCTGCAGGTCTATGAACACAATTAATTGTATGGAAAAACCCTGAATCATTCTAATACGCGTTTTGACTCTTTACAAAATAGTCTGCAGTGAACCAGATTATCAGCATTTATTGGAAACAGTCATCTTTCACTTGCACACATATACACCTAAAGTTAATCAAAACTAAAAAGGACACCATGACAAAGGCAGATGTAGTTGTGAAACTCAGGTCATTTTAGTTAGGTGCCTAAATACAAGACCAACTTCAGGCAAACAATTGTGAAAAATAAGGCTTTTGTCCTGTTATGTCTCCATAGTTTCATAGTTAGTAGGGTGGGAAGGGACCTAAGCAGATCATCAAGTCCGACCCCCTGCCATGGCAGGAAAGAGTACTGGGGTCAAACGACCCCAGCAAGGTGATTGTCTAGCCTTGTCTTAAAGACCTCCAGGGTAGGAGCCAGCACCACTTCACTTGGAAGTTGGTTCCAGATCCTAGCTGCCCTAACTGTGAAGTAGCGCCTCCTGATGTCTAATCTCCCTATCTGTAACACTGAGATATGATATAGTCCAGAGAAAAATACCTCTTTTTTCTAGGCAACTTGTATCCTGCAGGGTAAGCTGCACCAAATCCATCTGCAAGAAGGGCTCTGCTTTTCATCTCACCTAGTAAAATTTTAAGTGTCCCTTCACAGCACCTGATGAAGTAAGCCCTCTGCTTATGAAAGCTTATGCTGTACATCTCTGACTAAATTAACCTATGCACTTGCACATCTGAGTCTCAACATGAATCTGAACTACTGGAGCTGGGGACTGCTAGTAAGAGTTTGTCGATGAAGGGCCTTAGTCTTCTGAATGTTAAGCGTCAGTCCCATTTTTTTTATGTGCCTCGGTAAAGATATTGGCAATTGCCTGAAGGTCTGCTTCCAAGTGAGCACGCACTACAGTATAATCAGTGTACTGAAGCTCAATGACTAAAAATCAGGGTCATCTTTGTTTTGGCTCAGAGTCAGCTGGGATTAGACAGTTTACCATCCGTTTGGTAGTTTAGCTCCACTTTGACTGGAAGAAGTTAGTCGGTGGTCGAATGCAGGATTGTGGTAAGTATTGGGGCAATGATGCAGCCTTGCTTAGCTCCCATCATAACCTCAAAGGGATCCATGAGGAATCTGTTACTGAGAACCACCTCTTGCATACCATTATGGAGCAGGTAAATAGTGGAGATGAATTTCAGTGTGCATCTGCACTTCAGGAGGATCCTCCACAGCACTTCTTGGCTGACAGATCTGAAGGTTTTTGTTGAGGACACGTAGAGAGGTTTATGTTGTTCTTGACGTTTTTCCTGTACCCGGTGAGCCGTGAAGATTGTGTCAGTTGTGCCTCTTGATGCCCTACACCCACATTGAGATTCTAGGAGCAGCTCTTCAACAAGTGGAAGGAAATGGTTCAAGAGGGTTTGGATGCCTGAGGAAATGGGTGTTTGAGGATCATGATACTAGATCTGAAACCAAGCTCATGGTTTATCAAGCAGTCATGATCCCCACCTTACTGTGCAGAGCTGAGCTGTAGACAACATACAAGAGACATCTCAAGTTGCTGGAGAAGTACCATCAACGCTGCCTGCAGAAGAGCCCTCAAATCCAGTGGAAGACAGATGCACCAACATTAACCTCCTCTCACAAGCAAACATTACAAACATCGAGATAATAATCACATGACACCAATTTCACTGAGCCAGCCACGTCATCCAAATTGGAGCATTATTAGTCTCCCAGCTCAGTCAAGGTGTATGTTCAAGAGGAGGGCAGAGAAAGCGCTACAGCCTCAAGGCCAGCTTGAAATAGTGCAGCATCAATATCAACTCATGGGACACTATTGCCCAGAACCTCCCCAAATGGAGGAAGAGTCTGCTGCAAGGATCTCAGTACTTTGAAACCTTACAACAAAACAGGAGGTAGAATAGCAGGAGCGGCAGGTCACAGACCAAATCAAGAACCCAGAGCCACCCACCTCACAAGAAACCATGTGCCCAAGCTGCAACAGAGCCTATCAATCCCAGATAAGCTTCATCAGCCATCTTCACGCTCACAGATAAGACAATCATGGAAGACAATTAGCCGCGACACCAAAAGAGTGCTGCTGCATTACTCTCTAAGGTGCATATCTACCCTGCCTTCTGCCTGACTTCAGCCTAACATGTCTCTCTCAATTCTATGTGGCTAAGATAGTAAATATTTACCTAGCTACCTTACAAGAGATTATGAATCCTAATTAGCTAATGTTTCTCTGACTGCTTTGAAAATTCAACATGCTTCACAAATATTGTTTCCTAGAATGTAAACAATGGTGAAAGTTGAAATGCTGAATGATACCAAAATTTCTGCTATAATTATTTATGCAAGAGAAATTCTGCTTTCTACTCCTAGATCTAGGGTTGTCACAGTAATTAAAACTCATCGTTTCCTAAACAATTAACTAACAGAGTCGAATACATTTCATTTTATTACCTGAAATGGATTGAGTTGGTACAATAACTCGGCTCAGAAGCAAGAAAGATTTTTTACATATCTCTTAGAAAAGGGATGCGATGTAAAATGAGACATATGGTGGATAAAACCAGATCCTAGAGCTTTCTTGGTTTGTTTTTCCACTTAATTTTCTTTGCTACGTTCCAAAAAAAGCACCCCAAACCATTGATAAACTGAGATTATGTATAAACCAGAGAGAGTGAAACCTCTGTAGGTTACCAAGCAGTTCACTTAAATTGAGTAGACACTTATCACTCAATTTTTCCCTCAAGCATTTAATGAACTAAGGACTTGTGCATTGAAATTTCCACCAGCCCTGGTTATACATTTTATACATCATATATCCAGAGTAAAGTTGCCTCATACTGAAACTTAAATACACTGTTGTGAGTTTGAAAGTTTCTTTTGAGCATTAAAGAAAAAACACACACAAAAGGAATATATGACCCACCATTCATTTATATTTCATATGGAATTAGTAGCTGGCAAATAAGACAAATTAGGTGCTTGATAAACACACACAATTATGTTTTCAAAGCAGTTGTATTTATGCTTGGAAGAAAGGACAGTTTTATGAATGTGTAATCAAGGATGTAAAATTGGAAAGAAAACAAAATAGAGCATAGTTAATTTGGTAGTAGCAACAAATTAACTCTATGCCAAGCACCCTGCGCATGCACTGCCCTGATAAACTTGTTATTGGCAAAGGTTCACACTAAGACGAAGCTGGTAATCCTTCTTCTGTTTCTGTCCTCCTTTATTACTCCTTTGAGAAAATATTGTTTATAAAAATAAAGATCTGCACAAGTGAAGATAACAGAGTCCCCGTTTCCTGCCTCACCTGCTTAATAGCTAACAAGCTGCAAATATACAGTGCTTCCATTCCATTTTCTTTGCACATTCGTGTACAGGTGTGTGTTGCACAACGGTGATTACAAAACATTCATGAGCAGCTGTGCCTCCAAACCAAAGATGAAACCGAGTTGAAAAGTTTGTTTGAAATACAAGCAAGACTGTGGCAGCTGGCAGGGTCCAGAAATAGCAGAGCTGAAACTGAGTTAATGCTCCTGAGCACTGGCGGTGATGGCAAACTACACGAGTGAGCAGATGACGACTTACACAGGTACAGAAGGCAAACAGAGAAAAAGGGAAGTAATGGGGACCTTGGGGTACAGGCAAAAAGTGATGGGAGAGAGAAGATAAAAAGAAGAGAAGAGGGAAATGAGCTTCAGAGCTGAGGGCTGTTTGCACAGAGCAGTCAAAGGGCAAACTACAGTCACTGCGAGAACAAAAACTAACCAGCTGCCGAGAACAAGAAACATCATGGAGGCATCAGAGGTCCAGCCAGCTAAGAGAGCTGCCAGCCTGGGCTATATTAGAACTTCTCCTTGACACATTATGGCAAGTCGTTCCTCTAGTGAAATGTCAATGCTGCTACCACATTTTATAACAGGAAACAGAGTATTTTCGGAAGATACTCCACATGCAAATTGGAGCATCTGACAGACTCTGCAAAATGATGCCGTAAACAGAAGAGCGTCATGGTGCAGGGTCCCCAGGGCCTAGGGCTCCGTGACCATGCCAGCTTCGCCCTGCAGACACCTTCTAATCTTTCCTACCATTTCTTGTTGGTTAAAATAATAGATAGGGACGCCACTCTCAAGTTGTTAGGCAGTCACAGTCCTGATGGACCCCACTAAAACCTGGAGGTTCTTCGACCCGTTGCTGTGTCCTGCTCTAAGTAGATGCCTTGCAAGACACCCCAAGCTTTAAGGACTAGAGCCGTGGCTGCAAAGCCTCCACTTTACCACGCCCCATGCCAGGTGGCATTTAAACATTGTCCCTTTTGATGAGGCCTCAGTCTAGCTCAGCCTCTTGTAGTAACTGGGCCCTTGGCCCCTGTGGCTGTACCCTCTCCGGTGCTGGGCTCTCAGCAACCCTGTCTCTGCTGCACCCTCTCTCTGGCACTGGGGCTCTATGCGGTAGTATGCCCCAGTGGGGCCGCCTCCTCCCCAGTTAGCTTCATCCTGGTCCACCAGTCGGAATAATAATGAAAATACAAGCCCCTGGACTACAACATAATAATGACAATGACATTGGAGGCCACACTCTTCTCCCTCAGCAATGTGTGCCTCCTGCCCCCGAGTAGTTTAGGTGCTCCTAGAGCCAAGTTTTACCAGCAGCAGAGAAGGCAACCAAGCAACTCCACATAACTTTTCTGCAAGAGCTCCTTCCCCCTTGCTGCAGCCAGAGAACTATAAACCTGGGGTTTATATGTGCCCAGGGCCCGGTCTCCCTCTGGTCCACTGACCAGGTGCCAGTGCCAGCTAATTCCCTCATTAGCCTGCTGCCAAGGCTACCTGCAGCTGTGGAGCACTGCCTAGCTCCAGGGGCTCTCTAGCTAAGCTGCTTCTGCTCGTAAAGGAGCAGGCACACCTTAGCACCCTGCAACAAACAGCAATATCAAAATGAGGTTGATCTATGGACTAAATGTATCACTTACCAACACAAGTCAACAGGCTTGTGCCCAACACTGGCATCACGTGAATTGTGTTGGTGACTACTTCATGAAGTGGCCCAAGGTGACACAGTGCACAGGCAAAGCTACATTGTTGGAAAGGTGTTTGCACTTCTTGAAAGGCAGCTTGCCACCACAAAACAAGAACCTTGTTATCACAGACCGGGGAGCTGTACTTCCCACTACCAAATCAGAGTTAGAGACCCAGTTGCTCCACGGTTTGGCTCACCTCAAAAGAGAACCTTCCCAATGACGGGCATGTTAGCAACGTGATGTATAGTTAAGGTGCAAGCCATTTTCCTTTACAAGAGCCAGCCTACACCTGATTATAACTTTGCCAAACTTTA
>NW_017729029.1:52638865-52647506 GCF_001723915.1 Gavialis gangeticus
AACCCCCCCACAGGTGCTCCACCCAGGCCAGCTCCAGCCCTTTAAGGAAAAAAAAGCCAAGAAAAGCCCCGGGCAGAGCCCCTTATTTGGTGCGGGGCAGTGGGGATCACCCCCCACCAGCAGGAATGGTGAGTCTGGAGGTTTTTTCAGTTGTTTTTTTTTTTTCTTAAAGGGCTGGAGCTGGCCCAGGCAGGGCACCTGTAGCAGGGTTGGGGGAGTATCAGGGGGCTCATGCAGAGCCCCACATAACAACGTGGGATGGGGGGGGCAGCGAGGATCACCACCACCCCCCCTTCCTGGCACCCCCCGGTGAGCCAGGGCTTTTTTTTTTTTTTTTTAAAGTGCCGGGAGCTGGGGCGGGGGGGGCAGCCATTGCTGGGCTGGGAGAGCAGGCAGGGGATGGGCCTGGCCTGGCTGATTCAGAGATTCAGCAGCAGACAAATCTGCAAATCAGGTTTGTCTGAATTGGGACACTGATTCGAATCACCAAATCAAATCACTGTTCCCCGAATCGGCCAAAACCAAATCCGAAGCAAATACTAGCCACTTTGCACAGGCCTAATGTCCACCTGGACTTCCCCCCAAAAATTAATCCAGTTATAATCTTCCAAAAATACACAGCTCTCCAGTCATCCCATGTACGCTAAGCATGCTCCAGCCCAGAGGTACAGAGGCTGAGCAGGACTTTTCCTAGAACTGCTGCTTCCAGATGGTGTGGGCCCCTGTAGCACTAGACACAGCACACAACCAGCTGATTTCAATAACACCACACAATATTACAAAGATGAAGATAAAATGAGGTCTGTGCAGCCCTCTTGCTCACATTTCTACAGGGTAAAGCATTGCTTCATTTAGCACTGAAAGGAGTACCTGACCATGAATGGGATGTATGCTCCTGTCACTCATCCGCTCACATCTCCCTGCAGTTTCACTGGTCAGCACCCACAGGCTCCTGCACTCATCCAGGGGCCAGTGGGTGCTGGCCAGTACGCTCCGCTAGGTTTCCCCTTCTGGATCCCTTGTTATTAATCTATGGTCTCACTCCTGTTCCTGTTTTCTTTTCAGTTGTCCCAAGAAATCAGTTGATGTGGCCTCCCTTATTAGCTTTTTGTGATGGGCCTAAGCCGGGGCAGAAAATTATTTTGGCTGGAAGGCCACTAAATAAGTTTTAGTGAGCTGTCGAGGGCTGCATAGGTAGCCCCACCCCTTGACAGTTGCCCTGCCCCCTGGTCGCCATCTTGGGGCTGGAAGTCCCATCCCTAATTCTGACCTTTACCACTGGAAGTCCCTCCCTTTGTTTCCTGGAAATACTCCTTTTGGGAGGGAAGGGTTGCCATTTTAGAACCAGAAAAAAAGAAATCATAAAAGTCAAACACCTAAGATAACATATTTTAATTTTATTACAAAAAAATACTTTTGTTGTGATTTGTGTTTGTGCAGTGTATAGATAGTTGCATAATAATTAAAAAATAAATTCTTACACTTGTATATTAGGGAGGTGGCATGTGGGTGTGCGTGTAGTGTGTGTGCGTATGGTGTGCATGCGTGCATATGGGGGGGTGTCTGTATGGGGGGCGGGCATAGGGTATGTTAGGGTGTTATGTATATGCGGGGGGTTGTGGGGGTAGGGTGTGGGAGCTTTGCGTGTGGGCCCACAAGGAGGGGAGCAAGGCGTGAAAGGGTACATTGGGGCAGGTGTGTACACATGGGCACCTCACTCCCACCCTCATGGGCAGAAGGGTTGGGCTGGGCACAATTTGTTGGCAGGTGCCACAGGTTGGATGAAAGTGCTTGGCAGGCTGGATCTGGCACACAAGCCATATTTTGCCTGCCCCTAGCCTAAGCCCATGACCCCATAGCACATCAAATAGGCCCAAGCACTTAAGGCTAGGTCCACATGGCAAACTTACCATGCCTGGCAGCAGCACCAAACACCTCCGTGCTCCCCAAAATCTGCCTTCTAAACTGAAAGCAGCGTAGTCACCTTCCTAAGATGCTTCGGACGGTGTAATCAGCACAACTGAACAACATTGCTAGTAATTAGTCAGCTCCCAAGCTAATGAGCCCACCTGCAGCTACCCTGCTCCTCAACATAAGCAGCAGCTCCTACAGAGACATACGCCTGAGGGTTACCACTGCTGAACTCATTGCCTGTATGGTGTAGTCACAGCCTAAATCATCCTTGAAAATAGGATTTGGCCATTTCAATCACTTCTGCATTATGAGGCTAAGCAAAGTGACACCCACCTGCCTTTCATCTGGGCCTCAAACATGGAAACAAGAAGAAATTAATTTAAGGGTTTGGATGCTGTGTCCTGGGGCCACACAGTGAGTGCGCAGGCTAAGATGATATTGAAAATCCATCCATTCAAAGTATTAGGTAGGGGTCCAGTGGGAAAAAAAAAACATTACTTTGTGATCATTTAATTAAAGAGTGAATTGTACCCTTGGCTTCCTTGTGCTTATACATTAAAATTGCCTCTTGATTTGGGCATTCCCTAATGTTTGAGTGCTCGGCATCAGAACCCTAAGCGTCTTTTAATGCAGCTTTTTGGATGTAATATACAAGTCAAATAGTTAACTAATTCAGTAATTTAATCATCAAATACTAAAACCACAGGTCAGCCTGTTTCAGCTATTTTCAGAAATGTCTTGTTGTACTACTTAAATGTCATTCAGTATGTGATGGGAAAGCCAGCAGCTTCACCTTCCTGACAAAGATTTGGTGCAGATGATTCAGATGAGCAACTCGTGACAATCATTTAGCAAAAGCCTTCTAAAATGAGTCACATTATGATGATTCATTCCAGTTTTGATCATTTTTTTTACATTTAATTTCCTTGTGCAAAATAGTTTAAAGATCTGGTGGAAGAGATATCTTCCAAGTGCTTTCTTTTTCTGTGTTAGGAGCAGACTTGAAGTTTGACCAAAACAGAATTCTTTTCAATAAGCTTTGATCAGGCTCCAGAAACTGAAGTATCCTAAAACAAGCAAGTTCTGTGCCTACAGTCTAGAGAGAGATTAAAATGCAGCTTGGAGTATTTAGACTGAAACATTTTCCAAGGTTGCTAAAAAAAAACAGGGAAAACCACCGTCTTCAATTTACATCAGATATTATATTATGGGTCAAATTAATCTTTCTTACTACTCCAATGAAGCAAATGATACCCATAAGTTTGATATTGGTATCAGCGGATGAGTAGTTGCATTCTAAGCTCAGGAGATGTGAATACTTTCCATTTGTATTTAAGTATCTACAGACAAAAACAGTGTTTCTTGCATACAGCCATCTGACAGAACAATAAAGATCTTGGAAAGGACAAGTCGTGCAGAGCATTCCCTTGTCCTTCCATCTGTGCTTGTTTTAAGCAAAATATAATATTTCCTCTCAGATATACAAAGTTCTCTGGGTGACTGATATCTTTTACTAGACCAACTCAAATAGTTAGAAAAATTCTCCTTTGCAAGCTTTCGGGTATAAATACCCTTCATCAGGCTGAGGAAACATCTGCATCCGAGTCTGGGCGGGCACCAGATCACCGACGGGGGGGTGCTCCCCCAGAGGCCAATTGCCAACCGGGGGGGGGGGTGGCTAATTGCCAAGCGGCTGGCACTTCCAGATTGTGCACAGCCAATTTCAGGGGGTGCGTGTGTACCCACGTGCACCCCCTACATGTTGCCAATGATCTGCAGTTGGTGCGTGCTCTTCCTGGATGGCATGAATAGTCCTCTGAGGTGTCAATTAGCACCAAGCTGAAGTTAAAGGAGATTGATGTCCAAGTCCTACTGTCTTTTTGTTGCCTCCTCTCCCTGTTGTCATCATGCACCCTGTTGTTTGGGAAACACTTCCAAAAGCTGTTCTGTAAGCTTCCAAGTTTAAGACGGAGCCTGCTAGGAAAGAGTTAAACTGCCCACCCTAGAAAACCCTCTGCAGAGCTGGCGGAAGTGACTGGCGCCATCTTGCTGAATTCCCAAGATGCTCTACCTTGAGCACACAAAGAAGAGTTGGGAAGGGAGCAACGGTCAACTCCAGAAGCTCCCAAGTCTTTGAATTTGTATTTCTCTGTTAGCCAATTGCTATAGACTGGGGCTCTGTCTTTCTTAAAGACCGAACAGGGAATGAGCTGAGGAAGATGCCAGTTTGTACATTTTTTCCCTAAACTGAGCTTATTATAAAAAGAAAACAGCAGCCTTAGAGATGCCACCGATTCAGTATCGATGCCATTTTGGATACACGCTACAAATTTATATTTCACCAGGAACTGGGGACCCATCCTCTGTAAACCCAAAGGCTGTAATCCTGACAGCAGTGGAGATCATCAACTGTTTTTTTCCCAACAGGGATCTGGAGAACTGAGATCCTGCCATTTTTCTCAAGCTCTGAAGGGTTCAAGTGACATCGAGTGCTCAATATAAAAGCTGAAAAATCATCTTTAAAAGACAACAAGAACAGAATACGTTGTGTTTGAAGTGGAGAAATGCAAATATTAGGTTGGAATTCTTTATCTGAATAGGTGTAACAGTAACAAAATGAGGCCGTCTGCATCAAGAAGCCCAGCAGACGTATTGTCTAATAGCTTTTGTTTAAAAATTATTCCTGGTACTCCAAATACCTTCGACTTTGTTTTTCACGCTGAAAGTTGGCTGGAAACTATTAACATCTACTTATCCATGATTTACATATGAGAGCCCTGAGGTTTACTCTGTACTCTGCATGTATATATTCTGAAAATGCCTTGAAAAAATATAATTATGGCCAGTGCTTCAGCAAAGGAGTTAAGCTGAAGTGCTAGGAAGCAGAAAATGTATATGCTAACGCACAAGATTTCCTAGCTGACATACGAGCAGCCCGGGACAATAAGTAGTTTTCTGATTAATGGAACTCATCATGACATTGGGAAGTTTCCCCCAGGTTGGTTTTGAACAACTTGAATGAACCTTTGCTGATACTCAGGCTCTATCAGCCCCTTAGAACCGATACGAGCAAGTCACCAAACCTCTGGACAGCAAAACTAGAGGACAATTTATTTATCCCTGCAACACTGATGAACTTCTGAGTCAACAGTATAAATGAATAGGATACTGCTAAATTCAGAGGAGCTAAGTAGACATCTCTGGGCTGAGGAAGGAGATTAACCAATACATTAATACTGCAATGACATGAAAATCAAGGATCTGACATGAGCACCAAAAGCAAGGAAATGCAAAGTCCAGTCTGAAACTATGTCCTCATCTGATCCATGTGTTAAGTAGTCCTTAGAACAGCTGGTGAACTTACATTCAGGACACCATGTGTTCTTCAGCCCACCGGGCAAGTTACAGATATCACTGCATTTGGCATTTTTAAGTCAACACCTGTCACTTCTAGTTATAAGAACTGGGCATTTGGAAGAGATTGACATTAGTTCTAGTTCCAGTGCAATAATTACCAGAGCGGGTGGGTTTTCCCGTGTAAATGCCATTCATTGTAAAATAAGTAAACTAAAACCAACCATAGAACAGGCAATGATGCACCATATTTTTATTTATATATATATATATATAATTTTGGCATTTGTGGCATTTGTTTGGGGTTGTTTGGGGGGGGGGGGGGTTAGTTCATCTGTTTAGTAGTAAACAAAAAATTCCCGTGCAAGAGTAAACTTTCATGAACCGAATAACTGAACCTGTTAGGAAGATTAGAAACGCCAAAGTAAATTCTCTCAAGTATAGCAGGGCCATTCTACTGGGCTCACAGTATTTCCAAAATGCAACCTTCTTAGCAACTTGTCACAAAATAGCAGAAGTCTAAATTTCTGTGAAATAAAACCTGGAGAATGTTTCTCATCCTTCCAATACTGGTGAAAACTCTGGGCTCTGGTAATGCCTTCCTGCAAAGAACAAGGTCACCCCCTGCATGATGCGTCTATTTATGAATGGTGGATTATACCCATAACCTGACACTAGTCTGATGATGTAGTGAAAGAATGGATGCATTGGCACATGCCAGAGAGCTCTCCAAAGCCAAGTAACTGTATTCAGCTATACAGGAAAGTGTGTTTCAGGAAAACACACTTCTTTCTTTCTTCAGAAGTATTCCCTGAAGCCTATTTTCTGCTTCTGGCAACTCATGTTTTCACCCAGGCTTGTTAATCTATCACATTGTTTACACAGACAGAGAAGTAGATGATCTTTCTTTTTATCTACTGTACCTGCACGTACGGCCTCATGAATCGCCTGAAGCTAAAGAAGGATAGCTATCAGAAAACCCTTTGCCAAGAGTAAGAACAACTGGGCAGTAGAGAAGACATATAGAGCTGCCTAGTAAAATGCTTGTAAAAAATGATAAAAGGAAAACACAGGGGCAGACGGGATGACTTATCTGGCCCAATAGCATGTTTCTGTGATTAGACCGTCAGAGGCAGAAGTAATACGTACACATATGCATGGTTGAAAGTCTTCCCTTTCCCCCCATACACAGTTAACGTCTAGCCAACGTAAATGAGATTAAGCTTCAGCTTCAGCTGCAACTTCTCTAGCAACTTTCTTAAAGAAAAAAGAACCTACAAAAATGTTTCTTTCTTTCCCTGTGGAATATTCCTCCTTCAATTCCTTGCGAGGTACATAACGACTGCACCTCTGGCAGGCATGAGGTCTGATCTTTCTTAACCCATCAGAGACAGATAGAAGCCTTATGCCACTGAATGAGAGAGATTCCTAGCTCCCCAGTGGGACGTACAGCACTTGCTTCTACCTCTGGAAGTCCAAAATTCAGGCTGAGAAAGCCTTTGCACCCGCACTTCTGTTGTATTTTTTCTTTCTTGAGCAAGTGTGCATGCGTGCATGCATGTGTATACACCTATTCATCCATAAACTGATGACACACAAAATCATCATTTGGATTTTACATAAAAATATACAAAGTACTTTTCAAGGTCAAGTTCCAGGCAGTTACTGGAAACTGAAAAAGCAAATCTTCCACATATTGACTGAAAGTCTGAAAATATGTCACTAGAACTGAAATCTGAATAATACATTTTACAAGATAAAAGTGGGAAATGTTGAAAGTCAATTAATGTTCTCTCCCATTCTCTAATAATTTTATTCCTCGAGCATGTACAGTGGGATCGCTGTAGAAGGGATCCACACCAACGAGTCTGTAGAATTCCAGTAGGTAAATCCAGGTGAACACTACAGTCCCTTAGTCCTCAAGTCCCTTAGTATACACCATGGAATGGAAATGAGCACCCACAATAAAAATACAATAATAGTACGCGTCACCACAAGGTTCTGAGAGACCTGTGGAAAACAGCAGATCAGGGTATTGGAGAATTTTCTAATGTTTCCTCTTCTGATTCCTGGTAAATCAGTGTCTGCTTAAATGCCACGAAATGAAAGTCTACTGGATTTCTAAGAACCGAGACTGAGAATGTGCTCCACAAATTAGCTCTGAGAAATGAAATACCATAATAGCACCTCTGACAAGTTACAATCAGATTTCTTAAAGCACAAGAAAGGTGCACACTGAAATTAGGTGCCCAACTCGTACTCGTTTCCAATAGGGATTGAGTGCCTAAATTCCTCTGATGCCTTGGAAAATCTTTCCCCCAAATTTTATACTTACTCAGCTCCTGGTGCCAAACCAGGTTCACATGACAATACTCATTCGTGCGCATGTCCTGAGATCCATGAAAAGTGATGCCTTTAAAAAGGAACGCCTCTTGACTGACCCCATATTTATTGGGGGTCTAATCTGTAAGCGTCTCTATACCAACACTAGGAGCCTGGAGAACAAGCAGAAGGAACTCACACTCCTGCTTGCAAACAAAGGCTTTGACCTGGTTGGATTAACTGAAACCTGGTGAGACCTTACCCACGATTGGGCAGTAGGCATTGAGGGCTATAGGCTGTACAGACACGACAGAGTGGGGAAAAGGGGGGGGCATTGTCTATGTTAAGGAACAATACACGTCCTCTATAATCAAGATGGGATCAGAAGAGGGGTAAATTGAGGTACTTTGGGTCAGATTACAAGGGGGTCAAGGGGAAAGGGACTTGGTAGTGTGGTAGTGGGGGTCTGTTACAGACCACCACCCCAGGAGGATGAGCTAGACCTGGAATGCTTAAGGCAGCTCTCAGAGACGGTACACTCAAGGGACATGGTTGTCATGGGTGACCTAAACTACCCCGACATCCGCTGGGAGGAGCAATCAGCTAGATCTGACCATTCACGTAGGTTCTTAACCTGCATACAGGACCTTCACCTAATGCAGGAGGTATACGGTCCCACTAGCAGAAATGCCTTACTGGACTTAGTGTTTGCTACAGGGGATGACCTGGTGGGAGATCTGCAGGTACAGGGCAACCTAGGGATAGTGACCGCCAATTGTTAGACTTCACTATCTGGCGAAAGGCGGGAAAGATAACCAGTAGGGCAGAAGCGCTAGACTTGAGAAAGGCTAACTTCAATGAGCTCAGGAGATTAGCTAGTGAGGCACTGAAGGACAAGAGCATTGGTGAGATGGGAGTCCTCAAGGGAAGGGTGGGTGGTCGTTCCTCAAGGAAACAATCCTTTGGGCACAGAAGGGGGCAGCCCCATTGCACATAAAAAGGGCAAAAGGGCCAAGAAACCCTCTTGGCTGAACAGGGAAATCCAGGAAAG